>NC_092740.1:17400586-17700586 GCF_047496795.1 Chiloscyllium punctatum | reverse complement strand
GGAAAATGAGAGGTGATCTTATTGAAATATGTAGGATTCTGAGTGGATGGGACTGGATACAGGGGAGAAATTTCCTGTTGGATGGGGAATTAGAACGAGGCAGAACAGTTTAAAATTAGGGATTTTATCTGGTTGGAGATAAGGAGGAATTTCTTCCACCAAAGGAACATTAATCTTTGGAATTTTCTCCAGCAAGCAGTGGAATATATTTGAATATATTCAATTGGCCAGAATTTTAATGGACAAGAGAGTCAAAGATTTTGAGGTCAGGCAGGTGTGTGGAGTTGAGGGAACAGTCAGATTAGCCAACACCATAGCCAATGGCAGAGCAGGCATGATGGGCTGAATGGCCTACGTCTGCTCCTTTTTCTCTTGTTCTTATTTTCTAAAGTCACCAATCCCTTGGAAAACCATGTGACCACGATTAGAGAAAAATGATGGACCCCAACTTGAAACAGTTGAGGTTTTAGGGAAGCATTCCTTGTCTTTCCCTTCCTTGTTTTAAACATTGATAGGAAAGGGTTAAGAAAACGAGGCAGACTTGTCTTTTATGGAAAATCCCACCATCATTTTCTAAACGTGCTCAGTTGCTTGACCAGGTTACCAGTTTGTGGTGAGGTTCGTTGTGGAATTCCATGATGGCATTGCGCCACCAGAGACCACTTCAGTCAAAATGAGCTTTGGTGGAAAAAATGTTACCAGCGTAACTAGCCATATTTTAAAAAAAAAGACTGATTATGTATGCAAAGGTGCAAGAACTGGAAAGGGATTTAGAGAATTGAAAGCTTGGTAATATAGTGGTTAGGTTACTGACTCACTATCATATAGCACAGAAGGACCTCATTTGACCATTTTATCTTTCAAGGAGGTTGCCAAGATCATGGAGAGATTTGAACACAAGTATGAGCATTTTCAGGGTGGTTTCCATTTTTCTTTCATGGGGTGTGGATGTCATTGGTCAGATTAGTAGGTGTTGCTCATCCCTAATCGCCCTTGGGCAGAGACTGCTCAGCCACTTTGTAGGGCTAACCACACTGATGTAGGTCTGGAGTCACACGTAGGCCAGACCAGATAAGGACAATTGACTTCTACCCAAGGATGGTAGTGGCCTAGTGGTAATATCTCTGGACTAGCAATCCATAACCCCAGGATATCGTTCTAGTGAACTGTGTTTGAATCCCACCACAGCTGAGGGAGGAGACTTGAACATAATGAAAATCTGGAAATAGAAGCTAACCTCCTGGCAACCATTGTTTGACAAACCCATTGGGTTCACTCATGCCCTTTAAGGAAGGAGCTCTGGCCTGTACCTGACTCCAGGGCCACAGCAATGTGGGTTGACCCTCTTAACTGGGCAATTAGGGGTAGGCAATAAATGCTGGCCTTGCCAGTGTCTCCTATATCCCATGGACTAACAAAAAGAAAGGATGTTAATAAAGCAGATTTTCTATAATTTTTAAATGTAAACTGATAGTTGGCATGCTTTCCAGCTTTCAAATTCCATATTTATTCATTAAATTTAGATTCCACCAGCTGCAATAGTGGGATTTGAACTCATGACCCCAGCCTGGAATTACATACATAGTGAGCAATGCCATTGAGTGAGCATCCCTCCCTGCAATGGGAACCAATGCGAGTTAACTGGTACCGGGATGTAGGGGTGGGGGTGGGGACAATTTGGTCTGAGCAGTGAAGCAGCGGAACATTGAATAGTTGGATGTAGTGAGAGGCGTGGATGAAGGTTTCGATGGAGGTGGCCTTTTCTGTGGTTTAGAAGTTGGCAGAGAGTCAACCAGGGACTGGGAGGTTGTAATGAGTCTGGTTCAGCCTTGAGAGAGAGGGAGAGAAAGACAGACAGACAGAGAGAGAGAGAGGGAGAGAGACAGAGAGAGAGAGAGAGAGAGGGTGTGTGAGTGACAGAGAGAGAGAGGGAGAGAAAGAGAGAGAATAAGTGTGAGTGAGAGAGAGTGTACATGTGAGATAGACAGAGAGAGAGAGAGAGAGATGGAATCAGTGCTCAGGGAACCCTGCCACCATAATCAAAATAACGCCAACTTTGCCAAAATAAGTATTTTTTCCTTAATTGATAAATATTGAATGTTCCTGACAAGATCGACAATAATTGGAGAGTTATGAGGACGGAACAGATGTGGAACTTGTAAAACATCCAACTTGTGCAATCTGACAAGGAATCTACAAAACTACAATAAATCAGACATTGGAGAACATTTTTCATCCAAGAAACAAAGCTAGGAAATATGATTGATGATATTCTTGTGCGAGTGGAGAGGGTTTCTCTTCAAAATAACACCTGCTTTGATATAATGTAGAGGAAACCAAGCATTCCACCAAGCCGGATTCATACCCTGCAGGAATATCTGTACCTGTAACAGCAAAGGCTTTGTCAAATAGTATTACCATCTCCAAGTCCTACACCATCAACATCCTGTGAAGTGGGGTTATCATTGTTCAGAAACTGAATTGGACTCATCATAAAAACACAGAGCAGGTCGGAAGTTAGGAATCCTGCAGTGAGGAACTCACCTCCTGACACCTCAAACCCAAAGGTCACAAGTCAGGAGTGTGATGGAATACTCCCCACTTGCCTGGATGGGTGCAGGTCCAACAACGCCCAAGAAGCTTGACACCACCCAGGACAAAGCAACCCGCTTGACTTGCACCACATCCACAAACATCCACTCCCTCCACCACCACAGCAGTGTGTATCATTCACAATCATTGAAACGATCGTAACCATCCCATTTCACTTTATTATGTAAAGGGCGACATGTTTTTTTTGCAGCAAGAGTGAGAAAGGAATGAATTAGAAGGTAAAGAAATGGCCCAACACGCTCCCTAACAGAACACCGCACCGAGTTCTAGACACCAACCCTTTGTCTCATCTCAGCATAGAGCAGGAGGCCAGAGATGAAGAGTAGAGAGCTTTAGAAACTTTAAACTGAGCTGAGAAAGTCCAGACTGTACTTAAATATATTGGCCATCTGTTCGTGGTATTGTTCACTGTCCTCCCACTATCCATTCAGATTTGATCTCCTGCATTTTAAATGGAGTTGATATCACTGAATGTCAGAAAAAGTCCTGATATCTGTGCATTTATTTAGCATTTTAATGCAAACACACGAAATAGGATCAGAATAGGCAGCTCATCCCCTCGAGCCTGCTGCACCACTTAATGAGATCACGATTCATTTATTTGAGTTCCACATTTTTTTCCCAATTCCACACTCCCATTGACCTTTGACCCTTCTGTCTGATAAGAAACGATCTACCTTTGCCTTAAAAAATATTCAATGCCTTTTAAGACGAGGGGTTCCAAAATTTTCACAATTGTCTGAGAGAAAATTGCGCCCCTCATCTCTGTCCTGAAAGAGTGAGTCCTCATTTTAAGATATACTAACCCGACCTACAAGAGGTAACATCCTTTCCACATCCTCCTCGTCAAGACCATTCAGGACCTTATACATTTCAATCAAATCACCTCTCCCCCTTCTAAACTCCAGTGAATAGGAGCAAGCCTGCCCAAACTATCTTCACAATAAAACCTGCTCATTCCAGGTGTCAACCTCGTAAACCTCCTCCTTACCGCCTCTGATTCATGAATGTCATTTCTTAAATAAGGAGATCAAAGCTGAGCACAGTTTTGAGATGTGGTCTCATCAATTCTCTGGATAACTGCAGCATAGCCTCCTTGTTCTAATGTCCACTTCTTGTAATCAAGGATAGTATCACATGATCTTTCTTAATCACTTGCTATACCTACAAACTTCTTGGGTCTCCTAATCTAGAACACCCAGATCCCTCTGCACCACAGAATTCCGCAGTCGTTCTCTGTATAAATAATACTCCACTTGTCTACTCTTCTGGCCAAAGTGACTGTAATAGAGTAGTCCATGATTGTAATGAATAGTGGGGGAGGCTTGATGGATTGAATAGTTTAGTTATTTTCCTATGTTCCTAATCTGCCAAGGTCTCACACAGGGCAGATGTCCTAACTTTGAATTAACGGGATGGATGTTTGAGCCATTGTCAAATGTTTTCAGGACATTAAATAAGAGACAGGAAGTACTTTCATGGTTCACTTGGCCAGTCATTTTAGGACTGACCAAAAGGTCTTCAAAGTGAACTTTACCAATGACTTTCACAGCGGCTGACTGACTTTGCTGAGTATTTTGATAATATCCTTGGTTTTGTGGTCAGATTTGCAATGTGAAGGCATTTGGTATGCTTTCCTTTATTCGTCAGAGTATTGAGTACAGGAGTTGGGAGGTCATGTTGTCACTGTACATGGTTAGGTGACTTTTGGAATACGGTGTGTAATTCTGGTCTCCTTCCTATCAGAAGGATGTTGTAAAACTTGAAAGGGTTCAGAAAAGATTTGCAAGGATGTTGTCAGGGTTGGAGGGTTTGAGCCATAGGGAGAGACTGAACAGGCTGGAGCCGTTTTCTCTGAAGTGTCTGAGGCTGAGGGGTGACCTTATAGAGGTTTATAAAATCATGAGGGGCATGGATAGGGTAAATAGATAAGGTATTTTTCCTGGGGTGGGGGAGTCCAGAACTAGAGGGCATAGGTTTAGGGTGAGAGGGGAAAGATATAAAAGAGACTTAAGAGGCAAAGTTTTCACACAGAGGGTGGTAGGTGTATGGAATGAGCTGCCAGAGGAAGTGGTGGA
The DNA here is from genome assembly GCF_047496795.1 of Chiloscyllium punctatum. Lineage (NCBI taxonomy): Eukaryota > Metazoa > Chordata > Chondrichthyes > Orectolobiformes > Hemiscylliidae > Chiloscyllium > Chiloscyllium punctatum. The sequence continues at coordinate 17,695,895 of NC_092740.1, read as the reverse complement.
GATTGGTACAATTACAACATTTAAAAAGCATCTGGATGGGTATATGAATAGGAAGGGTTTGGAGGGATATGGGCCCAAATCTAGCAAATGGGACTAGATTAAGTTAGGATATCAAGTCAGCAAGAACAAAATGGACCAAAGGGTCTGTTTCTGTGCTGTGCGTCCCTATGACTCTATGTTGGCCTGCTGGAGCAGGCTGTGGTGTGATCCACCATGACTCAGTAGAGAGTAGGCTTGCCCATGTGTTTGACATTTGGGAGTTCAAGTCCCACTCCTTAGATATTCCCCATCTCCTTCTAGAATGTGCCTTTGCAAAAGATGGCTGGAAAGAGATTCTGGGGCTTTTGCCTAAGTTCATCCCAAACAGCTCCGTGTCACAGGACTTTGTGCTCTACATTCTGTTCCTCGAGACACACACCGTGACAACCATTGACTGCACCTAGAAGATCAGCAACTCAGTAGAAGGCACTCTTTGGGCTGAGTTAAACTAGCATGGCCAATTCAGCTAACTTGCACATCTTTGGACTGTGGGAGGAAACCGGAGCACCTGGAGGAAACCCACGCAGACACGGGGAGAATGTGTAAACTCCACACAGACAGCACCTGAAGGTGGAATCGAACCTGGGTCCCTGGCCCTGTGAGGCAGAGTGCTAGCCACTGAGCCACTGTGCTGCCCTTACTCCTTCAAGAAGGAATAAGGTGTAGTTCTAACGGCTAGAGGGATCAAAAGGAATGAGGGATAAAGGTGGAAGAGGCACTGAGTTGGTTGATCAGCCACGGTCATATTGAATGGGTGAGCAGGTTCAAAGGGCCAAATGGCCTACTCCTACTCCTGTTTTCTGTGCTTCTATGTCTCATCACACTTTGCACCAACCCCCACCATCGCTGTTTAAGGAGGAGCCAGATGATAAAATGGCTGTTGGCAGACACGGAGACTTGGCTGGTGAGTCAGCTCATCATGGTTCACACACACACGTTCACAATGCACCCTTATTGCTGAGAGAGACATCTCTTGGTCATTCTCAAGCTTGGAACAATGGAAACTAAAGTCATGGCCACTAATTGTGGAAGCATTGCAACCGGGAAGGCATTAAGGTACTAGAATGGAGGAGGGCTTTAAGGCCGGAGGACTTGATTGAGATGGGCGGGGAGAGGTGCAGGTAAAAGGGAGAATTTTACCAATTGAGACATCGGTGAACCAGGAGGCAACATAGGTCAGGAGGCACAGGGCTGTTCAGTGAACACTACACAAAGGAAAATATTTCTTTTGCAAACAGGAATGTGGAAACATTTTTAACATTAATAGGATGCCACGCTCATCATAAAGTCAGGTTAATATCCTTAAATTAAGTTCTGCGAGGTAAGAGTATCCAAGGCTATTATGTGAAGGAATGTAATTTTTCACTCGTGCTAAATGAATCATCCAGGTGCAGTTTTTGTAACCCACAGAAGAGTACTGTATCCAGTTAAGGAGGATTTGAAAATGATTGTTCTCCAAGATTGCAGTCAGTCTAGACATTGGGAAGAGTATTTCTCGGGCTGGTATCCCCATCTGGGCCTGCACTTACAAACAACTCACACTTACAGTCATAGAGTCATAGAGATGTACAGCACCAAAACAGACCCTTCAGTCCAACCTGTCCATGCTGATCAGATATCCCAAACTAATCTAGTCCCACCTGCCAGCATCCAGCCCCTATCCCTCCAAACCATTCCTCTTCATATACTCATCCAGATGCCTTTTAAATGTTGTAATTGTACCAGCCTCCACCACTTCCTCTGGCAGCTCATTCCATACATGCACCACCCTCTATATGAAAAAGTTGCCCCTTAGGTCCCTTTCAAATCTTTCCCTTTTTACCTCAAACTTATGCCCTCTAGCTCTGGACTCCCCCACCCCAGGGAAGAGACTTTGTCTATTTACCCTATCCATGCCTCTTATGATTTTACAAACCTCTAGATGGTCATCCCTCAGCCTCTGATGCTCCAGCCCCAGCCTATTCAGTGTCTCCATATAGCTGAAACCCTCCAACCCTGGCAACCTCCTTGTAAATCTTTTCTGAACCCTTTCAAGTTCCATTCAACTTCAATAAAGGGAGCTTTTGTCTTTACACACAGGGATCTAGCTCATAAAGGGATAGTTGGGGGTGATGTGCAACATGATCTTGGGATGCAAGTGTCTCTGATGGGTAAGGAAACTACCTCCCACCCGCTGATGACTGCATGATGTCGGAGAAAGTGACAGTTCTGAAAGGGTTAATGTTGGAGACTGTATTAAATTCCACCCAACCTGATGCCATTACCCAAGGTTGGGTGTGGAAAGTGGGACAACAGCTCTGGATCTCGGAAGGGACGGGCACGTCATTGGTGTTTCTCAATAATTTCACGTAAGAATGGCGACATGGGTCTGCATCCCACCATGGGCAGATGGTGAAGTCTGCGATAATATATCTAATGATCAATATGTAAATGCTGTCAATTTTTACAAAATCCTAACCCCGTTTAGGGGAAGGAAGTCTTTATACTCCATTTGCAGGTCACTCCAGACATACAGCAATGTGGCTGACTCATAACTGTCCTCTGAAATGGACTGGTCAGGGACTGAGCTGTTACTAACCACAGAAGGACTGAGAGCAAACACACTACCGAGCATTGACAACACACATTGTCCTATCGACCCTGCAGCCTTCTCCTCCCTGATAACTGGGGCTAGGGCCAAAATTGAGAGAGCTATCTCACAGACTAGTCAAGCACCAGCCTGATACAGTCATACTCATGGAATTATACCTCACAGACAATGCCCCGGGCACCACCATCCCTGGATATGTCCTGGCACACTAGCAGGACACACCTGGTAGAGGTGGCAGCACAGCGGGGGGGGGGGGGAGTTGCCCTGGGAGTCCTCAACATTGATGCTGGATCTCACGAAGTCTCAAATCTTCAGGTCGAACATCAACAATGAAACCTCCTGACCTCCATCTCAATATGATGAAGCAGAGCACCTTCAAGTTGAACAGCAGTGAGGATGGCGAGGACACAGAATGTACTCTGGGTGGGGGTTTTCAATGTCCATCACAAAGAGCGGCTCCAACAGCATTATTACTGATCGAGTTGGGTTGGGTCCTCAAGAACATAGCTGCCAGACTGGCTGTGCAGCAGGTGGTGAGGGAACCAACAAGATGGAAAGACATATTTGATCACAACCTCACCAACCTGCCAGCTGCAGATGCATCTGTCCATGCCAGTATCGGTAAGAGTGACACCACACCGACATTATGGAGGCAGTCATGCTTTCACATTGAGAATAACCTCCATCGTGCTGTGTGACACTATCACCATGCTAAGCGGGACAGACTTCAAACCGATCTAGCACCTTAAGACTGGGCATCCATGAGGCACTGTGGGCCATCAACAGCAGCAGAATTGTACTCCTGTGCAACGTGTAACCTCCTGGGCCGGTATATACCCCACTTAACCATTACCATCAAGCCACGGGATCAATGGAGAGCGCAATGGTAGAAAAAACAAGTGAGAGGAAAATTGAGGGTACAATTGGAGAAATGGGGTTGAGGAGAGGGCTGAGAGCATGTTTCTTTCGTTATTCTATAATCTGGACAATGAACTCATCCAGGCTCATTCCTGAAGAAGGGCTTATGCCCGAAATGTCGATTTGCCTGCTCCTTGGATGCTGCCTGACCTGCTGCGCTTTTCCAGCAACACATTTTTCAGCAATGAACTCATCCAGTCAAGCATTTCCTTCTGTCCCCCTCATCAGCCAATGGGATTGCTCCAAGAGGGATATCAGAAGCCTTCTGAAGATTGCATGCTTGGACTGTAGGGAGCACTTGCGAGAAAAAAAACAAACATTCTTTAGAATTCCAAATCCTTCCGAAACTCGCCCAGTAGCTTTCACTTCAGATTGGTTTTCTTTTTTTTTGGAAGTTGCAAGTTAAGGCATCTTATGTGGGAAAGTTAGGCTGACGTTTCACTATAAAGATGGCAGTTGATGGGTAACAGATTGAGAGTATGAAACAATACTGCAGGAAGCAGACATCAGGGCACCAGCTTTCACCCTTGGAGGAGGAGGAAGAACATGGCGTCACTAAAAAACAGATGAACAGAAAGACACCAGTAATCATCCATTGCTGCGCTTGTCAGGTACTTGTCAGGAGCAGAAACTTTCTTTTTAATTAAACTCAGTAAAGGTTCAATGGTCGTGGGGCGTTGCTGGAGACATCAGATTTTCAATGGAGTGTTAAGCCAAGACTTTAGCCGGGAAGAAGAAGCAGCCCACTATCTCAAAGAAGATCAATCAGGTCCTGCCCAGTGCCCTGGCCTTATCCCTCAAACATTCTCATTTAAATACAACATCCATCTCACCGCAGCAGACCCCTGCTTGTTGCAGAAATAGAAACATAGAAAACAGGAATAGACGTAGGCCATTCGGCCCTTCAAGCCTGACCCATCATTTGATATGACCATGACTGACCATCCAACTTGGTCCCCTGTTCCTGCTTTCTCCCCCACATCCTTTAGCCCCAAGAATGATATCTAACTCCTTCTGGAGGAGGTGGGCCATTAACGTCTGCCCCAGTGGGCGGCACGGTGGCACAGTGGTTAGCACTGTTGCCTCACAGCGCCAGAGACCCGGGTTCAATTCCCGCCTCAGGCGACTCTCCGTGTGGAGTTTGCACGTTCTCCCCGTGTCTGTGTGAGTTTCCTCCCACAGTCCAAAGATGTGCAGGTCAGGTGAATTGGCCATGCTAAATTGCCCGTAGTGTTAGGTAGGGGTAGATGTAGGGGTATGGGTGAGTTGCGCTTTGGCGGGGCGGTGTGGACTTGTTGGGCCGAAGGGCCTGTTTCCACACTGTAACTAATCTAATCTAATCTATCTAAGTAAGTAATCTAATCTATCAATTCCCCACCACTGTGGAAACCCCTCTGCCCCACTACTTCCTTACCGTGGCATGGAGGCCTCGAGGTATGACCAGCCATGGCTGCCAGCTGCAGTCTGTTCCCATGGCAATGCCACCAGCCCCTCTTCTCCCCCACCCCAATGTCCCACAGAGATGGCCTGACTCCTGTGCCATGAGGAATCGCGTTTTCTTTTTTGGATCATCCGTCTCCATTGTACTTCCGTGTTCTCCTACGTGCCTCAGCGACCTCCACTGCCGTTTCATATTGTACTTTCTGGATGCCATTCTTGAGATGGCACGGTGGCACCGTGGTTAGCACTGCTGCCTCACAGCGCCAGGGACCCGGGTTCAATCCCACTCTTGGGCAACTGTCTGTGTGGAATTTGCACACGCTCTACGTGGGTTTCCTCCGGGTGCTCCGGTTTCCTCTCACAGTCCAAAGATGTGCAGGTTAGGTGGATTGGCCATGCTCAATTGCCCACAGTGTACAGGGTAGATGGATTAGCCAAGGGAAATGCAGGGTTACAGGGATCGGGTTAGTGGGGTGGTTCTGAGTGGGATGCTCTTCAGAGGGTCAGTGTGGGCTTGATGGGTTGTAGGGATCCTATGATTTTGAAAGGGCTCTAGAGACTTTCCCTCAGATTGAAAGCAATATATTTGTTTCAGTTCTCCCTCTTCAAATTGTTGATCAGGCCATCAGCAGTGAATTTTTCACTTTGCCCAGCTGCTGAAAAGATTAGCAGGAACTCCAACAACATCTGGTATTTAAATACTCCTGTTTTTAATGAAATGTTGCTTAACATCTTTTATGAATGTCAACGCTGTCCCACAGATAAACATACACTGTTACAGTGCTATCATTAGGGTTTCTGACATGCTAAATTAGGGCCTGGTCCAATGTACTGTGAATTTTGAGTTCCAAATTCTCAACTTGGATCTGAGGGTATAATCTCAGAATAAGAAGTTGTGTATCTAAGACAGATGAGGAGGAATTGCTTCTCTCCGAGAGTTGTGAATCTGTGCAGAGCGCTGAGGTAATATAGTTGGATTAACTAAATGATAAGATGCCCTGTACTCATTGGAATGTGGAATGAAAGGCAACATTCTTGAAATATACAGATTCTTAGGGGACTTGACTGGGTAGGTGTGAAGAGGTTGTTTCATTTGTGGGAGAGTCTAGGAGCAAAAGGGCATGATCTCAGAGTAAGGGGTTACACATTTAAGATGAGAGGGGGAATTTCTTATCTCAGGCAGTAGTGAGTCTGTGGAATTCTTTACTGCTGAGGGCTATCAAGACTGGGTCATTCAACATATTCAAGGCTGAAAGAGATCTTTAATCAGTAAGGGAACCAAAGGTTCAAGGGGATAAAACAGGAAAATGGAGCTGACGATGATCAGATCAGCCTTGATCTCACCGAATGGTGCAGCAGACTTGACGGACTGAGTGGTCTACTGCTGCTGCTACTTTGTTTGGGAGCTTGACTCAACTGTGAGCCTCCATATAGGAGTACCTGGGTGAATTGGGGATGAGAGCTAGGCTGTTTGTTGTTGTTCTGCTGAACAACTGGTCACTACACTTTGGGAAGAAGGTGATATTTCTTGAGAGGCTGCTGAGAAGGTTTATCAGAAAGGATCCTGGGATTGGCAGGCTCAGTTACAAGGTGACTTAGGAAAAGCTGGGCTTATTCTTCTTGGAGGACAAGAGATTGGAGGGAGATTTGGCTATGACAAGGAAATCCACTCAAGTTAGGTGATGGTAAAAAGACTAGGTGATAGGTTTCAAGTGTTTGGCAAAAGATGGAGGATTGTGGGATGGACATGGTTTGCATAATGATCTGGAGTTCGCTGCTTATGAGGATGGTACAAGAGGGGACAAAGAATAATTTCAATGGTTTGGCTGAAGTTATTTTTTCATCAAGTTGAAGGGATTATTAAAACTACATTCATTTCTTGACAGGTTTATTTGGAAGCACTAGTTTTCGAAGTGCTGCTCCTTCATCAGATGGTTGTGGAGTGTAAGATTGTAAGACACAGAATTTATAGCAAAAGGTTGCAGTGTGATGCAACTGAAATTATATATTGAAAAAGATCTGGATTGTTTGTTAAATCTCTCATCTTTTAGAACGAACATGTTGGTTTCAGTTCTTTCATATGTAAATTGCAGAACTTTTTAAAAGTTACATTCTCAAGTGAACTTTAACAATTGGTGCCGTGTCAGCCCAGATAATGTATGGAAGGTGTGAGCTGCCCTGTGTGAGACTATCTATGCCACAATGGTCAGACTGATTCTAATCTAAAAAATGGATTTACAGAATCTTACATGGATTCATACAGTTTTTGACAAAAGTAAAATGTAATTCCGCAAGTACAAATTCACCCCGCAAGCTTTTGTATGTATGTATGCTTGTTTGTGTGTGTGCGTCTGTGTGTGTGTGTGTGGGGGGGGGGGGGGGTGTTATGAGTGTCTGTGAGAGACTGTGTGTATGTGTGTGAGTGTGAGTGTAAAGGGGTATAAGTCTGTGAGAGGGTGCTCGTGTGGGTGTGAGTGTGGGTATGTATGTATGAGTATATGAGAGAGCTTGTGTATGGCAGGGGGTCTGCATGAGTGTATCTGTAGGAGTCTGTGTGTAGGAGTGTGTGTGTGTATGCGTACGTGTGAGTGAGTGTGTGTATGTATGTGTGTGTTAATGTGTGTGTATGTGTGTGTGTATGTGTGTGTGTGAGTGCGTGTGTGTGTATGTGTGGTTGTATGTGTGTGTATGTGTGTGTGTATGTGTGTGTGTGTGTGTGTATATGTATGTGTGTTTGTGAGTGTGTGTGTATGTGCGTCGTGTGTGCGCGTGTGTATGTGTGCGCGCGTGTATGTATGTGTGTGCGCGTGTCTGTGTGCGTGTTTGTGTCTGTGTCTGTGTGTAGTGTAGTGGGGTCACCTGTACTGTGACATGAACCCAAGGTCCGAGTTGAGGTCATTTCCACGGCTATCAGCTTCTGCTCGGCCACTTTGCGTTGTTGCCTGTCCCGAAGTCCACCTTAGAAGATGGTCATCTAAAGGTCTGAAGTCGAATGTCCTGGACTGCTGAAGTGTTCCCTGACTGGGAGGGAACACTCTGTCTTTTGATTGTTGTGCGGTGCCCACTCATCCGTTGCAGTAACCTCTGCTCGGTTTCGCCAATGTACCATGCCTCAGGGCATCCTTGCCTGCACCGTAATTGCACTTGCAGGATTACATTTTATTTTGCTGAAAAACTGCATGATTCCGTGTAAGATACTGTAAATCCGTTTTTTAGATTAGAATCAGTCTGAACATTGGAGCACAGACAGTCTCACCCAGGGCACCTCACACCTTAAATGTATTATCTGGGCCGACACGACACCAATTGTTAAAGTTCACTTGAGAATGTAACTTTTAAAAAGTTCTGCGATTTACAAAAGAAAAGGTTGAAACCAACAAGTTTATTCTAAAAGATGAGAGATTTAACAAACAATCCAGATTTTTCCTAATATTTAATTTCAGTTACATCACATTGTAAACTTCTGCTATAAATTCTGTGTCTTACGATCTTATTCTCCACAACCAACTGATGAAGGAGCGACACTCTGAAAGCCACTGCTTCCAATTAAACCTGTTGGACTATAACCTGGTGTTGTGTGATTTTTAACTTTGTACACCCCAGTCCAACACCGGCATCTCCAAATCATTCATATTACTTGTCATCCGATGTGTGAGAAACCGCAAGTTGACCAAAACTGGAGAAGCAGGCGAGTTAAAATGAAGGAGAAAACCTTTTACCATTTTGAATCAGATACAACTTACTTGCAAGAATCTGTTTAGGTTAAAAACAAAGGGGAACAAGGAGTAATTACTGAATTATATTCCCACTGCAAAAAAACATCCTTGCATTGGCAGCTAATCTCCTTTTGCAGTAATCCTGGTGTTGCTAAATTTAGTTGACGTTACTGAAAACAGAATAGTCATTCTTGTGATATTTGGTGAAATTTGATCCAGGAAAACAGAGTGCAGTCAGAGTCCCGAGAATTAAGGGAAAGAAATGGTTTGGAACATTGCCATAGCAGCCAAGTACAGCTTAATAAACAGGTCATTGCAAAATGGGGGGAAATTTTTCAGAAGACATCTTCAGAACCTTTTAAAATGATGTGTTGATTTTCCTCATGAAAAAAAACCCATGCAATTGTAAAGCACCTGAATCTATCCACATGACATTCTAGAGATCCTGACTTTAAATAAGAGTCAAGTACAGCAACTAAGTTATGCACAGCAAGATCCCAGCAAGGGTGGAGGGAGAAGAGGCACATGACTGAGTTAATTAATCTATGTGTTTTGCAGATGTCAGTTAAGGGAGGAGTGTTGGCCTGGGAATTGGTTAGGAGTATAGGATGACATCAACTTGAACTACCAAAGCAGGAACATGCTTTCACACTTCAGCTTGGAGTGAGAATGACCAACAACCCAACATTTCCCTCAGGGCTACATCGAAGCATCAGCCTGGACTGGGCAGAGTCTGTACTCAGCCAAGTTCATTAGGGCCTGAACATCTTCCTCCACATCCTTCAGGCAGCCCCACAGCCCAGGCCCTACCATGCTGCTGCAGGCTGCTTTCAGACCAGGACTGGAACAGGCAATTCGGCCCCTCGAGCCTGCTGTGCCGTTCAGTTGGTTCATGGCTGATCTGACACTCCTCATGTCCACTTTCCTGTCCTTTCTCTGCTACCCTCGATTTCCTGACTGACCAAAAGTCTATCTTGCTCAGCCTTACAGGGACTCTTTGCCTGACAGCTCTCTGTGGCCAGGAGATCCAAATGCTCATAACCCTCTGAGAGACGATGTTCCTTCCTCATCTCAGTCTTAAATTGGTGTGCCTTTCATTCTGAGACCATGCCCTTTGGTCCTAGACCCTCCCCTGAGGGGAAACATCCTCTCAGCATTTACCCTGTCAAAGAATTCGATATGAGATCAACTCTCATTCTTCTAAACTCCAGTGAGTAGAATCCCAAACTGTTTAACTTTTACTCATAAGACAATCCCTCTACATCAGGGATCATTCTAGTGAACCTTCGCTAGAAAGTCTCCAATGAAATCTTCCCGTAAAAAGGAGACAAACTGCTCACAGTACTCCCAGATGTGGTCTCCCCAGCACCTTGTAGACCTCCTTATTCTGATTACTCGAACGCCTTTGAAATAAGGCCCAACTTTCCATTCGCCTTCCTGATTCCCTACTGCGTGTGTGTGCTAGCTTTCTGTTCTTCGTGCACAGGTATCCCCCATCACTTTGGTGTTGCAGCTTTCTGTAGTTCTTCACCATTTAAATAATACTCTGTCCTCTTGTTCTCCCTTGCAATGAACAACTTCACACATTCCCACATCTGAACAGATTGATTATTCTCCATGTAGGAGAATACCTGGAGGACTCTTTGATCTCAGACAGGAAGGTTAAGCGTCCACCTGATCACCACCAGTGGATTTGTGCTTATCTTTGCTGAGCTGCCACTCAGTTCAGAGTTAACACATTACTGTAAGACTGGGCAGCAGATTTACCTCTTTCGAGGGCATACCAAACCAGATGGGCTTTTACAAGCAATCAAATGGCCATTGCTGAGAGCAGCTGTCATTTCCAGGTTTCAGACATTGAATTTAATTCCACCGGTTACCATGGTGTGATTGGACCCCATCCCCCAAAAGTATGGCATGGGTCTCTGTATTAGTAGTCACATGACATTACCATGACACCACTGCCCCCTGTCTCCCACAAATGCAAGGTGACTAGGGCATGCCCATCTCCAACTGCCCTAACACAATGCCACTCCAGAGGGCAGTTAAGCTTCAACCTCATTGCTGTGGGTCTGGAGTCACGTGGGGGGCCAGACCAGGTAAGGATGGCATCAGTGAACCAGATGGGGTTTTCTTCAGCAATCGACAGTAGGTTTATGATGATGATCATTGAGGCTAATCTGAGATTTTATGAACTGAATGAAGTTTCACCAGCTGCTAGCGAGGCAGTACCACAGCATTTGTTTAGGCCCTTGCCTTTCCTTCCAAAACTGATTATCTCTCTTGTTCTTACAAATAAATTATAAGGAAAAAGCAGAAAATCTCTCTCTCTCTCTCTCACACACACATACACACACACAGTATCTCTCTTGTACACACACACAGTATCTCTCTTGTACACACACACACACACACAGTCCCTCTCTCTCTTGTACACACACACAAACACACACGTGCGCGCTCTCACACACACTCACATACTCTTGTATTCACGCACTCATTCTCTTGCACACACACACTCTTGCATAACACAAACACACTCTTTCTCTCACACACACACACACACACACTTTCTCTTGCATACACACAAACTCATTCTCTCATTCACACATACATATGCACTCATTTTCTCTCACACGCATTCTGACTCTCTCACACACATTGTCTTTCTCTGTCACACATGCCAAATGGTCTCCTGAATATCTGACTACAATATGTTTTCTTTTCGGGAACAGCTGAATGAACCACAATTATCATTCCTGGCTTTGCAGAATCCTACTGACTCTACCACTGAACTGGGAATGTCGTGTAAACAAAAGCAAAATAGCATTACTACCTAAGTCATTTATAGATCAAAGATTTCACTAAAGACACACTAACCACGAGATTAGAAAACATACCTAACTGATAATTAATCCAGCAATGATGGGAATAGTGGGTTAATCAAACACATCTAATCTCACTCGACCATGTCATGAAGCTAGAAAGTGATTTACAACAGGATTCCCCTCATTAATTTCTTTCCCTACAATTTTCCGTCTAGGTCTGAAAGAGCACGTGGACAACATGAGCCCATGTACCAGAGGAGTACCCAGGAACTGACAATCCAGGGCTTGTTCCTAGGGGCTGCCTTCATTAATACGTTTAGGGTGGAAGCTAGAGAAGTGTAACATGGTGAGGTTATCCGTGGGTTTGCGGTAGAGTGAGGTACTGAGGTGCATGTGTCCAAGAATGAGACTGAGTCTGAAGAGTAGCCCATGTAAGTCTGATGGTGGGATGAAACTCATTGATATTGTAGTTTCAGTGATTCCTTGCCATGAGTCAATTTGTGCACAACAAGCTCCCATGTGATGATGACCAGACAATGACGATTGAGGAACAAGACCGTCAAATGTTGGAGCAGACGTAGGCCCTTCAGCCCATTGAGTCTGCTCAGCCACTCAATGAGCTCATGGCTAATCAGATAATCCCCAGTTTCCTGCCTTATCTCCATTAGCTGTGATTCTCTTGAGAAATCCCTCTGAGCTGCAGCTTTCTGCAGTCCTTACCAATTTAAACAATATTCAGCTCCTCTATTTTTCCTGCCAATTGTCTGTCCCTTGCCATTTTTTTGCCAATTCACACAGCCTGTCTATATCCTTTTACAGACTGAGTCATCCTCAGCATTTGACTTCTGACCTATTTCCATCTCATCTGCAAACTTGGCTATAGTGCATTCACTGTCCTCACCCATGTCATTAATATCTGTTAAAAATAATGCTGCCCCCCCCCCCCCCCAGTACTGTTCCCTATTGCACATCATTCGTTCCAAGTTACCACGCTGAAAATATTTTCCCTGATGTTAATAAGACAAAGCTTTTCACTGTGCCTCGGAACACATGACAATAAATTCAATTCAATTCAAAAGACCTTGAAAAAACTGGCTGATAGTTGCTTGCTCTTTGCCTCCTTCTGTGTTTGAAAAAGGGTGTTATGATGTCAATCCTTTGGGACTCTTCCAAAAGCTGAGGATTCCTTGAAGATGACTTCCTGTGTGTTCATTTTGTCTGTAGCTACTACCTTTAAAATCCACAACGTAACTCATCCTAGAACCCAATTAGTTTCCCTAGTACTTTTTCACTTGGGGCAGTTATCTCGTGACCGTGGCATAGTCGTAATGTCAATGGATCAGAGGCCCAGGAATGATGCTCCAGGGTCACAGGTTTAAATATGGCCAGGACAAAGGATAGGAATTAAATTCAATTTGCAATTATAAGCCAGTCTCAGTAATCGTGACCATGAAACTATCAGAGTCGTTTTGTAAAAACTCAACTGTTTCAATCAGGATATTCTCTGTTGGCAGCTCAGTGGTTCGCATTGTTGCCTCGCAGCACCAGGGACTGGAGATCGATTCCATCCTTAGGTCACTGTGAGAAGTTTGCACATTCTCCTGTGTCTGTGTGGGTTTCCTCTGGGTGCAATGGTTTCTTCCCACAGTCCAAAGCTGTGCAGGTTAGGTGGGTTGGCCATGCTGAATTGCCCACAGTATCCAGGGATGTGCAGGCTAGGTGGGTTAGCCATGGGAAATGCAGGGTAGGCAAGGGGTGTGGGTCTGGGTAGGATGACCTTCGGATGGTTGATGTGGACTCGATAGGCCAAATGGCCTACTTCTACACGGTAGGGTTTCTACGACTCTCACCTGGTCTACATTTGACCCATGTCTTTCAGCTTGACTCTTATGTGACCTTTCAAATGCTGAAAAAACAGTTCAAGGGCAGTTAGGGATGGGCAGAAAATGGTGGCTCAGCCAGTGACGCCCATATCCCATGAGAGAATAAGTGAAAGAAATGTGCCCCATACACAACTTTTAATGGACCCAATGGAAGTCCTGGGGTGCAGTGGTGGCATCCCAACCTCTGGGCCAGAAGATTGGAATTCAATTCCCACTTGTTGGCCACGGAAGGAACATTCATAATACGGCCAAGCAGCCTGATAGTCAGACTGTAAAGCCTTCCAACATGCCTGATGGCTGCTGGGAAGAGTGAGAGAAGCTTCTAGTCAGCTGTCTTGCAGAAAGCAGTGACAAAGCAATGCAACACTTAATCCAATGGCAGTACATGTTGTCAATGCCCCTTTGGTCATATTACAGTGAGGTGTTGGGCACTCAACATTAATAAGGGAATGGGAGGCATGAGAAAATATGGATCTGAGAAATCTTTGAATGCAGAAAATTGTGGGTTTCACCTGTGGCTCGGTGAGTAGCACTCTCTAAGACAGAAGGCTGTCGGTTCAATTCCAAGTCAGAGGCTGTTGCTGGTCCATAGAGATACTGAGGGAGTTAGAGGTAAGAGCAGAAGTAGGCCATTGAGCCCATCAAGTCTGCTTCACCAGTCAGTGAGATCATGGCTGATCTGATCACCATCATGTCCTTTGGATCAAATGATGAACAGAGGGCCCTTTCTGCTCTCACTTGTACATGGACAGGATCCTACAACACAGTTTCAAAGATGAATGGGAAAGCTCTGTCCTGTGTCCTGACCAATATTAATCAAAAAATGAGATCCCTGGTCTCCTCTCTATTGGAAGGATGTTGTGAAACTTCAAAAGATTCAGAAAAGATTTACAAGGATGTTACCAGGATTGGAGGATTTGAGCTATAAGGAGAGGCTGAACAGGATGGGGCTGTTTTCCCTGGAGTGTTGGAGGCTGAGGGCTGACCTTATAGAGGTTTATGAAATCATGAGCGGCATGGATAGGATAAATTGACAAAGTCTTTTCCCTGGGGTGAGAGGGGAATGATACAAAAGAGACCTAAAGGGCAACGTTTTCACGCAGAGGGTGGTACGTGTATGGAATGAGCTGCCAGAGGAAGTGGTGGAGATTGGTACAATTACAACATTTAAAAGGCATCAGTATGGGTACATGAATAGGAAGGGTTTGGAGGGATATGGGCCGGGTGCTGGCAAATGGGATTAGATTGGGTTGGGATATCTGGTCGGCATGGACGGGTTGGACCGAAGGGTCTGTTTCCGTGCTGTACATCTCTATGACTCTATCCCCACAAAACAGATGAGCTGGGCTTAATCACACAATGACCACATTTCATAAGCACTTCATTTGACTTCAAAGTCCTTTGGGAATATCTGCTAATCATTAAAGGCCTTATTTAAATGCAAGATTTCCCTTTTCCTTTCCTATTTATACACAGAGATAAAATCATTTCACAGGGGATTTAATACTCATCTTTCAGTTATTAGATTGGAGGTGGGGAATGTGTATGGGGGTGAGAGTGCTGTCTGGTTGTGCCAATGTTTATTAGGATTCCCTCTGAAAAATTTACTGCTCTCACCTACCCATATTTTCAATCACCATGAGCATTAAAAGACATTCACTGGAAATTAAACATATTCAGTTGTGCATCTTTTAATGCTGTATTCATTCACAGCTGAGTGTCTGGGAACCAACAGGGACAGTGAGATCGCTCTGTGTAAGGCAGAACAAAAGTGAAATGCCGAATGACAGTGAAGTAATTGGAAAGTAATAGCTTCTATCAGAGAGAGAAGATATTAAGGAGAGTGCTGATGTCCTCCAAAGAAAAGGCAGGAATTTAAATGCAGTGCCTCAAATATTTCATCAATTGTTAAGTGTAGTTCACAATGATTCTCCTCTTGCTCTTTCATTGTGTCTGTGATGGAGTTTGAGCTGAATCAAACCTGCAATTGTACGTCGAGAATGGTCACATCATCCACTCTCCACTACGGGTCTCCCGTTGAATGACAAGCAGGTCCTGGGCTGATTCCCCAGGCCGAGGCTCCAGGTCTGCAGCTAGGCCCAGGTGCCTGGAGGAGCAGAAGCATTGGCGTAAGGGATGGGTGGCGGATCAGTGGTAGCGTCTGCAGGAGGGTCGGAAGAGAAGCAGGAGGATTCACCTGGCCCACCGACGAAGTGGCGGTCTCAACCTGGTGTGGCAGTCCAGGCATGGCGTGGTAGTCTAGGCCTGGTGTGGCGATCTCGGCCTGGCGAGGGAGTTTCAGCCTGGTATGGGAGTCTTGGCCTGGCATTGGAGTCTCAGCTTGACGTCGGAGTCTCGGCTTGGCGTGGCAGTCTCCTTCAGCAGAGCTGCCGTCCAAGTTTTCCAGCAGCCCGGCATGATGTTGTTGTCCCAGAACGGCAGTCTCATCCTGGCTACGTCTTCAGAGTATTTCATCGTTCCCACACCCAGGAGGCATTAACTGCGATGAACTTTGTCTTAATTTTACTTTATTATTAAGATGCATGACTTCTGTCATTAAAAAGGTGCCATGGTGTGTCGACTTATAAAACATTTTTCATGTAAAAGTACATTCTATTCCAATTTCTATTACACACACTTCTCCCAAAAGGAAAACTTTACCTTGTCTGCTGCCATGACAACACTAGAAGTCTCCTGGGAAAGAGACTTGCTTGTCTTGTATAATTGCCAACATTCATTGCACTACAATTCTATAGCCTCAGCAGAAAAGGGTTCTGGAGCTCAATGCCTGTCTCAGGACTGAATGACGAAGTCTAGTAGAGCACTTCATTCAGGGAAAAGGGTTTTTGAAAAATAAAACACTTGCACAAAAATGACAGACAGAATGTGCCACAAAAAGAGGATTGTCCCAAGACACAAAGGACTACTGTAGAGTTTCGGCCTTAGTATGTGGACCCCAAAACTTTGTCACGTACGTGATCAGTCCCAACTTGCAGCTACTTCCAATCTGTTTGGAGACGTGTCTTTTCTGTGGAAGGCAATGCAGTACATAGTTAACTCTGTTAGACTGACTTTTTTATTGCAGAGGTCTGAAGTTGTAATAGAATAGTATTTCCTCCATCTGTCCCAGAAGATTCGATGAAGAATTGAATGAGAGAGAGAGACTCCTTCAGACCACCAAGAGAGTGGCAGGGGCCACAACACAAGAGCAAAGCACTGCAGGGATCAAGGAAACTTCACATGAGAATTGAAAATGCTGGAAAAACTCAGCGGATCAGGTAGCATCAGTGAAGAGAGAAATAAGAGGGAACATTTCAGAATGATAACTCTTGTTCAAGTCATAGTACTTCAGAACTTCTATTTCTGGCGCAGATGGGTTCAGCCAAATGGTGTTCCAATTCTGTCTGATCGGCACAGGGACTTGCACATCACGAAGATGGCTGAGTGAATCACTGGACATTCCACCCCTCCCGTCCCCACTGGCTAGCTCTGGTTGCATATGTTTCTGGTATTGGTCAATATTACTGGAACTTCCCCTTCCTCTGCATCTGAAGATGGGTCTGACAGCAGCACCATGAACCCACCCACACGATGAGGGCAAAGGGGGATCTGACCCTCGGCTGTTGGCTCCATTCTGATCCATGCTGGTTCTCTAGCCGAGGGAGTCAAATTTACCACAATCCCCTTCACGGAATCTGAGTCGCTGTGGCAACATGCACTTTTATCTGTGTGTGATCGTTGGCAGTTTAATTTCCTTTTGAGTCTCTCCTGCTGCCCACTGGATGCGTTTACAAGACTATACTCAACACGTCTGCCACTAACCAATCTCCTGCTGTCATCAAGTCGTGACTGGGGCTGCTGGCTCTGAGGCAAGAACTCTATCGCTATACCACATGACCTCCTCTTACCAAGCAGTGTCTGCTCTAAGCCACGTGTCTGGAGGCGTGAGGAGCCACGCCTGGTAGTTTACCCACTGATGGCAATCACAGCATTCCCAAAGATGCTGCCATGCACCAAGATCCTCACAGAAGGAAACAAGACTATTAGTGGGAATCACCAGTGGAAACATCTTAAAAGGAAACGGGAAGATTTTGTTTCTTTGTGTAGGTATCCACTGTGCCATTGCCAGCCTTCCAACATTACAGTGATACCTACAGGTCAAAACGATTTACTCTCGACATTGACCTATAACTTGTCCTGTGCGAACACAAACAATTCCTTTGAAAACCACTCTCTTGGTGGTCTGAAGGAGCCTCTCTCTCACACAATTCCTTTATACGTCGAATATAAACAGGATCCTTTAGCACGGGTGCGGGCAGCTGCCATTTTGAAATGTCATCCGACACAAAGAATGGATGTGTTGTCATATATTCACACACATCCTCACAGCACAATTCACACTATCTGTCTCACCTTCTTGGTTCATGTGCCCGTTATAAAGTACCATAAAGTAGAACGCATCTTTCTGGGATGAGAGACAAGCTGACGATAAGATGCTGGGGATGAAGTTGTGGGGGGTGGCGGTCAACTCATATGCCAACACAGACTACTGCAGCCAGGGGAAAGAAAGGTTGTCTTACACGCTGAGCTGACTTATATGCCATGATTGACGGTAACTGGTGGCAAATTGCTTTGAGATGTACAGTGGGTTTGAAAAGTAAGTCTTTCTTTTTTAACAATTCTACAGATTAATTCTTAAATTCCTGGAGACTCCAGAATAATCCAAAGTATCCTACTTGGGAGCGTAAACAATTGTGAATCATGGCAATCCAAATGGTGATGATTAAGAGGGTCACGCACACAAACATGGGACTTTTCGATATACGGAGCTGAAAATGGGTTGCTGGAAAAACACAGCAGGTCAGGCAGCATCCAAGGAGCAGGAGAATCGATGTTTCGGGCATGAGCCCTTCTTCAGGAATGAGGAAAGTGTGCCAAGCAGGCTAAGATAAAAGGTAGGGAGGAGGGACTTGGGGGAGGGGCGTTGGGAATGCGATAGGTAGAAGGAGGTTAAGGTGAGGGTGATAGGTGAGGGTGATAGGCTGGAGTGGAGGTGGGGGAGGAGATGTCAGGAAGAAGATTGCAAGTTAGGAAGGTGGTGCTGAGTTCGAGGGTTGGGACTGAGACAAGGTGGGGGGGGAGGCAATATACAGGCAGGCAAGCCCCTTTCATCAGTATCCTCACTGAGAGCACCACAAGTCTTCAGAGAATGCTTGAGTTTGACAGTGGTACTAGATGGGGGTGAACAACCTCCCAGAAGGAAGCCTCAGGTTGCAACATGTCGAAATACAATCCTCAGCACACGGCAACATGTCTACTGCACCACCGTAGCGATGCCGCACTAACCCATTTCAATTGTGTTCTAACAATCAGATTATCATCCTCTGCAAATGTCTCCCCACTTTGACACCTCCTGAGGGGCTGCTGTTCCACTTTTACTCACTGACAGTTCGCGGTCACCCATTGACTTTCAGCTCAACTTTAGAATAACTCCAGGAACCAGAACCGGGGATGAGCATGTGGAAAACCCCCATCAGCAATACACCCAGGATCTGAACGTGAAAACCTGCAGAGTATTCTAGGATACAGCTGCCAAAGCAGTGTAAAACAATTTTAAAAAAACAGGTTCAAAAGAAAACTTGTGGCTCCTTACCTCCTCAAACTCCTACTAAATAAGACTCCCAGCTGCCCTTCAGAGACACACACAAAGGGATGGTTCAGGAAAGCAGGATACGGCAGCAATGGGACATTTGAGCAAAATGCAGCGGGTCCAGCAGGTATCCAACAATATATACACAGCAGTCTGAGAATGACAGAATTCCGCTTCATGACTCAGTGATTCTACCGCCTGAGCCTGGGAAATCACTTCAAAATAAAAGTATCCCAGCTCAGCACAGAGTCCTACTCCTTCTGCATACCCAGTCACACACAATAAAGGACATTCTGCCCCTGCAACCAGACAATAAGTGACAGGTTAACTATGTCATCGAACACCTACATCCTGGGGCTCCCTTGTGGTGCAGAGATAGTGTTCCTACCCCTGGAATGAGTAGACCCAGGTTTAAATCCCAGCTGCTCCAGAGGTGTGGAGTAATATCTCTGAAGAGATTAATTAGAGAAATAGGCTAAATGAAAAAGAACCCTCTTGCATCCCTTCTCCCACCCCAAGATTTCAATTCCACTTATTCAGGAACACCATTCCATAATGGAAGGGAATTTTTGGTAACTTTGTACAGTGTTGTACATTTGTTTTGTGTGGATCTACTATCAAGAATGTCATAAACATGAATCAGTGCAATAAAATTGCCTCAATTATAATACAGCAACGTCTGAGACAAAACTGCTCAATGTATTGATCTTCAAAGATGCCAAGGAATCACTAAAATCAACTTTTATCTTTATGACCCTTTGAATGTCATAAAACTAGATTGTTATGAAAGTAAGTGTTACACCAAGTACATATTGACCAAGGTACCAGGGAGAATTTCCAAAGGTTTGTGAGAGTGGGTCTCTTCAAAGGCTCAGTGTGGACTCAACGGGCCAAATGGCCTCCTTCCACACTGTAGGGGTTCTATAATTGCAAGTCACTTACGTTATCAGGATTTTGGTGTCAGGGGGAGATTTTAAAGCACATCTTAAAGGCTGGGGAGGTGGGGTGTGGGGGTTGGGTGGGGGCTAGGTAATTGGTGGTGGGAAAAGAGAGAGAGAGCTGGAGAGGATTAGTGAGGGAATTCATGACTCAGACAGCAGCTGAAGACACAGCCGTCACTGACCCAGCAATGAAATCCAGGGATACACAAACGGCCAATCGGAATCAGAGGGGGCACAGACATTTCAGAGGGTTGTACGGGCTGGAGTTGGCTCCAGAGACAGGGGAAAAATTAGGTCCCCCAAGGGGCTGGAAAGAAAAAAAAATTCGGAAGTTTAGGACCGAGGAGTGGCTGGACAGAAAGCAAGGGGAGGTTACTCTGCACGTGGGCAGTGGGCAGAGTAAGGGTACAGGCAGGTAAAATCATGGTGCGAACACAGACAGTGCCAAAGAAACCTGGCAGGTCTGGTAGCATCTGCAGGGAGAGAATCAGAGTTAGCAGTTTGAATGTGATATGACTTTTTCTCATAACTGTTTCTCTCTCCTCAGTTGCTACCTGACCTGCCGAGTTTCTTCAACAATCAAATTTCCAACGTACACGGTGCTTCACTTTTATTCAGGAACTTGTGAAGATGATGGGCTGTTCAGTATATTTAACAATATTCCGAATTTATGGGGCATTCATTAAAGGAACTAAACTAATATTTCCAAATACCCTTGTAATAAGTTCGGCGCTGTCACTTTGCGACAATGCTACCAGCAATCGGCTGAAGATGAAAGACCCTGATCATCCTTTGTATTTTCAATGGGATACTCTCAGAGACATTTGGGAATTCTCCCTGGTCAATACATACCCTTTGACCCCACACAAAACTTGTCATCACACTGGGGGAGCTTGCTGCGCACAAAGTTGCCAGCACCACATTACAACAGCGTCTGTCATTTCAGAGTTTATCATTGGCTGTAAAGGTCTTTTGGATGTTTAGAGGTTGGCGTTACATCAATGCAAGGCCGTTCTTCCTCCTCCTGTGCTGAAGTCCAGGCAGTGTGTGTGCAGTAGAATCTGTCCCAACTGTTTAAAGGGAGTACTTGTGCACACACACTGATTAATCATAAGAACATTAGCAGGAATCAACCTCTCGAACCTTGGCTGTTGGGTCGTTGCTTTGATTCCAACTGTCCAATAAGAATAAACGGGAATGGGCATCATTGAAAGTTCCGGAAAACCAAAGAACCAAGAATGTCCTTCAGGACTCAATATTGAGTTCGATAGGCCTGAGCACCTTCTTCCATGTCCTTAATCCAACCCCCTCACACCTTATCATCACATGGGCTGCTACCTCAAACCACCCATTGTCAGCTACTAATGGTCTCCATTAGCAACTACTCCTTCTCCCAGGCTGACTGTTACCTATTCCTTTGTCTGACCAACTGCTTTTCTCTCTCTGGGCTTTACCTCTACCCATCATTTACACCTCCTCCCTCCCCCACCCCATCATCAGCAAGCTTTTCCTCGCCAATAACAGTTCTGAAGAAAGGCCACTCAATCCGAAATGTTAACTCTGCTTTCTTTCTACAGATGCTGCCAGACCTGCTGAGTTTCTCCAGCAATTTTCTGCTGAAGGTTATAATTAAGTCAGAACCTATTGAATCGCCAGAGGAAGTGGTGGAGGCTGGTATAATTACAACATTTAAATGGCATCTGGATGGATACATGAATAGGAAGGGTTTAGAGGGATGTGGGACAAATGCAGGCAAATGGAACTAGATTAACTTAGGATATCTGATGGCATGGATAAGTTGGACTGAAGGGTCCGTTTCTATGCTGTACATCTCTATGACTCTAGGTTAAAGCCCACTGTTTACAGACACATGGCAATGAGGAACCACATCCTTTAGTTTTACAAATAGTGGGCACTGATGGGGTTGAGAGAGAGTGAGGACTGCAGATGCTGGAGAGTCAGAGTTGAAAAGTGTGGCGCTGGAAAAGCACAGCCGGTCAAGGCAGCATCTGAGGAGCAGGAGAGTTGACATTTCGGGCATAAGCCTGATTCCTTATCAAGGGCTTATGCCCCACACGTCGACTGTCCTGCTCCTCAGATGCTGCCTGACCGGCTGTGCTTTTCTAGCAACGTGCTCTTCAGCACTGGCTTGTTTCATTGATACAAATATTAATATACAAAAGCAGTTCCTGTTGCTCTATTTCTGACTGCTGGACTTCTGATTTTGCCAGTTATTTGCTTTCCCTTACAAACAGGACACCTTTGTTTAATCCTCCTCTATTATGGTGAACAACACTTGGCCAACTTCCTCAATGCAGGCGATCCAAAAACAGGAGCCACAAATAAAGTGCAGTCAGTCATAGACCTATAGCAACATCAGAATGAAGAGCTGCAGCTGGTCAGATCCCAGTAGTTCATCTTCTAGCCAGATCTGTCATTCAGAAAGGTCCTGGGTGAACTTGGACATAGAATTCCTCCTTGCCACTCTCCCCTCACGTCCCGGAACTCTGTCAACCTCGGTTTGTGTGGACATACACAATGACCAAGCTTTCACAGGGATGCAGAATTCTATAGATTCACTAACCACTGAGGGAAACTACTCATTTCCCCATCCCAGATTGAATCTGCCAATCCCTTGTTCCAACGTTGTGAGCCCGTTCTGGAGGAAAGGTTTCTCTGCCAAGAGAACATGGCCCTCACTACCTTCTGCATTAATTCAGGGGGACAGCGTCAAGACATTTAAAGCCAAGCCCAATCAACAGAGAAAGGAAACATTGACAAAGGGACTGAGGAGATGCAAGTCTGAGTGGACTGTGGTCCAGTGGATTATGCTGAATGGTTTGTGTCTGTCTGTTTATGAAAGTAATCATGGGGAGAGCTGAAGGCAGTCCACAGAAGGTTTACTCGGCTGATCCTGAGGTGGAGGAACTGTCTTATAGGGCGAGGATGAGGTAGGTTTGGCCCGTCACTACTGAAGTGTAGAAGAATGAGTGGCGACTTTATTGAAAGATTCTTAGGAGACTTGACCAAGTAGATGCAGAAAAGTTGCTTCTCCTTGTGGGAGAGTCTAGGACCAAAGGGTCATCATCTCACAATTTAAGCCAGAGATGAGGAGGAATTTCTTCTCTCAGTGGGTAGTGAACCTGTGGAGTTCTTTATTGCAGAGGACAGTAGAGCCTGGGTCAATAAGTCTATTCAAGGCTGACAGAGACAGACTTTTAATCAGTATGGGGATGGTAGGTTATGGAGAAAGGGCAGGAAAGTGGAGTTTAGGATCATTAGACCAGTCATGAACAGAGGAGCAGACTCGATGGGCCAAATGGCCTACTTTTGCTCTTACGTCTTACAGTCCTAAATGGGAGAAATTTGAACAAAAGATGAGGAAACACAATTAGTTTCTTCCTCCCCACCCTTAACAGAGCAGTACGAATCCAGCGATAACTCAATGTTCAGTCTCTGATGGTACTGGGAACAGTCAGTCCTGTGGTAAAAATGAACAGGATTAAGTGGAATTACTACTATTCTGAAAGACTCTGCAGCAACTCCTTATTTGGTAGCCTGCTAAAGCTGCATTCAGCCTTGTTCAAACATTCTGGACAAACCCCCAAAGTCTGGCAGTGGGAGGTCAGCCTGACTCAGCCTCCTTTGTTTTTTTTTAAAAAAATCATAATCCAATGCTGCAAAATTCTCCTGCCCATTTAAGGAGTGCCTTTCCTTATTGCAGACCACGGCGCGTTGCTTATTGTATCTCTTTCTGTCTCTTCCTGCTCTCTGTTCTGACTGGACAGTGAAATCTTTAAAGAAAAAAATGTAAAATACCAAAGCTTCCTCAAATTTCCTCTTTCTCTTTCATTCCAATCAGATCTCGGCTGTGGCAAACATTACATTTGTAACCTCAAAAGAAACTTAAGTGCTGCCCTGCAATCTCCTCTGACATAAACTAAAATGGAGGGACTCTTGTTAACCTTTTCAGCTTTACCGTCAATATTTCGAACAGTACAGCAAAGGAAGCTAACTCTCTCTGGTGGGCCTCATTAAAAGCCTTACCCAATTAAACCCACTCTCACTGCTCTCCCACCCACCCCCACAGCTTTGCAAATATCCCCTTTCAAACTGTTCCACGAGCAGAAGGGTCAGTAAATCAGAGAACACAGATCAAAGGTAATTCAGCATTAATACATACTTTCCAGTAAAAGAAGAAAGGCATTGCCTATTGTCATAACTCTTCTGCATTGGTTCCAGCACCACTCTAATCTAGACTCTGATTTCCAGAATCTGCAGTCCTCACTTTTGCCTATCAGGTATCAACTGTCAACAAAGCTTTTTTTTTCATTCACGGGATAAGAGTGTCACTGGCTAGTCTTGCATTTATTCCTGATGAAGGGCTTTTGCCCGAAACGTTGATCTTCCTGCTCCTCGGATGCTGCCTGACCTGCTGTGCTTTTCCAGCACCACTCTAGTCTTGCATTTATTGCCCAACCCTAATTGCCCTGAGGGCAGTTGAGAGTCAACTGCATTGCTGTGAGTCTGGAGTCACATGTAGGCCAGACCAGGTAAGGATCATAAACAGAAATTGCTGGAAAAAACTGAGCAGGTCTGGCAGTAACTGTGGATCAAGTAAGGATGACAGTTTCCTTCCCTAAAGGATATTCGTGAACCGGATGGGTTTTTCCGACAATTGACAATGGATTCATGGCTACCATTAGAGCCTTCATTCCAGATTTTTAAAACCGAATTCAAACTCCACTATCTGTTGTAGCAGGATTCAAATCCAGGTCCCCAGAATGTTACATGGGTAGCTAGATAAACAGTCCAGTAATAATACCACTAGGACATTGCTTCCCCTATCACAGTCCTACCAGACCATAGTGCTGCTCTCCCATTAAAGAGAGATAACTGGGGATGGACTAACCTGAATGTCACCATACCTCAGATGAGGGGAAAGGTTGAGAAGGAGAGTCCTTCCTGGTAAACTCAGCTGGTATGGGGATTGAACCCATGCTGTTAGCATTATTCTACACTACAGCCAACTATCCAGCCAACTGAGCTAACTGAGGACCCCATCTCCAAGGCCAGCACATTCACTTTCAGGAGTATTACAGCCCAGAAGAAGGCCATTTGGCCCATTGTTTCAAGGGACACATTGTAACAAATAGCCCTCACTGTGATTCTGAAAGAGCCATCACTAAGGCTGCTTAGTTACAAGTTAGAGTCATAGAGTCATAAAGATGTACAGCACAGAAACAGACCCTTCAGTCCAACCTGTCCATGCCGACCAGATACCCCAACCCAATCTAGTTTCACCTGCCAGCACCCGGTCCATTTCCCTTCAAACCCTTCCTATTCATATACTCATCCAAAATGCCATTTAAATGTTGCAATTGTACCAGCCTCCACCACTTCCTCTGGCAGCTCATTCCATACACGTACCACCCTCTGTGTGAAAAGGTTGCCCCTAAGGTCCCTTTTATATCTTTCCCCTCTCACCCTAAACCTATGCCCTCTAGTTCTGGACTCCCCGACCCCAGGGAAAAGACTTTGCCTATTTACCCTATCTCTGCCCCTCATAATTTTGTAAACCTCTCTAAGGTCACCCCTTAGCCTCCGACACTCCAGGGAAAACAGCCCCAGCCTGTTCAGCCTCTCCTTATAGCTCAAAACGTCCAACCCTGGCAACATCCTTGTAAATCTTTTCTGAACCTATTCGTGTGTGTGTGTGTGTGTGTGTGTCTGTGTGTGTGTGTGTGTGTCTGTGTGTAGAGAGAGAGAGAGACCAAACGAGGAGCTGAAAGGCAAAAGGCCAGAAGAGCTGCCTGGGCAGAAACATGGAAGGAAATGACTAATTGTTTTGATCCAATTCTAAATCATTCAATTAAGACATGGGTAGCAGGACGGGCAGAATAGATAGATGAATAATGAGGAGAGGTACAAAGCTGTCATAGTCATGAGGTTTGGCCCTTCACTAGGTTGATGTCAGGTATGGAGAGACTGCCTTATGAGAAGAGGTTGAGTAGGATGGGCCTGTACTCACTGGAGTGGAGAAGCGCGAGCGATATCCTTATTGAAAACTACGTGAAAGTGAGGACTGCAGATGCTGGAGATTACAGTCAAGATCAGAGTGGTGCTGGAAAAGCACAGCAGGTCAGGCAGCATCCGAGGAGCAGGAAAATCGACGTTTCGGGCAAAAGCCGAGGCCTCATTCCTGATGAAGGGCCCTTGTCCAAAATGTCGATTTTCCTGCTCCTCAGATGCTGCCTGAACTGCTGTGCTTTTCCAGCACCACTCTGATCTTATTGAAAACTACAACATTCTTTCGGGACTTGACAGGATAGATTCAGAAAGGATGTTTCTTCTTGTGGGTGAACCTAGGACCAGAGGGCATCATTTAAGAATAAGGGGTCACACATTTATGGCAGTAACAATAAGGAATTTCTTCCTTTTAATCTGGAATTCTATTTTTAAAAAAAATTTAACTTACTTTTCCAACCAATCCGTTCAGAGATGTTAGTTCATATCGGTGGAGCAGGTGGAACTTGAATGTGGGCCTTCTGGTCCAGGGGTAGAACACTACCACTGCACCACAAGATACCCTCACCTAGCAGCTGTCGTGGTTGGCTCATTTAGTACATTCAAGGCTGAGGAGGCAGATTTTTAGTCAGAAAGGGAAGCAAGGGTTATGGAGAAAGGGCAGGAAAGTGGAGTTAGGATTATCAGACCACTGTGATCTCACCCAATAGCAGAGCAGATTCGATGGACTGAATGGCCTACATTTGCTCCTATGCCTTATAGTTGCGTGGCTTTATTGGCACAACTTGTTAAACTGAGAGCAGTTGAAATGGTTTCTAAATCTTTGCCAAAAAGAGAATTAAACTTTACTATGCTGGGGAGATCCTGCTGTGTAATTTGTTGGGCCTCACAACACAGATAGGCATGCACACAGTGTTGAGTTATTACTTTAAGAGCTGGATATGCTCACAATCCAAGGGCCAGGATTAATCCACATGACCTACTTCCAACAGTAGCAGCAAGTCAGGAGGAGGATGCTGTAGCTGACTACAAGTTGTAGTCTGCATAGTTAATAAAGCACCGTGAGATTCACAATTAAACTGATTCCGTACTACATATTCTGTGTTGCTTACTGGGAATGAAAGAAAGGCAACCCAGAGCATCAGCAAGTGTCTGTGAATGGCTGTGAGGAAGGCAGGCAGCTTATGTTATATTAACAAAAAGCAGCAGCCAAAACTAAGACAGCTTTCAAATCTCCAGGCCTGGTGTAAATTTGGTGAATTACTTTGGCAACCAGCCCTCATAACCATCCCTATTTCTGTAACTCATCCAACCTCTATAATCCTCCCTATCTTTGTCGCTTCCTCTAGCCCCTACAACCACGGTGGCTCAGTGGTTAGCACTGCTACCTCACAGCACCAGCATCCCAGGTTTGGTTCCAGCCTTGAGTGACTGTCTGTGTGGAGTTTGCACATTCTCCCCGTGTCTGCGGGGGTTTCCTCTGGGTGCTCCGGTTTCCTCCCACAAGTCCAAAGATGTGTTGGTCAGGCGAATTGACCATGCTAAATTGCCCATTGTGTTAGATGCATTAGCCAGAGGGAGGAGGGACTGGGTGGGTTGCTCCTCGGAGGGTCGGTGTGGACTTGTTGGGCCGAAGGGCCTGTTTCCACACTGCAGGGAATCTAATCTAACCCTCCTTATCTCGGTAAGCTCCTCCAGCCCCTACAACTTTTCACTATCTCTGTAAGTTCCTTCAATCGCTATAACTTTCCTTATCTCTGTAACTTCCTCCAGCCTCTACAACTCTTCCTGTTTGTGTAGCCCCTATAACCCTCCCTATCTCTATTACCTTCTCTGGCCCCTGCAACTGTCCCTATCTCTTCACTTCCTCTAGACTATACAACCCTCCCTAATTCTGTAACTTCCTCCAGCCCCTACAGCTCTTCCTGTCTCTGGTACCTTCTCTATCCCCTAAAACCCTCCCTACCTCTGTAACTTCCTCTAGATTGTATAACATTCCCTATCAATGAATCATCCATCCAGCCCTAAAGCTTTCCCGGTCTGTCTGACCTTCTCTGCAACTCTCGCTATCACCAGAATTTCCCTAATCCCTGGAACCTCTGACATCTCTGTGCCCCTTGTTCTTCTGTTTCTAGTTTCTGGTTTATCCCCTTTGTAATCTGCCCCCCAGTGAATAAGTGCCTTGTATTTATATGGTCTTCCCTCAAACAGCTCACAGCAAATGCAGTTTGGCTACGACTGCAGGAAAAGTGGCAGCCAGCCAACCAGTGTTAACCAACAGCAACAAGATCCTAACCAGACACAGGGTTGCTTCTCCAACAAGGATATTAGTGATGCTGGCTGAGAGAAGATAATATCCAGAACCCAATTGAGAATTCCCCAATCTTGTTCAAAGTAATCGTTTTGTTCAATAGGAAAGGTTAGCCGTAGCTGGGTTGGTAGTGTCCTGGCCTCTGAGTCAGAAGATTCAAGTTCCATGCAGTGACTCTCTGGACTTTACCAACAAAGTAGCATACTCAAGTAGGTATCATCTTTCAATTACTACCCTCCCAGGTGGAAACATAAGATTTCAATCTTTCAAAGAAAAGCAGTGTTTGTTCTCTGAGTTATTTTGGCCAATATCTACTCTTCAAAAGAAAATACAAAAACACCTTATCTGCTATTGTCACAATGATATTTCCTGCAGCTTTCTGTGTTCAGTTGGTTTCCATGTTTCCTACATTATGAAGTGACTATGTCTTCAAATGTACTTAAAAGATGTACAGCACAGAAACAGTCCCTTTGGTGCAACTAGTCTATGCTGACCAGGTATCCTAAATTAATCTAGTCCCATTTGACAGCATTGGGCCCATATCCCTCGAAACCCTACCTATTCAGATACCCATCCAGATGCCTTTTAAATGTTGTAACTGTACCAGCCTCAACCCTTTTAAATCTTTCCCCTCTCACCTGAAACCTGTAGCTTTGGACTCCCCTACCCTGGGAAAAAGCCCTTAGCTGTTCACCCTATCCATGCCCCTCATGATTTTATAAAGCTCACTCTTCAGCTTCCGATGCTCCAGGGAAAAAAGACCCCAGCCTATCCAGCCTCTCCTTATAGTTCCTGGAAACATCCTTGCAAATATTTTCCATGCCCTTTCAAATCCAACGTCTTTCTTATAGCACTTCATTGGCTGCAACGTGTTTGGAGGTGTGGGGTTCTTGTGAAAGGCGTTAGGTAAATGTGTGTTGTTCTTGGACACCTTGGTTTAACATCCCCTCTGGGGGGGGGGGGGGGGGAGAACGAAGACACTTGGCAAGAAGTCTGTCCATCAGACAATGCAGGCTGTGTGCTGCAGGCTGTGGGGTTGACAAGAGGAAGCTGCTCCCATCAGCAAATAGGTCACAAACCTGAAGGCTGCAGAAGATAATTTAGCCATTTCAATATGTCAATACCATTTCCTGAAGGCAGAAACATTGTTAACAAGAGTCAAGAGGGAGTTGGACTAATTTTGTTCAGAAGGTATTGACATGAGTCTAACATGTGGTTGATTATCAACATGAGCAGTGTGTCAGAACAATTGGTGTCAATTTGGAATTCCCTCTTACATTACAAGAGAAATGATAATCCTTTGCTGGCTGTCAAGTCCCTGAGCATGTGTATTAAAAAGTGTACACACATAGAATCAGGACCTGAAGTTGGCCACTTGAACCTGCTCCATCATTCAATATGGCTGACCTATTTACTCCACATTTCTGTCTACACTTGATCACCTTTCAAACCTTTCCTTATCAAGTATTTACAACCCTCGCCTTAAAAATATTCAAGAGAATCTGCCACTATTGATTCAGAGGAAGAGAATTTCAAAGAATCACAGCTCTCATTATCTCCGTCTTAATGGCCAATCCCTTATTTTTAAATATTGGCTTTTTAAAAATTTATTGCCAGTACTTATTGCCCATCCCTAGTTGCCCCTTGAGAAGGGGGAGATGAGCTGCCCTTTTGAACAGCTGCAGGCCATGTGCTGTGGTAGACCCACAATGTTCTTAGGGAGGGAATTCCAGGATTTTGACCCAGCAACACTGAAGGAACGGTAAGTTATTTCCAAGTCAGGATGGTGTGTGGCTTGAACAGGAATTTACAGATGGCTGTGTTCCCATGTATTTGCCAGTTCTAGATTCTCCGACAAGAGGAAACATCCCCTCCACATCCACTCCACCAAGGCCACTCTGGGTCTTACTGTTTCAATCAAGTTGCTTTCCTCTTCCCAACTCCAGCAGATACAAGCCCAGCTTGTCTGATCTTCTCTCATTAGATCATCCACCTATTTCAGCTTTAGTCTAGTTAACCTTCTCTGAGCTATTTACAATATCCGTTCTTAAACAAGGAGCCTTGATGTGGAGGTGCCGGTGTTGGACTGGGGTGGACAAAAGTCAGAAGTCACATGACACCAAGTTATAGTCCAACCTGTTATTTGAAACCGCAAGCTTTCGGAGCGTGGCTCCTTTGTCTGATGAAGTGACTTCACCTGATGAAGGAGCAGCACTCCGAAAGCTTGTGATTTTAAGTAAACCTGTTGGACTATGACTTGGTGTTGTGGTTCTGTTCGCCGAGCTGGGAATTTGTGTTGCAAACATTTCGTCCCCTGTCTAGGTGACATCCTCAGTGCTTGGGAGCCTCCTGTGAAGCGCTTCTGTGATGTTTCCTCCGGCATTTATAGTGGTTTGTCTCTGCCGCTTCCGGTTGTCAGTTCCAGCTGTCCACTGTAGTGGCCGGTATATTGGGTCCTGGTCGATGTGTTTGTTGACTGAATCTGTGGATGAGTGCCATGCCTCTAGGAATTCCCTGGCTGTTCTCTGTTTGGCTTGCCCTATAATAGTAGTGTTGTCCCAGTCGAACTCATGTTGCTTGTCATCTGCATGTGTGGCTGATCATGTCGTTTCGTGGCTAGTTGGTGTTCATGGATGCGGATGACAAGCCACACATGCAGACGACAAGCAACATGAGTTCGACTGGGACACCACTATTATCGGACAAGCCAAACAGAGAACAGCCAGGGAATTCCTAGAGGCATGGCACTCATCCACAGATTCTATCAACAAACACATCGACCTGGACCCAATATACCAGCCACTGCAGCAGACAGCTGGAACTGACAACTGGAAACAGCAGAGACAGGCCACTATAAATGCCGGAGGAAACATCACAGAAGCGCTTCACAGGAGGCCCCCAAGCACTGAGGATGTCACCTAGACAGGGGACGAAACGTCTGCAACACAAATTCCCAGCTCGGCAAACAGAACCACAACAATGAGCACCCGAGCTACAAATCTTCTCCCAAACTTTGAACTATGACTTGGTGTCGTGTTACTTCTGACTTACATAAGGAGACCAATGCTGTGCACATTTGGGGTCTCACCAGCATCCTGTATAACTAAGGAATAGCCTCCCTGCTTCCATCTTCAATCTCCCCTCACAATAATCAACAAACTCCTATTAGCTTTCCTGATTCCCTGCTGAACCTGTTACTCATGCACCCGGACACCCAGATCCCTCTGCATCACAGAGCTCTGCAATCTCTCATGATTCTGATAATGCACAGAGGTGCATTTATAGTGCACCTTTCAAAATCTCAGGATGTCCCAAACCAGTTTACAGCCAATTAACTGCTTTTTGAAGTGTAATCATTCTATTAATGTAGAAAACATGGCAGTCAATTCATACACAATAAACAGTCACATCCAATAATGTTCGAATGGATAGACAATCTGTTTCTGTGCTGGAGACTGACGGATAAATATTGGCCAGGTCACTGGTGATGATTTCCATGCTTCATGTGGCTGTGGTAACTTTCATGTCCACCCAAGAGGGCAGACAACTATACCCATTCTTGATGTCCTGACTAACTCTCCTCTCAACCAGATCAGTCAAAAAAAACTGGTCATTTGTCTCACTGAAGGAAGTCCGCTGGAAACAGTAACCAGTCCCACTTTCTGAACACAACTTTTATAACTTCAAAACGTGTTATTGTCTGTGGAGAGCACATCACTAGGCTCCAGAAGTTTAATGAGTCATTATACATCAAATATGTTTCAAAGATGTGCACACACCTTTGGTTACATTTACTGCTTATATTTCCCAATTGATGTTATTTTCCTGATGAAGGGCTTATGCCCGAAACGTCGACTCTCCTCCCCAGATGCTGCCTGACTGGCAATGCTTGTCCAGCGTGACACTTTTTAACTCTGATCCCCAGCATCCTCACTCTCTCAGAGCTATTTTCACACTGTTTATCACTTCTGATTTATTCCTGACCTTAAAATAACCAGATAATCAAGTCGCCTTTTCCACTGAAAACTCACACTTAGAAGTAGCTAGACCAGTCCTTTTTCAGAGGAGCACTTTGTTTATAACAGAACAAATTTTACATTAGCTGCAATTTGGTGTTTACAATAAATGAGAGCTGAAGACTTAATTAAGGCAGTAGACAAAGGAATATTTTTAATGAATTACATGAAGCATTTCCTTGGTCATATTTGCACAGTGTGGGTTTAGTCCTCAAGTGGATAACACGAAAAGGATGTCGGGGCACTGTAGAAAGTGCCAAACAGATTTACAATGATGACACCAGAATTGAAAATTATAACCATTGGGAAAATCCGAAGTAGAAAAGAAAAAAATAAAGTTGGACAACTGACAGGAGTTTAACATATTGATGGAGCTTAGAGGGTAGAATTAAGGAAAATATAGGAACATAGAAACAGGTGGGGGCCATTCAGCCCCTCGAGTCAGTTCTACCATGCAATGAGATCATCGCTGATGTGTGGCCGATCTTCTTATACTTGTGTTTTGCCCCTATCCCTGAATACCTTGGCTTAACAAAAAACATGTGTTTCAGGTGTAAAACTAACAACCGATCTTGATCAACTATGGAAGAGTGTTCCCAATCTCTCCCACAGTTTGTGTGTTGAAGTGTTTCCTAACATCTCTCCTGAATTTCCTGGTCCTAATTCTCAAACTGTGGCCGCTCATTCTAGAATCCCCAGTAAAATAGTTTTTCTTTAACCACCTTGTATTTTCCTGTTAATATCTTGAAGACTTTGATCAGATCACCTTTTAACCTTCTAAATTCGAGAGAAAATGGACCTAATTTGTATTATCACTCCTTATAAGCGAACCACTAAATTCCCAATATCATTCTTGTAAGCCTACATTGTACTCCCTCCAAGACCAATATGTCTTTCCTAAGGTCTGGTGCCTAGATCTGCTTGCAGAGGTCCTCGAGAGTAATTATCTCTGGATTACTCCTGGTGAGCTAGTGAGGGGAGGAATAGGAGGATAGAGCAGATGAACGCATGGCTGAGGAGCTGGTGTATGGGAGAAGGATTCACATTTTTGGATCAGCAGTGGGGTAGCAGTGACCTTACAAGAAGGACGGTGTGTACCTAAATTGGAAAGGGACTAATGTACTGTCAGGGAGATTTGCTAGAGTTGCTCGGGAGGATTTAAACTAGTAAGGTGGGGGGGTGGTGGGACCCAGGGAGATAGTGAGGAAAGAGATCAATCTGAGACTGGTACAGTTGAGAACAAAGGCGAGTCAAACAGTCAGGGCAGGCAGGGACAAAGCAGAGAACAAGGTAGGTCTGATGAATTAAACTGCATTTATTTCAATGCAAGGGGCCTAACAGGGAAGGCAGATGAACTCAGGGCATGGTTAGGAACATGGGACTGGGATATCATAGCAATTACAGAAACATGGCTCAGGAATGGGCAGGACTGGCAGCTTAATGTTCCAGGATACAAATGCTACAGGAAGGATAGAAAGGGAGGCAAGAAAGGAGGGGGAGTGGCATTTTTGATAAGGGATAGCATTACAGCTGTGCTGATGGAGGATATTCCCGGAAATACATCCAGGAAAGTTATTTGGGTGGAACTGAGAAATAAGAAAGGGATGATCACCTTATTGAGATTGTATTATAGACCCCCTAAGAGTCAAAGAGAAACTGAGAAAGAAATTTGTAAGGAGACCTCAGTTATCTGTAAGAATAATAGGGTGGTTATGGTAGGGGATTTTAACTTTCCAAACATAGACTAGGACTGCCATAGTGTTAAGGGTTTAGATGGAGTGGAATTTGTTAAGTGTGTACAAGAAAAGTTTCTGATTCAGTATGTGGATGTACCTACTGGAGAAGGTGCAAAACCTGACCTACTCTTGGGAAATAAGGCAGGGCAGGTGACTGAGGTGTCAGTGGGGGAGCACTTTGGGGTCAGCGACCATAATTCTATTAGCTTTAAAATAGTGATGGAAAAACATAGATCAGATCTAAAAGTTGAAGTTTTAAATTGGAGGAAGGCTAATGTTGAGGGTATTAGGCAAGAACTTTCAAAAGCTGACTGGGGGCAGATGTTGGCAGCTAAGGATGGCTGGAAAATGGGAAGCCTTCAGAAATGAGATAACAAGAATCCAGAGAAAGTATATTCCTGTCAGGGTGAAAGGGAAGGCTGGTAGGTATAGGGAATGCTGGATGATGAAAGAAATTGAGGGTTTGGTTGAGAAAAAGGAAGCATATGTCAGGTACAGACAGGATAGATCGAGTGAATCCTTAGAAGAGTATAAAGAAAGTAGGAGTATACTTTAGAGGGAAATCAGGAGGGCAAAACGGGGACATGAGATAGCTTTGGCAAATAGAGTTAAGGAGAATCCAAAGGGTTTTTACAAATACATTAAGGACAAAAGGGTAACTAGAGAGAGAATAGGGCCCCTCAAAGATCAGCAAGGCGGCCTTTGTGTGGAGCCACATAAAATGGGGGAGATACTAAATGAATATTTTGCATCAGTATTTACTGTGGAAAAGGGCATGGAAGATATAGAATGCAGGGAAATAGATGGTGACGTCTTGCAAAATGTCCAGATTACAGAGGAGGAAGTGCTGGATGTCTTGAAACGCATAAAAATGGATAACTCTCTAGGACCTGATCAGGTATAACCCTAGAACTCTGTAGGAAGCTAGAGAAGTGATTGCTGAGCCTCTTGCTGAGGTATTTGTGTCATTGATAGTCACAGGTGAGGTGCCGGAAGACTGGAGGTTGACTAACGTGATGCCACTGCTTAAGAAAGATGGTAAGGACAAGCCAAGGAACTATAAACCAGTGAGCCTGATGTTGGTGGTGGCCAAGTTGTTGGAGGGAATCCTGAGGGACAGGATGTACATATATTTGGAAAGGCAAGGACTGATTAGGGATAGGAGAAAGTGAGGACTGCAGATGCTGGAGATCAGAGTTGAAAATGTGTTGCTGGAAAAGCGCAGCAGGTCAGGCAGCATCCAAGGAGCAGGAGAATCGATGTTTCGGGCATAAGCCCTTCTTCAGGAATTAGGAAAGTGTGTCCAGCAGGCTAAGATAAAAGGTAGGGAGGAGGGACTTGGGGGAGGGGTGTTGGAAATACGATAGGTGGAAGGAGGTCAAGGTAAGGGTGATAGGCCGGAGTAGGGGTGGGGGCGGAGAGGTCAGGAAGAGAGGTCAGGTTAGGAAGGCGGTGCTGAGTTCGAGGGATTTGACTGAGACAAGGTGTGGGGAGGGAAAATGAGGAAACTGGAGAAATCTGAGTTCTCCCCCCACCTTGACTCAGTCAATGAACTCAGATTTCTCCAGTTTCCTCATTTCCCCTCCCACCATCTTGTGTCAGTCATCCTCACCTACCACCCCACCAATCTCCATATACAGCGTATCATCCGCCACCATTTCCGTCACCTTCAAATGAACCCCACCATCTGGGATATATTTCCCTCCCCTCCCCTATCAGCGATCCGAAAAGACCACTTCCTCTGTGACTCCCTCGTCAGGTCCACACCCCCCACCAACCAAACCTCCACTCCCGGCACCTTCCCCTGCAACTGCAAGAAATGCAAAACTTGCGCCCACACCTCCCCCCTTACTTCACTCCAAGACCCCAAGGGATCCTTCCATATCCGCCACAAATTCACCTGCACCTCCACACACATCATGTATTGCATCCGCTGCACCCGATGTGGCCTCCTCTATATTGGGGAGATAGGCCGCCTACTTGTGGAATGTTTTAGAGAACACCTCTGGGACACCTGGACCAACCAACCTAACCACCCCGTGGCTCAACACTTCAACTCCCCCTCCCACTCCACCAAGGACATGCAGGTCCTTGGACGACTCCATCGCCAGACCATAGCAACACGACGGCTGGAGGAAGAGCGCCTCATCTTCCGCGTAGGAACCCTCCAACCACAAGGGATGAACTCAGATTTCTCCAGTTTCCTCATTTCCCCTCCCCCCCTGTGTCTCAGTCCCAACCCTCGAACTCAGCACCACCTTCCTAGCCTGCAATCTTCTTCCTGACCTCTCTGCCCCCACCCCCACTCCGGCCTATCACCCTCACCTTGACCTCCTTCCACCTATCGCATTTCCAACGCCCCTCCCCCAAGTCCCTCCTCCCTACCTTTTATCTTAGCCTGCTGGACACACTTTCCTCATTCCTGAAGAAGGGCTTATGTCCGAAACGTCGATTCTGCCTGACCTGCTGCGCTTTTCCAGCAACACATTTTCAGCACTGATTCGGGATAGTCAACATGGCTTTGTGCGTGGAAAATCATGTCTCACAAACTTGATTGAGTTTTTTTGAAGAAGTAACAAAGAGGATTGATGAGGGCAGAATGGTGGGCCTGATCTATATAGACTTCAGTAAGGCTTTTGACAAGGTTCCCCATGGGAGACTGATTAGCAAGGTTAGATCTCATTGAATAAAGGGAGAACTAGCCATTTGGATACAGAACTGGCTCAAAGGTAGAAAACAGAGGGTGGTGGTGGAGGGTTGTTTTTCAGACTGGAGGCCTGTGACCAGTGGAGTGCCACAAGGATCGGTGCTGGGTCCTCTACTTTTTGTCATTTATATAAATGATTTGAATGTGAGCTTATGAGGTATAGTTAGTAAGTTTGCAGGTGACACCAAAATTGTAGGTATATTGGACAGTGAAGATTACCTTGGATTACAACAGGATCTTGATCAGATGGGCCAATGGGCTGAGGAGTGGCAGATGGAGTTTAATTTAGATAAATGCGAGGTGCTGCATTTTGGGAAAGCAAATCTTAGCAGGACTTATACACTTAATGGTGAGGTCCTCAGGAGTATTGCTGAACCAAGACACCTTGGAATGTAGGTTCATAGCTCCTTGAACGCAGAGTCATAGGTATATACGATAGTGAAGAAGGCATTTGGAATGCTTTCCTTTATTGGTCAGAGTATTGAGTACAGGAGTTGGGAGGTCATGTTGTGGCTGTACAGGACATTGGTTCAGCCACTTTTGGAATATTGCGTGCAATTCTGGTCTCCTTCTTATCGGAAAGATGTTGTGAAACTTGAAAGGGTTCAGAAATGATTTAAAAGGATGTTGCCAGGTTGGAGGATTTGAGCAATAGGGAGATTGAATAAGCTAGGGCTGTTTTCCTTGGAGCATCCTTTTCGAGGTTCATAAAATCATGAGAGGCATCGATAGGGTAAATAGACAAGGTTTTTTCTCTGGGGTGGGGTGACCAGAACTAGAGGGCATAGGTTTAGGGTGAGAGGGGAAAGATATAAAAGAGACTTAAAGGGAAACTCTTTCACACAGAGGGTGGTGCGTGTGCGGAATGGGCTATCGGAGGAAGTGGTGGAGGCTGGTACAATTGCAACATTTAAAAGGAACCTGGATGGATATGTGAATGGGAAGGGTTTGGAGGGATATGGGCCGGGTACTGGCAGTGGGACTAGAGTGGATTGGGATATCTGGTCGGCATGGACGAGTTGGACCGAAGGGTCTGTTTCTGTGCTGCACATCTCTTATGACTCTAAGTGGGGTCTAACCAAGATCTTAGAGAAAGTGAGAACTGCAGATATTGGAGATCAGAGTCAAAAAATATGGTGCTGGAAAAGCACAGCAGGTCAGGCAGCATCCGAGGAGCAGGAGAGTCAATGTTTCTGTTGAAGGGCTTATCTCTGAAACTTAGATTCTCCTGCTCCTTGGATGCTGCCTGACCTGCTGTGCTTTTCCAGCGCCACACCTTTTGATTCTAACCAGGATCTTGAATAACTGCACAGTTTTGTATAGTTTCCACTTGTGCAGGGACCATCAATACATTCTGGTCACTAATAATTGCAACTGGAATTTAGAAAACAATCCTGAGCAACAAAATGGTTATAATGTGGGACTTTGCAAACTTATTAGTTGAGGTGCACGACATAAATGCATTGAAAGGGAAGCTGGACAAAGACACGAAAGACAAAGGAGGATTTATTGATAGGATACGATTCAGTAACAATGGAGAGAAGAATCCTCAGATCAGATTCGCTGAAAAGCCTGTTTCTGTGTTGAAACTTCTTTGCAGTTCTGTGCAATGTCTATAAAGTATTAATAACCTTAACAATGCTTTACACACACATAGGACAGAAAGTCATACAGTTATACAATATGGACAGAGGCCCTTCAGCCTAGCTCAAAGAACAAAGAAAACTTACAGCCCAGGAACAGGCCCTTCGGCCCTCCAAGCCTGAGTCGATCCAAATATACTCTCTAAACCTGTCAGTCAATTCCTAAGCATCTGTATCCCTCTGCTCCTCACCTGCCTCCACCACCTCCGCTGGCAACGTGTTCCAAACACCCACCACCCTCTGTGTGAAGTACTTGCTGCATGTATCCCCCTTAAACTTTCCACCTCTCACCTTGAAAGCGCGACCTCTCGGTATTGAATCCTTCATCCTGGGAAAAAGCTTGTCTCTATCCACCCTGTCTATACCCTTCATGATTTTATAAACCTCAATCAGGTCCCCCCTCAATCTCCTTTTTTCTAATGAAAACAATCCTAACCTACTCAACCTCTCTTCATAGCTAGCACCTTCCATACCAGGCAACATCCTCGTAAACCTCTCTGCACCCTCTCCAAAGCGTCCACATCCTTTTGGTAATGTGGCGACCAAAACTGTACACAGTATTCTAAATGCGGCTGAAACAATGTAACGTACAATTTTAACATGACCTGCCAGCTCTTATACTCAATACTCCGTCCAATGAAGGTAAGCCTACTATATGCCTTCTTGACCACTCTATCCACCTGTGCAGCAATCTTCAGGGTACAATGGACCTGCACTCCCAGATCTCTCTGCCCATCAACTTTTCCCAAGGCTCTTCCATTCATTGTATAATTCGCTCTAGAATTAGTCTTGCCTAAATGCATCACCTCACATTTGTCTAGATTGAAAACCATCTGCCACTTTTCCACCTGACTCTCCAGTCTATCTATATCCTCCTGTATTCTTTGACAGTCCTTTATGCTTTCTGCTACTCCACCAATCTTCGTGTCCTCTGCAAACTTGCTGATCATACCAACAGTGCTCTCTTCCTGATCATTTATGTACATCACAAACAACAGTGGCCCCAACACTGACCCCTGTGGAACACCACTGGTCACCTTTCTCCATTTTGAGAAACTCCCTTCAACTACTACTCTCTGTCTCCTGTTGCTCAACCAGTTCTTTATCCACCTAGCTAGAACACCCTGCACACCATGTGACTTCACTTTCTCCATTAATCTGCAATTGGGGGGGAACCTTATCAAACTCCTTATTAAACCCCATGTATATGACATCAACAGCCCTTCCTTCATCTATCAAATGGTTGCCTGAACTGCTGTGCTTTTCCAGCATCACTAATCCAGAATCTGGTTTCCAGCATCTGCAGTCATTGTTTTTACCTTCATCTATCAACTTGGTCACTTCCTCAAAGACTTCTATTAAGTTGGTAAGGCATGAACTCCTCTGCACAAAACCATGTTGCCTATCACTGATAAGCCCATTCTTTTCTAAATATAAATAGATCCTATGCATCAGTACCTTCTCCAGCAACTTTTCCACTGGTCTGTAGTTACCCAGAATATCCCAACTACCCTTCCTGTACAGGGGGACAACATTAGCAACCCTCCAGTCCTCCAGCACGTCACCTGTGCTTAAGGATGCCACAAAGATATCTGTCAGGGCCCCAGCTATTTCCTCTCTCACCTCCCTCCGCGACCTGGGTTAGATCCCATCCGGTCCTGGGGATTTGTCCACCTGAATAACCTCTAGCCTACCCAACACATCTTCCCTACTTACGTCAATGTGATCCAGACTAATCAAACTTCTACCTCTAATCTCAACATTCATCATGTCCCTCTCCTTAGTGAACACTGATACAAAGTAAAAAGCTCGTCCATGCTGACCAGGTTTCCTAAACCGAACGAGTCCCATTTAGCTGTATTTGGCCCATACCCCTCTCTCCTCTTTCTATCCATCTACCTGTCCAAACGTCTTTTAAATGCTGTAATTGTACCATCCTCCAGCACTTCCTCTGGCAGTTTGTTCCATACATGCAGCACTCTCTGTGAAAACATTGCTCCCCTTTTTAAATCATTCCCCTCTCATCTAAACCAATGCCGTCTAGTTTTGGACTCCCCTACCCTGGGGAAAGACCTTGGCTCTTCACCTTATCATAGAATCCCTACAGTGTGGAAACAGGCCATTTGGCCCAACAAGTCCACACTGACCGTCCAAAGAGTAAGCCACCTAGACCCATTCCCTTACATTTATCCCTGACTAATACACCTAACTTACACACACCTTAGCACGACCAATCCACCTAACCTGCAGGACTGTGGAAGGAAACCAGAGCACCCGAAGGTAACCCTCACAGAGGGAGAGTGTGCAAACTCCACACAGTCACCCAAGGCTGGAATTGAACCTGGGTCCCTGGTGCTGTGAGGCAGCAGTTCTATCCACTGAGCTATTGTGCCACCCCTTTATCTATGCCTCTCATTATTCTAAAAACCATATAGCGCAGGAAAGGATGGCAGATATTCTTCCCTGAAGATATCAGTGAAAAAGATGTTTGTTTTTATAGAAACATAGAAGTATAGGAGCAGGAGTGCAGTCCGCACTGCCATTTATAGGATCATAGATGATCATCTAACCATGCCCCGTGTTCCTGTTGTCTCACCATACCTTTGATCCCTTTAGCCTTAAGAGTTATATCTAACTCCTTCTTCAAAATATTCAATGTTCGGCCTCAACCACTTTCTATGACAGAGAATATCACAGGCTCACCACTCTCTGGGTGAAGACATTTCTCCTCATCTCAGTCAGAAATGGCCTATCATGTATCCTTAGACCGTGAATCCTGGTTCTGCACTCGCTGAACATCGGGAACTTCCAGCGACGGTCACCATTGGGTTAGCTTTGTAATTCCAGATTCCTTCCTGAATTGAAATTTCACTATCTGCTGCGGTGGGATTTGAACTCTTGTCCCAGTCTGGAACCCTAGTCCAGCGTCATTACCATTAACCACAGCCTCCCCAGGTGCTGTGTCCCACAGTGTTATTTTCTGAGAACAATCTGGTCAATGTGGAAAGTTTTAATTACAATATGATAAAATACGTCACAGGAACGGGCTCTGTTGCCCCAGCAAGCCTGCGCCAATTCCTAATTACCTCCAAGATATGGAAGAGATGAGCAACGAGCAGACAAGAATTTGAAACAGATACCCTTGCATTTATATCACACCATTTCAAATTAAAACGAGCTTGATTTAATTGCACCTTGTCCCATGCTGTGAACATACACACAAATGGACTTTTGAAAATTATTTCACGGAAAGTGTGATCACTGGCAAAGTCAACATTCTAGCCCTCCCGATTTGCTCTTGACAAGAGTCAGTGGGTAGCTGTGAGTCAACCATGTTACTGTGGGTCTGGAGTCACGTGTAGGAAAGGTCAGGTGAAGATGGCAATTTTCCCTCCCCCAGAGGGAAGGCACTAACATAGATTAGGATTCCTCAGGGGAATATAAGGGAACTCAGCACTGCTGGTACTGCTGAATCCTTCTGGGGTACACATGCTGCATGTTGCACATGCATGTATGTGCTGTGTGCATATGTGCGCAGTGTATCTGTGTCATCGTCATAGTCATACAGCATAGAAACAGGCCCTTTGGCCCACCACGTCTATGCTAAGCAATAAACACGAAACTACAATAATCCCATTTATCTGCACTTTGTCCATAACATACTATGCCCTGGCAATTGAAGTGTTCATCCAGGTGCTTGTTAACTGTAGTGAGAATATTTACCTCACTAAGGCAGTACCTTCCACGTTTCAACCGCCCTCTGGACAAAAATAATTTTTCGCAGATTTCCTCTAAAATACTTATTCCTCACCTTAAGCTTATGCCGTCTGGTCCATTACACGTCTGCCGTGGGGAAAAGATTCTCACAAGCTACACTGTCTATGCCTTGCATAAATTTTTTATACCTAAATCAGTCTCCCCTCAGTTTCCTCTGCTCCATGGAAAACAAAGTATTCTATCCAGGGGAACATCTGGCTGAAACTAGTGTGTGTGCGTGTGCGTGTGTGTGTGTGTGTGTGCGTGGCCCTCATTCACTGTCTGATGACACTGTTAAACACAGAAAGCTGCAGGGGTGATTTAGACCATAGCCCCGTTCCGTGTGCGGGCTTCGCTAAGGTGGCCCCCTACAGGCTGAGTGTACCCCCTACAGGCTGAGTGTGCCCCCAATAGGCTGAGTGTGCCGCCTACAGGCTGAGTGTGCCCCCAATAGGCTGAGTATGCCCCCAACAGGCTGAGTGTGCCCCCTACAGGCTGTGTGTGTCCCCTACAAGCTGTGTGTGCCCCCCTACAGGCTGTGTGTGGTCCCTACAGGCTTAGTGTATCCCCTTCATGCTGGGTGTGTCCCCTTCATGCTGAGTATGGCCCCCTACAGGCTGTGTGTGCCCCCTACAGGCTGATGTGGCCCCCTACAGGCTGAGTGTGGCCCCCTACAGGCTGAGTGTGGCCCCTACAGGCTGTGTGGCCCGTACAGGCTGAGTGTGCCCCCTACAGACTGAGTGTGCCTCCTACAGGCTGAGTGTGGCTCCCTACAGGTTGGGTGTGGCCCCCTACACGCTGAGTGTGGCCACGGTCTGTGTTTAGTCGTGCTGCCTTCCCTTTATAGAACATGCCTTCATAGCCCCAATTGTCCACATGCTTTTCATGCCTCTTTTATAGTGTAGTTCCTTTTTCGGACAACAAAACCAACCTACATTTACGTAGCTTATTTAACTCAGTAAAATGTTCCATGCCACCCCACAGCAGTATGAGGAAACAAAACTGAACACCAAGCTGTGCAAGGAAAATTCGACCAGGTCATGAAACTTCAGCAAAGTGCGAGGTTGTGAGGAAAGTTTTAAAGGAGACGAAATAGAGACTTAAAGTGGTGGAAAGGACCATGGGGAGGTGGGGGGAGGGGTGCAGGGGAACTCTACATCTTGAGGCAGAGGTGAGTAGGCCTCAGGAGTGGTTAAAATTTGGCGCCTGGTTAAAAAAATTGGATATGGGTTCCACCTGCCATTTCTAAGGGCACTGTGTGGGTCAGACTCGATTGAAATCCAGTCCCAGAGTGAAAAACTGGAGCACATCCCACATCACCTAAAAAATTGGAAAATTGAAAACTGAGAACCACAGATTTTTCTTTTGCTGCAGTAAGGGCACCTGGACAAAGAACAGCAACTGGATGGGAGATAGAGGTCAACCGTGATCAAACTGAATAGTGGACCAGGTTCGAGGGGCCGAATGGTCTCCTCTTGTTCCTATGTTTCCTAAAAGGGCAGGGTTTCCTCACTGTACTAAATGGGCTCTCAAGGGACTGTAGGAAATCTGTTTTTTCAGAAAACAAATCAGGGTAATGAGCTCTTACAGGAACT
Organism: Chiloscyllium punctatum; assembly: GCF_047496795.1. Classification (NCBI taxonomy): domain Eukaryota; kingdom Metazoa; phylum Chordata; class Chondrichthyes; order Orectolobiformes; family Hemiscylliidae; genus Chiloscyllium; species Chiloscyllium punctatum. The sequence continues at coordinate 17,652,099 of NC_092740.1, read as the reverse complement.
GTTCAGCAAAAGTTTTGCCGGCGCTTTTGGCGACTTTGCGTGACTGAGTTGGTTCTCTCAAACCACAAATTAAATCTCTCTCACCAACTCCCCCTCCCTGCCATCCCACAAGCTTCTTAATCACTCCTCATCTGTATTAATCTTGTCGGCATTATGTTTTAAGGTCGGACCTGTGTTCAGAACAAAGGCTGTGGAAGTTAAAGGAAAAAGGTTTTTTTTTCCCTTCTCTGTTCTGTCAGCAGAAGCTGAGCCAATCTATCATCCTCACTGCTGTATACTTACCCCAAGTATGTGAGAGCTCGTAATGACTTGCTTCAAGCTAACAGCATTGCCCATTTGGCATGGGGCCATGTCGATCACAACTATATGTCTCTACAGTTAGCTCCTTCCCTCCCTCCTTGTTAAAGAGCACACTCAAAGTGGCACAGCTCTCTCCCTCTTTTTTCCATTTGTACGTGCACGTCTTCCATTGGCTCATCCGAAAGATGTCCCCCCCGCTCCCCATTCGGATCTCCACCCCAACCCGTCTACAAAAAAATCCCTCCATTCCCAGCGGCCACAGGTGATCACTGCTGGAGCTTCTTTCCATTTATTCACGGGCTAGGCACAGCATTCAGAGAAAGGTGACAGATGGGGAAGGGGAAGGTACTGTCACTCAGTTCGCAATCCAAAGCCACAGGCTTAACTTCCAAGGCTAATGGTTCAATTCCCGGCACGGCACATGGGAAGATTTGAAATTCGGTAGGAGGCAAATAGCCTAAGTTAATCTAGCCCCATTTGCCAGCATTTAGCCCATATCCCTCTAAACCCTTCCTATTCATATACCCATCCAGATGCCTTTTAAATGTTGTAATTGTACCAGCCTCCATCACTTCCACTGGCAGCTCACACCACCTCTGTGTGAAAAGGTTTGACACTTAGATCCCTTTTAAGTCTTTCCCTCTCACCTTCAACCTGTCTCCTCTAGTTTTGGACTCCTCCATCCTGGGAAAACACTTTGGCTGTTCACCCTATCCATGGTCCTCATGATTTTATAAACTTCTTTAAGGTCATCCCCCAACCTCTGACAATAGTTCTAGTCTATTCAGCCTCTCCCTATAGCTCAAATCCTCCAACCCTGGCAACATCCTTGTAAACCTTTTCTGAACCCTTACAACTTTTTCGACATCCTTCCCATAGCAGGGAGAACAGAACTGAATGCAGTATTCTAATAGTGGCTGAACTAATGTCCTGTACAGCCGCAACATGACCTCGCAACTCCTGTATTCATCCACTGACCAATAAAGGCAAGCGTGCCAAATGCCTTCTTCATTATCATAAAGATCCATCTGGTTCACTAATGCCCTTTCGGAAAGGAGATCTGTCATCCTTGGCTGGCCTACATGTGACTCCAGACCAACAGCAATGTGGTTGACCTTAGCTGCCCTCTGGGCAATAATTGCTGGTCTAGCTAATGACACTTTTCAAATTCTTCTACCCTCTCCACCAGGCAGAAAATGTAGAAGTATGAATACACAGATTCAAGAAAAGCTTCTTCCCCGCAGTTGTCAGACAAGGGGTGGCACGGTGCCTCAGTGGTTAGCACTGCTGCCTCACAGCACCAGGGTCCCAGGTTCGATTCCAGCCTTGGGTGACTGTGCGGAGTTTGCATGTTCTTTCCATGTCTGCGTGGGTTTCCTCTGGGTACTCTGGTTTCCTCCCACAATCCAAAGGTGTGCTGGTTAGGTGAATTGGCCATGGTAAATTGCCCATAGTGTTAGGTGCATTAGTCAGAGGGAAATGGGTCTGGGTCGGTTACTCTTCGGAGGGTCGGTGTGGACTTATAGAGTCATAGAGATGTACAGCATGGAAACAGACACTTCAGTCCAACCTGTCCATGCCGACCAGATATCCCAACCCAATCTAGTCCCACCTGCCAGCACCCAGCCCATATCCCTCCAAACCCTTCCTATTCATATACCCATCCAAATGCCTCTTAAATGTTGCAATTGTACCAGCTTCCATCACATCCTCTGGCAGCTCATTCCATATACGTACCACCCTCTGTGTGAAAAAGTTGCCCCTTAGGTCTCTTTTATATCTTTCCCCTCTCACCCTAAACCTATGCCCTCTAGTTCTGGGCTCCCCGACCCCAGGGAAAAAACTTTGTCTATTTATCCTATCCATGCCCCTCATAATTTTGTAAACTTCTATAAGGTCACCCCTCAGCCTCCGACGCTCCAGGGAAAACAACCTCAGCCTGTTCAGCCTTTCCCTATAGCTCAAATCCTCCACTATCGGGCCGAAGGGCCTGTTTTCACACTGTAGGAAATCTAATCTAATCTAAATTGTCCATAATGTTATTTGCATTAGTCAAAGGGAAATGGGTTTGGATGAGTGACTCTTCAGAGGGTCGGTGTGGACTTGTTGGGCTGAAGGGCCTGTTTCTACACTGTAGGGAATCTAACCTATTGGAACACATCTCAAATGATCAGCAGCTTCCTTCAAGATTTGAATGGGCCTCTCAAATATTAATCTGTCTCTCTCTCTCTGTGGTAGTAACACTATATTCCACACTCTGTTCTGTTTCCCTGATGCACTTTGTATGGTACAACCTGCCTGGATAGCACACAAAACAACACTTTTCACTGTATCTCTGTGCGTGCAACTGTAGTGATTGGAACATGGGCAGCCAGATCAACCTCACAGAATGGGAGTTCCCTGATTGGGGCTGTTAACCTGGTCCAATCAGGGAGCCCTGGCTGACAGATATAAACAGGAGTGTCAGAGGTTCTGTTCACTCAGAGCTAGCTGGGTCAGTATTGTGTACTATGCACGTGAAGATAAAGGGTGACTTAGTGACAGGATACTGGCCCCTGTGGAGTTACAATAAATCAGTGACAATAAGTCAAACTCAAACGCAAACTGAATGAATGTTTGAAACATATAAGACAGCTGTTGGTTCTGGAGTAGGTGTCAGTGGTTGAGAGGAATGAGGCTTGGAAGGAATTGAAAACGAGGGCAAAATTATAAAATGTAGGATCATTAGGCTCCTCTGGTGGCCTTGAAGAATAAAAGTGTCTTGCAGTGAAGCATCGTGTCCCAATCTGTGTCGAATTATCTCAGTTGGAGGAAAGATTGTTATGCACCAATTGGCCTCAGTAAAACAGATTTACTAGCTGGTAACCTTCCTGCAAAGTATGTGAATATGATGCATATAAGGACAGGGCTAGACTCAGTTATAATTCCCATTAAGAGAAAAGAACTTACATTTCACAGTGCTCTTCAAAGGCTCTGACATTTTTACAATATTTTTGAAATGTACTCAGTGTTGTAATGTAGGGACCTTGGCAGGCAAATTGCAAACAGCAAGCTCTGCTAAGCAGTAATGAGGGAAATTACCAGGTCACTTGTTCTAGGTTGAGTGTGTATTGCTGGAAAAGCACAGCAGGTCAGGCAGCATGTGAGGAGCAGGAGAGTTGATGCTTCAGGCAAGAGCCTTTCATCAGGGGTGGGGCTGACAAAGGGCTTTTCCTGTTGAAGGGCTCTTGCCCCAAACGTTGATTTTCCTGCTCCTCGGATGCTGCCTGACCTGCTGCGCTTTTCCAGCAACACACTCTCGACTCTGATCTCCAGCATCTGCAGACCTCACTTGATCTCACTCGTTCTAGGTGTTGGTCTATGTTCAAATACTGACCAGCATATTGCAGGGAACCACAACAGAAATTTTCTGGAAAAGCTCAGCAGGTCTGGCAGCATCTGTGGAGAGGAATCAGAGTGAATGCTCGTGACCCTTCCTCAGTCAACCTCAGCCTTGAATATACTCAGTGACTGCACAGTCGCAATCCTCTGTGATTAGGGAATTCCAAAGACTTAAAACTGCCTGAGTGAAGGAATTTCCTCTCATCGCTATCCTGAATAGCAAACTCTTTATCTTGGAACAATAATTCCCAGTTCTAGACTCTCCAACCAATTGAATCAAAACTTTTTAGCATTGATCCAACAACAGTCAAGCCAAACATTTAACTTGATTGAATTTTTTGAAGAAGTAACAAAGAGGATTGATGAGGGCAGAGCAGTGGATGTGATCTATATGGAATTCTGTAAGGCATTTGACAAGGTAGCTCGGTTAGCCAGGTTAGATCTCTCAGAATACAGGGAGAATGAGTCTGATGAAGTTGACTCTCCTGCTCCTCGGATGCTGCCTGACCGGCTGTGCTTTTCCAGCATCATACTCTTCGACTCTGATCTCCAGCATCTGCAGTCCTCACTTTCCCCCAGGGGGAACTCGCCATTTGGATACAGAACTGGCTCGAAGGTAGAAGACAGAGGGTGGTGGTGAAGGAGACTGGAGGCCTGTGACCGGTGGAGTGCCACAAGGATCGGTGCTAGACCAATGCTTTTCATCATTTACATACATGATTTGAATACAACCATAGAAGGCATGGTTAGTAAGTCTGCAGGTGACACCAAAATTGGAGGTGTAGCGGACAATGAAGAAGGTTACCTCAGATTACAACTGGATTTTGATCAGATGGGCTAGTGGGCTGAGGAGTGGCAAATGGAGTTTAACTTAGATAAATGTGAGGTGCTGCATTTTGGAAAGGCAAATCACACTTAATGGTAAGGTCTGGGGAGTGTTGCTGAACAAAGAGACCTTGGAGTGCAGGTTGTAGTTCCTTGAAGTGGAGTCACAGATAGTTAGGATAGTGAAGAAGGCTTAAGGTATGCTTGCCTTTATTGGTCAGTGCATGGAGTAGAGGATTGGGAGGCCATGTTGCGGCTGTACAGGACATTGGTTAGGCCACTGTTGGAATACTGTTAGCAATTCTGGACTCGCTGTTATAGGAAGGATGTTGTGAAACTGGAAAAGATTTACAAGGATGTTGCCAGGGTTGGAGGAGTTGAGCTGTAGGGAGAGACTGAATAGATTGGAGTGGTGCTGGAAAAGCACAGCAGGTCAGGCAGCATCTGAGGAGCAGGAAAATCGACGTTTCGGGTAAAAGCCTTTCCTGATGAAGGGCTTTTGTCCAAAACATCTGATTTTCCTGCTCCTCGGATGCTGCCTGATTTGCTGTGCTTTTTCAGCACCTCTGTAATCTAGACTCTAAACTCCAGCATCTGCAGGACCCACTTTCCGCTGAGGAGAGGCTGAATAGGCTGGGGCTGTTTTCTCTGGAGTGTCAGAAACTATGGGGTGACCTTACAGAAGTTTATAAAATCATGAGAGGCATGGATATGGTAAATAGACAAGGTCTTTTCCCTGGGGTGGGGGAGTTCAAAACTAGAGGGCATAGGTTTAAGGTGAGAGGGGAAAGATTTAAAAGGGACCTAAGGGGTAACGTATTCATATAGAGGATAGTATATGCTGGGGCTGTTACCCCTGGAGCGTCGGAGGCTGAGGGGTGACCTGATAGAGGTTTACAAAATTATGAGGGGCATGGATAGGATAAATAGGCAAAGTCTTTTCACTGGGGTCGGGGAGTCCAGAACTAGAGGGCATAGGTTTAGGGTGAGAGGGGAAAGATAAAAGAGACCTAAGGGGTAACGTTTTCACACAGAGGGTGGTACGTGTATGGAATGAGCTGCCAGAGGAAGTGGTGGAGGCTGGTGCAATTGCAACATTTAAAAGACATTTGGATGGGTATATGAGTAGGAAGGGTTTGGAGGGATATGGGCCGGGTGCTGGCAGGTGGGACTAGATTGAGTTGGGATATCTGGTTGGCGTGGACAGGTTGGACCGAAGGGTCTGTTTCCATGCGGTACATCTCTATGACTCTGTGGTGGAGGCTGGTACAATTACAGCATTTAAAAGGCATTTAGATGGGCATTTGAATAGGAAGGGTTCAGAGGGATACGGGCTGGGAGCTGGATTAATTTTGGATATCTGTTCAGTATGGACGAGTCGGACTGAAGGGTCTGCTTCCGTGCTGTACATTTCTGACTCTTTCACTGCATTATAGTTACAAGTTACGAACTCTTTAAATACTTATTAGGTCATCCTCATTATCATGCCTTTTAATTTTCTTCCCCAATCTATGTAAGTCAACCCGTATCCCTCATTTGTATCTACTTCACTTTGTTTACATTTAAGACATTAGTTTTGTGCTTAATCAAACCACTCTCAAACTATCGATAGAAATGTCTACTGTATTATGATCACTCTTCCTCAGCCACTCCTTTAATACAAGATTAATAATTATCAGTATCTTATTGTAAAGTACAGGATCAAAAAGGACCTGTTGGCCACTTTGTTGCTTTACATTCTAAGTCAGGAAACTACTTTGAATGCCCTCCGATAATTAATCCTCCACATTATTACAGCGAACTTGGTTTGCTCAATTCTTTAAGAATTCATTCACGAGATGATGGCATCGCTGGCTAGGCCGGCAATTACTGCCTGACCCAGAGAACAGTTCAGAATCAACCAGAACGATGTCGATCTGAGGTCACGTGGAGTCACAGAGATGTCCTCGGAAAGATAGAGTTTTGACAACCGAGGGGGATGAAAGATTATTGGGGACATGCAGGAATGCAGAGCTGGGGTTAAAATCATATCAGCCACGAAGTTATAGAATAGCAAAATAGGTTTAAAGGACCGAGGGGCCTGTTCCTTGATCACATGTAAAAGGACAGCACGAAGTGTAAACTGACCTGCCCATAATTTGGCAAAATCTCTTCAGGATCACAGGGATAGCAAGAGGCGCGCTGGTGTAGGACAGGGGTGCCTTTCTCACTTTGCAGTGACTTGCATTGACAGAACAGTGCAAATGGAGTGTTTTTGCATCTCTGACTCAACCTATCCCGGACCTGGCGCAGAGGGTCAGCTTCCTTAAAATCGGTTTGCGGTTTTTTACGCGGTGGTAATGGGTGAGTCCTGCTGGTCTCTGTGACAAGAGTAGGAGAGAAAGGATCAAAGAAGAAGAAGAGATGCCGTAAATAGAATTCAGTTTTTCTTGACTCATACCATAAAGCCCTCAATCGGCAAGGAATTAGCACTGCTTTCTGGAATGGGAGTTAGTGAAGCAAACGAGACATGGGCGGTCAACGAAATGAACCTAAAACATCCACATTTGATCAGGCCAGTGCATCTCTTAAAAATCTGCAGAAAACACATAGCACGCTAAACTTGTTTTAGCAACCAACTGCAGACAACAATCATGAAGGAATTTGGCAGGCTGGAAAGGTTTATTCACAAGCCTATTCTTGGATCTAGCATCAGCCTCGTGTATTCCCAATAAATTAGCTTGACAGTGCAAAGCCATTCCAGCAGAATTCCACACAGATTACTTGAAATACTTTGTAAATTTGTCCTGAAACATCAACACGCTCCAAGGTTAGCTGTGATAACAGGCTTATTGGGACTGCAGTCCTGATTATATTGTTAGCTGGTGAAAACACAATAGCAATCAGCTGATTCAGCCAGTCACATGATTAACGCGGTCATGAGCTCATCAATTCAGCTGTCATAGCAAACAGACAGCGGCCATTCCATTGGCTCGTCATGCCTGCACCAGCCCTTTAAACCTGCATCATTCTCCAGGGCCAATCACCTGCTCTCCCCCCAATAAACATTACACATTACTTCTCGCCAAATAATCATTCAACGTCCCTTCTCAATGCCTCAGTTGAACTTGCTTCCACCACGTTTCCATTCTCAGTGTGTTGAAAAGCTCCAGGTCCTAGTTTGTATGCTTGTACAGGCAGCTCTTTTACAGCTATCCCGCAATATTAGTGGAGCACTGCATTGTTTTGATGTGCTAGCTGTTGACGTCCTCAATTGATGTGCCATACTGAAGCCCTGCTTCATTGTCACTTGATTAGATTAGATTCCCTACAGTGTGGAAACAGGCCCTTTGGCCCAACAAGTCCAAACCGACCCTCCGAAGAGTAACCCACCCAGACTCATTCCCCTACCCTATATTTACGCCTGACCAACGCACCTAACACTACGGGCAATTCAGCATGGCCAATTCACCTGACCTGCACATCTTTGGATTGTGGGAGGAAACCGGAGCACCCGGAGGAAACCCTCACAGACATGGGGAGAATGTGCAAAGTCCACACAGACAATCGGAATCGAACCCGGGTCCCTGGCACTGTGAAGCAGCAGTGCTAACCACTGTGCCACCATGTTGCCCCTAAAGATTTGGTGGGGAGCATCGCTAGGAAGCTGTTGGCCCTAGTGGCATTATCCCTAGACCAGTAATTTGGAGACCTGAGTTTGAAACCTGCTGTGGTAGCTGTTAGAATTTAAATTCAATAAATTACTTGCTCCCGTCTACTGCCTTGAAAGTCTAATGATGGCCATGAATCCTTTTGTTGATTATCAGGGAAAACCCCATCTGGGTCACTAATTCGCTTTATGGAAGGAAACTGCCATCCTTACCTGGTCTCCTTACAATCCTTACATGTGACTCCAGACCCACAGCAATGTGGTTGACTCTTAACTGCTCTCTGGGCAATTAGGGTTGGGCAGTAAATGCTGGCCTGGCCAGTGATGCCCATGTCCTTGCCTCCCTCTTTGTGGGTTCAGAGAAACGAACACAAAAATTCAGGCTGGCATTGCCAGTGCAGAGAGAGAACTGCATTGTCCTTCAATTGGAGGGGGGGGAGGGGGGGAGCATATGAAGAATCTCTTTCTGTGGTGTACTTTTGAAGGATAGTGAAGTTCTGCCCACTGACCCCTTGAGTATTTAATGCTCAACTATGATCATGAAAACAAGTTATCACAATATCCTTTGTGGCTGCTTGCTATGTATAAATTGGCTATCCAAGTTTCCTTTACAACAATGATGTTTCACAGGCCGCAAAGCACACTGGGACATGCAAGCAAAGAGCAGGAGAAGGCCATTCAGCCCCTTGAGCCTGTGCCACAGATCTGATATTCACTTCACTCTCACCCCCTTGCTTAACAAGAAACTGTACACATCTGCCTTAATAATAGTTAAAGACTTGGCTTTCATGGCCTTTTGAGGAAGACAGCTCCAAAGACTCACAAACTTCAGAGAGAAATGTCACCTTATATCTGATTTCAGTGGACAGCTGCTTATTTTTAAACAGTGACCCTTGCACATTCTCCTTGTGTCTGTGTAGGTTTTCCAACGGGTGCTCTGGTTTCTCCCCACAATCCAGAGATGTGCAGGTTAGGTGGATTGGCCATTGGAAACTGCCCATAGTGGACAGGGACGTGGAGGTTGCGTGTGTTAGCCATGGAGAATGCAGGGTTACAAGGGTCAGCTCTTCGGGGAATTGGTTTGGACTTCATGAGCTGAATGGCTTGCTTCCACATTGTAGGGGCTCTATGATTCTTTTCTGAATCTAATTCAAGATTCTCCCATAAGATGTAACACCCATCCTGAAACATCTCAAGATCTTGCATATTTCAGTCAAGATTAGATTAGATTCCCTACAGTGTTGGGCCATTTGGCCCAACAAGTCCACACCGACCCTCCAAACAGTAACTCACCCAGACCCATTTCCCTACATTTATTCTGACCAATGCACCGAACACTCTGGGCAATTCAGCATGGCCAAATCATCTGAATGGCACATCTCTGGAGGAGGAAACCCATGCAGACACAGGGAGAATGTGCAAACTCCACAAAGACAGTCACCCGAGGCTGGGAATCGATCCTAGGTCCCTGGTGCTGTGAGGCAGTTGTGCTAACCACTGAGTCATTGTGCCGCCCTAGCCACTGTATGTGTGAACTCCATTGGATGTAGGTCTAACCTTCCCTCATAGGAAAACCACCAAGTATTCATCTGATAAAACTTCTCTGGACTGCTTCCAACACATTTACGTCTTTAAAGAAGGTGACCAATGCTTCTTTCAAAGTTTGTTCGCAGAGCATGGGCAAGCTTGGCTAGGCTAAGAACATATTTATGTTCTAATTATGCAGAGGGTATTGCTGAAGGTCTGAAGTCACATGTAGGCCAGACTGGGAAAAGATGGCAGATTGCCCTCCCCAGAGGACATTAGTGAACCAGGTAATTTTGTTGTAATCTAGAGTGGTTACATTGTCACTCTTAGACCAGCTCTTAATTCCAGATTTTACTGAATTCAAATTTCATCATCTGCCATAGTGGGATTTGAACCAATGGCCCAGACACTAGGCTGTCTAGCCCAGTGACATAACAAGGCAAAAGTGAGGACTGCAGATGCTGGAGATCAGAGTCAAGATTAGAGTGGTGCTGGAAAAGCACAGCAGATCAGGCAACATCCGAGGAAACTCGATGTTTCGGGCAAACGCCCTTCATCAGGATTCCTGCTGTGATTTTCCAGCACCACTCTAATCTTGACAGTGACATTACCACTTCCCCATTCTTCCCCATACAGTGCGCACCATACTCTAGAGGTGGTCTCACCAGTGTCCTGTATAACTGAAGCATATCACCCTGACTTACCAATTCCCAGTTACTGCCTGTGTCTACACTTTTTGTGAGTTAGTGATCCCTTTAGGTGCTTCTTAGAGCTCTGCAATCTCAAGCTATTTAGACTAAATGCTTCTTAATTGTTCTTCCTGTCAAAATGGATAATTTCACATTTTCCCACACATTTCTTTACCTGCTCACTCAGCCTATCTTTTCTAGTCTCAATATGTCCTTTTCACAACTTACTTTCCTAGCTATCTCTGTGCGTCATCATCAGATTTGACAATCATATCTTCCATCTTATCATCCAAGTCATTTATAATAAATTGTGAACAGTTGAGATCCCAGCTCTGATCCCTGAGTTATATAAGTCATCCAGTGTGGAAAGAGACCCTTCAGTCCAAATAGTCCATGCCGAACATAATCCCAAACTAAACTAGTCCCACCTTCCTATTCCTGGCCCTTACCCCTTCAAACCTTTCCAATTCATGTATCCATCCAAATGTCTTTTAAATGTTGTAATTTTACTGCACCACTTGCTACCTCCTGCCCAGCTGAGAAGGTACATTCTCTGCTTCCTGTTCACCAGATGATCTTCTCTGTTACACCACAACTTTTACTTTCCATTATAAAGCTCTGATGTGAAACATTATCGAGACTGGAGCTATTTTCCTGGGAGCATTAAGGCTGAGGGGTGACCTTATAGAGGTTTATAAAATCACGAGGGGCATGGATAGGATAAATAGACAAAGTCTTTTCCCTGGGGTCGGGGAGTCCAGAGCTCGAGGGCATAGGTTTTGGGTGAGAGCGGAAAGATATAAAAGGGACCTAAAGGGGCAACGTTTTCACGCAGAGGGTGGTGCGTGTATGGAATGAGCTGCCAGAGGATGTGGTGGAGGTTGGTACAATTGCTACATTTAAAAGGCATCTGGATGGGTATATAAATAGGAAGGGTTTGGAGGGTATGGGCCAAATGCCGGCAAATGGGACGAGATTAGGTTGGGATATCTGGTCAGCATAGACGAGTTGGATCAAAGTTTCCATGCTAACATTTCTATGACTCTATGACTCTAAATGCCTTCTGGAAATCTAAGAAGAGTACAATCACCAAATCCCCTGTGTCCACAGCTCCTATTAGTTCCTCAAAGAATGCTAATATTTGATTTGATTTGACTTATGACCATTATATGTACCTAATTACAGTGAACAGTTCTGCTTTGTGTGCAGTACAGGTGGAACACAGGGTGATTGAACAGTGTGAGCAATACAAAGTTACAGCTGCAAAGAAGGCACGATCAACATTAGATTTGTTTGGCTAAACGTGAAATAGATCAGTTAAACATAATTTCCCATTCACATATTCACTCTGCCTAATCACCTTGAGCCTACATAAGCACCCTTTTAATATATTTTCCAGATGACAGACATTAAGCTAACCGGGTTGATGTTTCCTGCTTCCTGTCTCCAACTATCCAGTCTTTTCCTGATGGGAATTACATTAATGCAAGTTAATTCTTTTCTCCTGAAATTAATGATGGTGACTTCCTGACACTACTCAAAGAAGAACCAGGGAAGGTTGACATCCTCTTTTACGAATATCATCAACAAAGGAGCAATTATCATCCAGCACCACAGAGAGCTGTTGGTGTACATAATGATCACTGTTCATTAAAGCATTTTCACTTCCCTGTTTTGAAACACTAAATCCCAATTATTGCAATGCATCATTCCCCCCTGATGGGTTGGACTGGGGTGGACAAGGTCAGAAGTCAGACAACACGTTGTTCATGGAATGCCCTGCCAGTAGCAGTAGTGGACTCTCCCTCTTTATGGGTATTTAAGCGGGCATTGGATAGGTATATGGAGGATAGTGGGTTAGTGTAGGTTAGGTGGGCTTGGATCGGCGCAACATCGAGGGCCGAAGGGCCTGTACTGCGCTGTAATGTTCTATGTTCTATGTTCTATGTTCTAACACCAGGTCATAGTCCAACAGGTTTATTTGAAAGGACAAACTTTTGGATTGCTGCCCCTTCTGAAAGCTTGTGATTTCAAATAAGCCTTTTGCCCTCTAATCGTTGACTTCTAACCTTGTCCATCCATCCCTGAGTAAAGTGGTTGGTGCTTCCCAATGGAGAAACCGCTCTTGTGTCTCAACAGGAGGCTACTTGTCAAACACAAAGAGTTACCATTACTCAGTTACTGTCAGACCATTAAATGTGTGAATAGTGACTGTCTGGAGACAGCAAATCCAAACCCTGTCTTTTTCCCTGGGAGGGGAGTCCAAAGCTAGAGGGCATAGGTTGAAGGTGAGGGGGGAAAGATTTAAAAGGGACTGAAGGGGCAACTTTTTCACGCAGAGGATGGTGCGTGTATGGAATGAGCTGTCAGAGGAAGTGGTAGAGGTACAATGACAATGTTTACAAACCATCTGCTTAGGTACATGGATATGCTGGAATGTCTTTCACTGGAGCACAGGAGGTTGAGAGGTGACCTGATAGAGGTTTATAAACTAATGAGAGGTAAAGATAGAATTGATTATAGCTGTCTTTTCCCGAAGATGGAACATTTCAAAATTCAGGGGCACTTTTTAAGGTGAGAGGAGAGAGATTTTAAAAAGACATAAGAGGCAAATGTTTTACATAGACAGGGGTTTGTATGCGGATTGAACTTTCTGATGAAGTGGTGGATTCGGGTACAATTACAACATTTAAAAGACATTTGTAGGTGAAGCTTGGAGGGATATGGGTCAGGAGCAGGTGGGTGGGACCAGTTTAGTTTGGGATTATGTTTGGCATGGACTGATTGGACCATGCTGTATGAATATATGACTCTATGAATAGGAAGGGTTTAGAGGGATATGGGCTAAAGACTGGCAAATACTACCAGATTTTAAGATATCTGGTCAGCACGGACAAGTCAGATTGAAGGGTCAGTTTCTGTGCTGTATAGATCTAGAACTCTAATTCTGGCTTGCTCCATAGTCATGTAACCTCAACAATAACTTGCTTTCATTTTAGAACGAGCATCAAACACATTGCAAGGAACATGAAGTGCTCAGGTTAAAGTGAGTGCACCTTCAGAGATGCAACTCCTTCTTGAAAACAGACAGAAAGAGAGAGAGGTGGAACACATTGCTCCCGTTTCAACTTACGACAATAAAGAACAGGTAATCTCTCGGCGACTGCTCAGAACAATGCCCTTGGCCAATCAGAATCAAACTGCCTGGTTTAAATTGAAACACGTTTCAGCAGTTATCTACCAGTTATCATTGAACTGGTGCCTTCTCCACCCCTTCTATTCAGGGTCCACTTGCCAACTAAGCAGTACGATAACTTCTTGAATATAAAAATGTTGTCACCCTTTACCTCGTAATTCTCACAAATATTCAAATCAGTCCAAGGCAACAAAGTTCAGCAAAATGTGCTTTTTAACAGTCGGAACTACCGAACAGCCATTTCTTAATCCAATTGCGAGGTGTAGGAAAGGCTTATTATGCCATTCATACTTTAGATGTCACTAATGCACAGAGTTGGGCAAGGCAGCCGCAAACCCTTGTGAGAAAATGTAACTTCTAATTCCGTGGAAAACCAGATAACTTGATTCATGATGAGCAAAAGTGAGCAGCTCTAATGAAAAGCAGCTGACCAAACCCTCCACAACCATAGAGCAGTACATCGATTACAGGGTAGTTCCAAGCAGCTATTCAATGGCAAATGGGCCATTATAAAAACACAATGGCCCACACTTACAGTTCTCTCCGTGACAGACAAAGCAGCACCAGCAAAGGAGGAGAGCCTAAGACTGAGGATATGATTAGATTAGATTACTTACAGTGTGGAAACAGGCCCTTCGGCCCAACAAATCCACACTGACCCGAAGTGCAACCCAATCATACCCCTACATTTACCCCTTCACCTAACACTATGGGCAATTTAACATGGCCAATTCACCTGACCTGCACATCTTTGGACTGTGGGAGGAAACTGGAGCAAACCCCACGCAGACACGGGGAGAATGTGCAAACTCCACACAGTCAGTCGCCTGAGGTGGGAATTGAACCCGGGTCTCTGGTGCTGTGAGGCAGCAGTGCTAACCACTGTACCACCGTGCCGCCCATTATCCTGGCACCATTCAAGTCTTGCATGTCAGGGGAAACATTCAGTCTCAACATGTCAATGGCCTGACCTGTGGCCCAGTGACACAGGCTCAGAAATGAGACCCTAGTTGACACCCACAGTATATACGTTCAGCAATGAAGTGCTAGACATGTGCCTCCCATCATGTTGGCAATCATTAGAAATTACCCTCTGGCAGAAGGCCATTCAGCTCATCATGGGGTGGGACAGCCAAAAAGCAACTACCCAGCCACATCATGAATTGGATGACACCAAAGTTGGTGGGTATAGTGACCTGTGAAGAAGGTTATCTAAGGGTACAGCCGAATCAACTGGGTCAGTGGGCTGAGGAGTGGCAGATGGAGTTAAATTTTGGAAAGACAAACACAGTTAATGGCAGCGCCCTGGGGAGTACTGTCGAACAGAGAGACCTAGGAGAGCAGGTACATGGTTCCTTGAAAGTGGCATCAAAACTTGGTGCAAAAAGCATTTGGCAAGCTTGCTTTGAGTACAGGAGTTGAGATGTCATGTTATGGTTGTACAAGTCATTGGTAAAGCCATATTTAGAGTATTGCATACAACTCGACTTGCTATAGAAAGGATGTTATTAAATTGGAATGGGTGCAGAAAAGATTTACATGGATGTTAATGAGACTGGAGAGTTTCAGTTATGAGGAGAGGCTGAATAGGCTGAGGCTACTTTATCTGGAGCATTGGAGGCTGAATGGTGACGTTATAGAAGTTTCTAAAATTAAGATGGGCATAGGGGGAGTAGCTTTTCACCAGGGTAGGGGAGTCCAAAGCTAGAGGGCATAGGTTTAAGGTAAAAGGGGGTGGTGCATGCATAGAATGAGCTGCCAGAGGAAGTCGTGGAGGCTGGTACAATTACAACATTTAAAAGGCATCTGGACAGGTACATAGAAGGGAAGATTGAGAGGGAGATAGGTCAAATGCAGGCAAATGGTTCAGTTTAGGAAATCTGGCTGGTACAGACGAGTTGGGACAAAGGGTCTGCCTCAGTGCTGTATGACTCTAATTTCAAGCTTTTCACTGAATAACAGAATTATTATGGGGCAGAAGGCGGCCATTCAGCCCATCAGCACTAGTTTTATTGCTGAGTGTCAATTTGCCTTTTCCCCCTGTCCCGGTACCTGGTTTTGGGTCTTGACCCACTGCCCTGTGGTTTATGGTACCTGAGGCATACATCCCTGTGAGGATGCTGCCACTTTAAAAAGGTCATTTTGTCCTATTTTGGTTTTTTTTTGAAGAGAGGTTGTAAAGGCAAAGATGCAGAAAAGTCTGAGGGGTAACAGCTAAACTATGGAAGGCGAGTGGTCAGTTCTGCCAATTCAGGACTTTTCTAGTTTGTTTCAGCTGTAGCACTCACAAAATGCAAGATTCAGTAAAGGATTCCTGACAAAATTTCTCTCTCTCTGGATGTTGTTCCCTGCTGCCTATAAGACTCTGTGTTGGAATTTCCTTTTTTGTCAAGGGGTGTGTCTGTGGGATGTTACTGTATTGGAACAGTTAATTAATAATAATTATCGTATTGGTTTGATTAAGTTTTCCCATAGTTAAGTTACTCTGAATTACGCTTTCTTTAGTGTTTAAATAAATTCTGTTTTGCTTAAAGCCGAGTGGTTTGACCGGCTGCATCACACCTGGAATATCCACTTCACATCTTCCTTCAAAGTAAGCAAAGTTAGGGTCTGGGCTATTAGATATTTTGAGGAGGGGGGGGGGGGGGGTTGTCCATAGCCATCCCAAGTATTTTATTTTCAAATTGTGATGCCAATTGACTGTCAACCACATTGCTGTGGGTCTGGAGTCACGTGGAGGTCGGTCCAAACAAGGATGACAGATGTCCCTGCCCCTAAAATAAGAAAATATGAAAACTGGGCAGGCCTTTACAATAATCACTGGTCATTTTGTGTCACTGTTACTGTGATTAGTTTTCAATTCCGGATGTATCAAGTGAATTTAAGTTCTGCCAGTTACCAGGTTGGGATTTGGATGTGTCCCCAGACCATTAACATGAGCCTCTTGTTTGCAAGCCCACGTTGTCCTTCGAGCCTGTTTAATAAGATTACGCCTGATTTGATTTTAACCTCAACTCCACGTTCCTGCATATCCGCAATAATCTTTCACTCCCTCAGTCAGCAAGAATCTATCTACTGGATTAGTGGTGCTGGAAGAGCACAGCAGTTCAGGCAGCATCCAACGAGCAGCGAAATCGACAGGGCTTTTGCCCGAAACGTCGATTTCGCTGCTGGTTGGATGCTGCCTGAACTGCTGTGCTCTTCCAGCACCACTAATCCAGTATTTGCTTTCCAGCATCTGCAGTCATTGTTTTTACCTCAAGAATCTATCTATCTTTACCTTAAAAATATTGAAAGGTTCTGCATCCACTGGCTTCTGAGAAAGGGAGTTTCAAACACTCACAACCCTCTGAGAGAAAAAAAACTGTTTCCTCCTCTCTGTTTTACATGGGCGTTCCGCATCTTTAAGCTATGACTTAAATAGTTCTCGATTCTTCCCACTAGAGATCAGACAGCATGACGTGGCAGGGATGGGTACAAAATGCTGCAGTTGCTGTCAGCAAATTTTTTAAAAAGTACAAAATCAAGGAAAGAGTTTAAATCATCACTCATAATAAGTCAGACGGCCAAAACACATTGACGGACCATCTGAATGATGGTGTCTCTTCTCAGACATAATGCAGAAGCCACATTTAAACTGGATTAACCCTTAATCAGCATTATAGCTGTACTATCACTCACCTTAGAGGCAGATTTCATTTGGCCTTGGCAGATTGAGCTATCTGCTGCTTGGATCGTACTCGCCAATATCCAGAGAGGACACAAGCCACCCCTGCTCCTCCTCAAGTGCAGCACGGTGGCTCAGCGGTTTGCACCGCTGCCTCATAGCACCAGGGACCTGGGTTCGATTCCAGCCTCAGCCGACTGTCTGTGTGGAGTCTGCATGTGCTTCCTGGGTCTGTGTGGGTTTCCTCCGGGTGCTCCGGTTTCCCCCCCACAGTCCAAAGATGTCCAGGTTTGATGAATTGGCCATGCTAAATTACCCATAGGTCCCAGGGATGTGCAAGTTAGGTGGATTGGCTATAGGGTGAGAGGGAAGAGGGGTTGGGTCTGGGTAGGATGCTGTTCAGAGAGTCGGTGGGCTGAATGGCCTGCTTCTGTATGGAAGGATTCTATGGATTCTAAACTGGAACAGGACACCCGGAAGGCTTGTCTCATTGCAACCGAATCTGATAAAGTTTCCTTTTCTTAGGAATAACCTCCGATCCCTTCTAATATGTTGAAACATCTGCAGAAGGATTTTCACCCTGAGCCAAACAGCAATGAATTGCAGTGACAGAGATGATTAAACATTCTGAATTGGTGACAAACCTTTTCATGAAAATATTCATGGGACAAACAAGCCTTTGTCCCTTAAGTGGGTAGAGTGCGGTGTAAGAGGTGCCAAGACTCAAGGGTCTGAGTTATAGGGAGAGCTTGGACAAGCTAGGACGTTTGTCTTAAGAGTGCAGTAGGCTGAGGGGGGATCTTATGGAGGCATGGATAGAGTGAATGCACTCAGTCATTTTCCCAGGGTTGGGGAATCGAGGGCACCAGGTTAAGGTTAGAGGTGAAAGAATAAAAGGGAACTTGAGGGACAGCCTTTTTTGACACAGAGGGTGATACGCATATGGAATGAGCTGCCAGCGGAAGGTGTTGAGGTGGGAATATTAACAACATTTAAAAGGCATTTGGACAAATACATGGATAGGAAAGGATTAGAAGGATATGGGCCGAGTGCAGGGAAATGGGGTTAGCGTTGATGGACATTTGGGTCGGCATGGACCAGTTTGGGCTGAAGGGCCTGTCTCTATACTTAGGACTCTAACTTTCTAAATTAATCAAATACCCTCCATCTCTCTCTCTCACTGACTCACAACATAAATAGCACAGGAGCCGAAACTATGAAGAAAGAAACTAGCTGCCTTTCAGCATTTCACAACGAGCCCACAGAGGCTGGTCTGTTCCAGCATTTTGAGTTTTTATTTCCGATTTCCAACATCCACACAGTGTTTGCCGTTATCTCTCCAACAGGCAATGCAAATCTTAGAATCAAGGAGATGTACAGCACGGAGATCGACCCTTCAGTCTAACGCGTCCATGCCGACCAGGTATGCTAAATTAATCTGGTCCCTTTTATCAGCATTTGTCCTATATCTGTCCAAACCCTTCCCATTCATGTACCCATCCAGATACCTTTTAAATGCTGTAATTATACCAGCCTCCACCACTCCCTCTGGCAGCTCATTCCATACATGCAACACCCTCTGTGTGTAAAAGTTGCCCCTTAGGTCTCTCACCTTAAACCAATGCCCTCTAGCTTTGGACTCCCCTACACTGGGGGAAAGACCTTGGCTATTCATTCTACCCACGCCCCTCATGATTTTATAAAACTCTATAAGGTCATCTCTTCGCCTCCGACGCTCCAGGGGAAATAGCCCCAGCTCATTCAGCCTGTCCCTATAGCTCAAACCCTCCAATGCTGGCAGCATCCTTGTAAATCCTTTCTGAACCCTTTCATGTTTCGCAACAGGGATAGGAGAGAGACCAGCATTGAAGGCAGTGTTCCATAGGCGGCCTAACCAATGTCCTGTAAAGCCTCAACATGCCACTCTAACTCCAACTCGCAAAGAGTTATGGCTCAAGTTTTAGTGGTCTTTCAGTTTCTGCACAGCCCTCCCCAAAAAAGACTTGGAAATAAACCACTGGTTTTTGGCAAAAAGTGATAACGAAGCAGCCATATTGGTGCCAAATCCCTCTGTGGTTTACTGATACACTCTAGAAAGGGAAAGCCACTGTTCTCACCCTGTTACATGACTCTCATGCTTACACCAATGTCGTTGAATCTTAAATACTCCCTGATGTAGCCTAATATGGCATTACGTTGCACCAAAGCACTACATAGGAATCATGGACCACAGTGCCAATGCAAAAATGATGGACCAAATGGCCTCCTCTGTCCTACAGGGCAAAAGAGAGGACTGCAGATGCTGGAAACCAGAGTTTAGATGAGAGTGGTGCTGGAAAAGCACAGCAGGTCAGGTAGCATCTGAGGAGCAGGAGAATTGACGTTTCAGGCAAAAACCCTTCACCAGGAATGGAGGCAGGGTGGTGAGATAAATGGGGGGTGGGTGGCGCTGGGGAGAAGGTAGCAAAGTGTACAATAGGTGAATGGGGGTGGGGATGGAGGTGATAGGTCAGAGAGGAGGGTGGAGTGGATAGGTGGGAAGGGAGATTGGCCTACATCCTCTGTCCTACATCCTTCTCCAATTCCAAGTCCAATGCTCATCCCTGCCTTTTCAAGGGTGAATAAAGATGGGCAATAGTTTCAGGTCCTGCCACCAACTCCCACATCCTGACAATTAATGGATTTTCAATAATAAAGGAAGCTCTTATAAGCAGATCTTCAGCTAAAAACATAAGATAGCCAGAGTCCTAACAGACCTTTGGGCTGTTCCATTCTGAGAGAGAGAGAGAGAGAGAGAGAAAAAACCTGAGGATCACCACACTTCAGGCAAGGGGAGAGATTGAGAAGGTGGCACTTTTAACCAGTGCAGGAACAGAACCCACACTGTGACATAAACCAGCTGTCCAGTCAACTGAGCTATCTGACCACACCTTAACTAATGTTAAGATTGTATTAGCTTTCTTGCCCTTGCTCCTTATGAGACCTGGTGTCAAATATTGTTTGATAAATCTCTTATGAAGGTACTTTGGGAGACTTTTACCAAGTTAAAGGCGCTGCATAAATGCAAGTTGACATTGTTATTTTCAAGTATTTGTTCACTTTGCTTTTAAACTTTGCTGTTCTCTAAGGTTACGTTTCTGAAATGGTTAATGTTGGAGACTGCATTAAGCTCTACACATTCTGATGAGGTCATAAGAAAAACCAAAACAGGTTAGAATTTGTTTGGAAAAAAAAACAGATTGAAGACCTGTGTCCATAGTGTCCCAATGGTCTTTGAAACAATGTCGAACTTACCAATGACACTTGGACTGGTTGCTATTAAGCAACAACTACGTCTTGTTTAAGAAAAAAAGCCTCTTTGAGTGGTTCCCCACGATTATGAACCGGAGTATGATCTTTGACCACATCAATGAGTAATGAAAGTGACAGGAAACCTCCAAACCACCAGCTGGTAGCTACTGTCACCAAAACACAAGGAACAGTTACTGTTCAATCTGAACTGACTGATCAAGCACCTATCTCTCTCAGCCTTAAATATACACAAGCACTCTGCTCCCACAGCTCTCTGTGCCAAAGTGTTCCAAAGACACTCAGTCCTCTGAAAGAAGGAGTTCCCCCTCACCTCAGTCTTACCTGTCAGTGGATAGTATTCCAGAACCACCATCGCCACCCCCACATTACATCTAATTTTACTGTTTCTGTTTTTAAACAAGACGCCAGGTTTTCTTAGATCCACTGTCACAGCTCTCCCATTATATTAAGACACTCAATAAGCACACACATTCTTTCCAAACACAGAATGCAGCAAAACCTTTCTAACCATTCGGTCATCTCCAGGCTTCATCTATATTTTACTTCCTTTCATTTCATTTAATTTCATTTTGGCTAACCTAGCAAATTAATATTGACCCCTTTTCCCCTGGTCCGGTTTGTGTCTTATTGGATTTGCTCTCTGCAGAGTGCATCCATATACCATATCTATGCACACCAATTACTGGCACATATTTTATCTTTCATATCTCTCTCGCATTTTCCACTATCAGCTCTCCCCTTGTCTTTTGCTCTCAGCACCCTCACCAGTTGTTCCATTCACTCCTCCTTCCCTGCTGTCCACAGTATAAAATACACCCTTTTTCAGCTCCTTCCAGTTCTGAAGAAGTCACATCAGACCCGTAACATTCAGTCTGTTTCTCTCTCCCCAGACCTGTTGAGTTTATCCAGCACTTTCTGTTTTTATTTCAGATCTCTGCATCTGCAGTATTTTGCTTTTATTTATTGGTGATGGCGAGACTTGGGCTGGTGAGTCAAAATGACATTTGCGCTTCACAAATGCCAGGCAATGACCCGGCATTGTATTAATAAAGCCCACAATGTTTTATTAACCAGTCTTAAACTGCCTGGCTTCTATAAACGACTTATGTGCACAGAGGAACCTTGATTATCCGAATGTTGATTATCCGAACTCCGGATTACCCGGACAAGATTGCAAGGTCCCGATGCTTGGTTAACCTGTGTTATCTGACATTCGATTATTCAAACATTCGTATATTCAAGGTACAGCTAGGTCCTTCTGCTCCTGCTCCTGCACCTGCACTCCTTTTAGAATTGTAACCCTTTACTTCATTCTGCCTTTCTCTGTTCAGACCAAAATGAACTCCTTCAGCCTTTTCTGCATTAAACGTCATCTGCCATTTGTACACTCTTTCCATCAAACCATCACTGTCTTCTCGAAGTTCTGTATTTTGTTTCTCACAGTTCATAAAATTTCATGCTGTCAGCATACCCTGAAGTTATCGTGCTGTACTGTTCCATGTTTTATGTTCTATCTCTAGGTCATTTATATATCAAACAGTGCCTGGGATTTCCCAAGTCCTCCTGGGTTTCTCTCAGTTGGGAGTTGGCTTTGACAGTGCGGCATTCCCTCAGCACTGGCACTGGGGGCACAGAAGAGAAAATAAAGCATCTGGTTGTCCAAGACTTTTAGTTCAATCTGATCCGAGGTTATAACTCAGGTGAAAGGAGATGGGCCGAGATCCAGGGGACAGTCTCAGAATAAGAGACAAGCCTTTTGGAAATTAAGATGAGAAACCTTTTCACCCAGACGGTGGTGAATCTTTGGACTTCCCTTCTGTAGTGATTGGAACCAGGTGGATCTTATTGAGTACAAGATCCTTGATTAGGGTTGTTAACCTGGGCCAATCAGGGAGCCCTGGCTGACAGAACTTTATCATCCATTGCCACGTGTATTCAATATAAAATACAGTGAAAAGTGTGCCCTGTTGCTGTGCACAGGCGCCATTCCCTTAGAATAAGATTAAAAAAAAGCTAACTTAAAGAGAGAGTCTGACTTGTCCTTCTCCGTAGCTACTGTCCTACTCCGGGCCTCCGAGCCCACACACTGCTGCCGCCAGGGACCCACTCCATGCGGAAGCGAGAGACCTGCTCCAGGATTCCCAGGCCGGACCAACCGACTCTGTAGCCACACTGCCTCCGAAGATGGTGCTTGGCAGCTCAACAGAGCCACCTTCCAACCGAAGAGCTCTGTATATCTGGTAACTTCGAGAATAACAAATGGGAAGAAGGAAAAAGAGAAAAAAAAGAAAAACAGCAGACAAAGAGGACAGGCCCGGGCACTGGAGCCTGGACGTTGCCTCCTCCACTGCTGCCATTTTATAGGGACCTATACCTGTATAACCAGGGATTTAGAATCTCCTCAGTTCGGGCAATTGACTCTGAGCTGGCTGGCCACAGCTAGTGTATTGTACACAAGTAAATAAAGGGTGACTTGGTGATGGGATACCCGCCTCTGGGCAGTTACTTCATATTTTTTGGAGGCTTAGTTGTTGAGTGCATTCAAGGCAGAGATCAAGCTTAAGGGACAGAGCAGGAAAATGGTACTTAGTGGAAGCTCAGCGAGTATCGTATTCAACGATAGGGCAGGCTTGAAGGGCTGAATGGCCTCCCCATGCCCTTATTTCCTACTTTCTAGCACTTTTATGTTCTCATTGCTCAAATATGGTCAAGTCTGAAAGCAGAAGACAGCAGCTCACTGAGTGAATGCCCCTTGAAGTGGAATGGAATGTTTGAAGGGTGAAATTCCACAGTCAGTGGAAAATGTTCAGCTCAGCATCTGGTTATAAGGCGAACTAAAGCTGAATTTATAGAACCAACAACTGTTTTATAGTTTATTAGCACTTCTAAGGTAAGCACAGTGATGTATCTTTTAAACAAATCAGGTTATTTTCTTCTTGGAGTTTCACTGAAGTATTAAATTTACAGTCCTGTCCATCCACCTGTACAGCATCACCTTCGTGCGAGTGGAGTTTGTTCGTGACAAACAGCCCTCGGCAACACTACAATTAATTATTTTACAGCTCCTTTCTGGTTACTGTCGGGTCACTTCAAAGTCAAAACATATTTCTGGTTTTGATTGCTTTTTGAAAACCAGAAGCGAAGAAAATGCTTGTTATTCAGCTGCAGTGGTCAAGAGAAGTGAACCATTGGAGCTGCACTTCTGATTTCATGGGACTGCATTCCTTTTATCATGTCTGCCATAATAAACATTGCCCGACAACTGCAATAATTCCCTCGTGGTCTCCTGACACCCCAACTCATCTATGGCTGAAAATCACACAACACCAGGTTATAGTCCATCAAGTTTAATTGGAAGCACTAGCTTTCAGAGCACTGCACCTTCATCAGGTGGTTGTTATGGAGCAGTGCTCCAAAAGCCAGTGTTTGCAAATAAACCTGTTGGACTATAACCTGGTGTTGTGTGATTTTTAACTTTGTACACCCCAGTCCAACACCGCCATCTCTCTATCATCTGTGGTTGGCATTGATGCAGAGATCCAACATCACATCCTCACTACGATCACTGCCTTCGTACATCTAATGACCAGATGATCTTCAATGACTATGACATCCGTGCTGATAGCAAGATTCTTGTGTATAAGGCAGGCATCCTTGCACACAGCGCTGAAATTTGTCTATGTATATATGTCACCTCAAGGTCAACCTATTTTCACCTACTCATTGGCCCCGTTATTAGATTGTGCTCTTCCCTGGCTAATTTCCTTTCTGTCTCTCTGGGCCCTGTTTCCATTTATCTCCCCACTCCTTCTCCCCCATTCCCCTGCCGTCAGCACATTTTCTGAGCTACTATCAGTTCTGAAGAAGGATCACTCGCCTTGAAGCATTAACTCTATTTCTCTCTCTATAGAGGCTGCCAGACTTGTCGAGTTTCTTCAGCGATTTCTGTTTTTGCTTCAAGTCCTCAGTATCTGCAGTTCTTTGCTCAAATGCACTGGGCATTAGTCCTGATGTTGCTGCTTCATTTTTGAGATCAACTCTTGGACGTTTTCTTACACCTGGGGTGCGCACGCTCTGCCGATCAATCAATAAAAATCTCACCCAGTCATCTGCCGCACCGGGATTTGTTGAACTATTTGGACCAACATTCTGCTGCTCAGATGCAGCTTGCTGAGTTAGCAACCCCCCCCTCACCTCAAAACTCTGTTCCACGACAGACTTTCAGTGTGATTCAGGCACCATCTGCATGTGCCCGGTTCCTGGGGAATCAACCCTTGGCCCCGATTGAATGAACTTGCCCTGGGCAATCATGGTTTCAGGTGCCCAGCAAGATGAGGTCTTCAGTGGAGGCTTGTTCTGGGGGAGCGAGGGGAAGGAAGGGAGCAGCAGCCTCCCATTCTTCACGATGGCAATCAATGGGCTGGGAAATGTAGGTAAAAACAATGACTGCAGATGCTGAAAATCAAATACTGGATTAGTGGTGCTGGAAGAGCACAGCAGTTCAGGCAGCATCCAAAAGCCCAGATGTTGGAAATCAGAAAATGCTGGAGAAACTCAGCAAGAGCAGAAATTGCTGGAGAAACTCAGCAGATCTACAGAGAGAGAAAGCAGAGTTAACATTTCGGGTCCAGTCACCCTTCTTCAGGATGCCAAGACCTGAAACGCTAATTCTGTTTCTCCCTCTGCAGAGGCAGCTGAGTTTCTCCAGCAATTCCTGCTCTTGTTAGATATTCACGGCCACCAAGTTGGGAATTGGGCGAGGGCAACAGAGTGCCCATATCAACTGTGTTATACTGTTTATAAAAAAAAGAGTATGCTTCAAAACCTTAATAACGGAGTAAGCTGCCACATATTGTTGATCACTGTGCTGGTCCACCCACTTTGCCGATACATTCACCAAAGCGCAACAACTTCCTCTACCTCCTCAGTAGGCTATAGAAATTCAGCATGATCATAAAGACTCTCACCAGCTTTTATTGTTGTACTATCGAAAGCATTATATCCAGATGCATCATGACTTGATACAGCAACTACTTTGCACAAGACCGTGAGAAACCACAGAGAGTTTTGAACACAGCCCAGTCCATTGCGCAAGCCAGCCTTCCCTCCATCTATCGTCCTCACTGCCTTGGGAAGGCAGCCAACATCATCAGGGACCTCGGCAAAAGTGAGGACTGCAGATGCTGGGAACCAGAGTTTAGATCAGAGTGGTGCTGGAAAAGCACAGCAGGTCAGGCAGCATCCAAGGAGCAGGAAAACCGACGCATTCCTGATGAAGGGCTTTTGCCCGAAATGTCGACTTTCCTGGGCGGCACGGTGGCACAGTGGTTAGCACTGCTGCCTCACAGTGCCAGAGGACCCGGGTTCAATTCCTGCCTCAGGCGACTCTCTGTGTGGAGTTTGCACATTCTCCCCGTGTCTGCGTGGGTTTCCTCCGGGTGCTCTGGTTTCCTCCCACATTCCAAAGATGTGCAGGTTAGGTGAATTGGCCATGCTAAATTGCCCGTAGTGTTAGGTAAGGGGTAGATGTAGGGGTGTGGGTGGGTTGCGCTTCGGCGGGGCGGTGTGGACTTGTTGGGCCGAAGGGCCTGTTTCCACACTGTAAGTAATCTAATGTAAAAGCTTAAGCACACGTACCAACAGATTCAAGAACAGCTTCCTCCCTGCTGTTAATAGACTGATGAATGAATCTCTCAAATTTCAAATTTACTGTTGATCTCACTGTTTGTGCACCTTGTCTGCAGCTGTAACATTGTAATTCTCGCTCTGTTACATTACCCTAATGCACTTTGTATGGTATGGTCTGTCTGCATTGCATGCAAAACAACATTTTTCACTGTGTCTAGGTACATGTCACAACAATAAATCAAGTCGAATTAAATATCTGACAGGACAAGGGGACTGTATTTGGGATTGTATTCGGTAGAGTTCAGAAAGTTGAGGGGAGATCGAATAGAAACTTGCAAGATAATGCATGGCTTAGAAAGAGGGGGTGCTGGGAAATTATTTCCTTTGGTAGGGTGGGGGAAGAGACTAGGACAGCCTTAGAATTAGAGGGGAACAATTTAAAATGGAAGTGAGGAGACATTTCTTCAGCCAGAGAGTGGTGGGCCTGTGGAATTCATTGCCACGGAGCGCAGTGGAGGCTGGGACATTAAATGCCTTCAAGGCAGAGATTGACAAATTCTTAATCTCGCGAGGAATTAGGGGATATGGGGAGAGTGCGGGTAAGAGGCGTTGAAATGTCCATCAGCCATGATTGAATGGCGGAGTGGACTCGATGGGCTGAATGGCCTTACTTCCACTCCTGTTTTTTTTATGGTCTTAAGAACTGCACTTCAAAAGTATTTCACTGACTCTAAAAACCTTTGGCACACCCCACGGTTTTGAAAGATGCTATTAAATGCAAGACTTTCTTTGTGTGTTTGGGAGTTACTGATGCTGTCACGATAATTAAAAAGTACATGGTGCATTCCCCTGAAATATATTCCTTTTCCTGAACTCACCCACAAATAAATTCACTGTGAAGTCTCACCGAGGGGAAAACGGTGAGTCATAATTTAAGTTGTAGACAAAAGGATAAGTGAATTACTGTCAAGACTGGACTGATTACTGTTTCAATGCAGCCAAGCTGTCATTTCAGTTCCAAGGTTGTGGAATGACAAATCACAGAATTCCTGAGACTTATATTGGAATGTGAGTAACTGAAACTCAGGGGAACGAAGGCTGTTGAACTCTGTGAATGGAATGAGACGTCCACAGCGCAGACACTGCTGGGCAGTTTATCGGTCCATCCCAGTGATGACACTTCAGCCTGGCATCCTGCCAGCCTGCATCAATTTGCCAATCACAAACCCCCTACCCCCTCATTAACGGGGTCCTCATTGGCCGAGGTCCGGAGATCTCCTGGCCAATCGGAAACTGGAAACATTCCCATCGCCACTGGGAGGCGGGAGCAGTGGTTGCTAGTGGTAACACACACACACACACCAGGCACTGAGTGTTGCTGACGGGCCCCACACCCAAGGGAATTGGGGGGCTTGGAAGACTGAAGAGGTGAGAGCAGGTTGATGGGACGTGGCGGTAACCACTCCCCTCCCCGCCCGATGCCCGATGCCCAACTGTGAAGGGTCCATCCGTACACTTTCCCACTCCCCCACCCTCACATGCCCCCACAACCCCTCATCGGTGGTTAGGGAGGTAAATGTATGTTGGTATTCATTTCGAAAGAGCCAGTAGGTAGTGCTGAGGCTGTATAAGATTTTGCTCAGAATGCGTTTGGAATATTGTGAGCAGTTTGGTCCCCTGTGTCTAACGAAGGACATGTTGGCCTTGGAGGGTTACAAGAACAATCGCAGGGACGAAGGGCTTGTAGTAGATATCCTCAAGTGCACATCTAAGTACTGCTTCACTGCCTTATCCCACCCCCTGGTAAGTGATTGTAATGACGTCAGCTAGGTGGTCCTCATGGAATAGGAGTTCCCGGATTGGGGCTGGTAATGTGGTCCAATCAGGGAGCCCTGGCTGACAGATAAAAAGGGGAATGTCAGAGATACTGACATTCTGGGAGAAGGCAGGTCTAAAGTCAGGGACACTTCATGCGTAAATAAAGAGTGCCTTGGTGATGGGAGATTGGCCTCAGTAGAGTTATTTCAGGAATGTGGCTGGTTGAGTGATCTGGAGAATCTGCTCTGGAAACTGGGGTTTAGATCCCATCACAGTATCTGGTAGGATTTAATTTCAATAAATAAATCTAGAATTGTCAGTCGGTGAGCGTGAAACTAGCTCTGCTTGTGCCAATGTTCACTAATGCCCTTCATAGCAGGACAGTGACCCTCTGCAAGTGGTCTCACAAGCTGCTGTAACTGGCCTTGACAGCACCACCCATATCCCGTGTAGGAAGTAAAAATCAAGTCTGAGCTGAGGGACTGTGAACAATAGCTGCCCCTTTGGTGTGAAGGAAACCAAGAACTACAGTTTCAGAAAAATGGTTAGGCTTCATCCATAACACGCTGCCTCACAGCGCCAGGGGTCCAGGTTCGATTCCACCCTCAAGTGACTGTCTCTGTGGAGTTTTCACATTCTCCCCATGTCTGTGCGGATTTCCTCCCACAGTCCAAAGATATACAGGTTAGGTGGATTGGCCATGCAGGATTACAGGGATAGGGTAGGTTGGAGGGTCTGGGTGGGATACTCTTCAGAGGAGCGGTGCAGACTCGATGGGCCAATTAGCCTGCTTCCACACTGAAAGGATTCCACAATTCCGTGATAACAGGGGTCAGACATGATGGATTGCTGAGGTTGGGGTGGGTTCACCTTGGTTGGACAGCTAGTGAGTGATATCAATCTTATGCATTCAATTCCTGCATGGACAGATGCTAGCATGAAGGTCCCATCTTCTCCACCTCTCCTGAGGTGTGGTGATGCTCAGGTTAAACCACTAATCATCTCTCTCTCTCTCTCTCTCACTCTAATGAGATTGCAATGAGTAATGGGGAGTGTTGTGGAACAAAGGGACCTACGGGTGCAGGTATATAATTCTTTAAAGATTGCATCATATATAGACAGGGTGGTTAAAAAGGCATTTGGCACACTTATCTGCATTGCTCAGTCCTTTCAATATTGGAGTTGGGATGTTATGTTGGGGTTAAGATTGGAGTGGTGCTGGAAAAGCACAGCAGGTCAGGCAGTATCTGAAGAGCAGGAAAATCGACGCTTCAGGCAAAAGCCTTTCATCACTTCTGCTCCTCAGATGCTGCCTGACCTGCTGTGCTTTTCCAGCACCAACTATAATCTTGACTCTGATCTTCAGCAGCTGCAGTCCTCACTTTCACCCTGTTATGCTGAGGCCTCTTCTGGAATACAGTGTTCAGTTCTGGTTGCCCTGTTATCGGAAGGATATGATCAAGCTAGAGAGAGTTCAGAAGAGATTTACCAAAACGTTGCCAGGTACGTAACGTCTGGGCGGCACGGTGGCAGAGTGGTTAGCACTGCTGCCTCACAGCACCAGAGACCCGGGTTCAATTCCTGCCTCAGGCGACTAACTGTGTGGAGTTTGCATGTTCTCCCCGTGTCTGCGTGGGTTTCCTCCGGGTGCTCCGGTTTCCTCCCACAGTCCAAAGATGTGCAGGTCAGGTGAATTGGCCATGCTAAATTGGCCATAGTGTTAGGTAAGGGGTAGGGGTCGGTGTGGACTTGTTGGGCCGAAGGGCCTGTTTCCACACTGTAATCTAATCTTATGTTACAAAGAAAGGCTGGATAGGCTGGGACCTTTTCACTCGAGTGTAGGAGATTGAGAGGTGACCTGATAAAATTTATAAAATAACAAAAGATGTAGATAGAGTTGATGGGAGTTGTCATTTCCCCAGCTAGGGGAATTTCAAGACTAGGGGACACATTTTAAAGGTAGGAGCAGAGAAATTAAGAAAAGACATAAGAGGCAATTTTTTTTACAGAGGGTGGCTCTTGTGTGGAATGCATTCCAGAGGAAGCGGTGGGTGCAGGTACAATTATGATGTTTAAAAGACATTTGGATGGATACATGAATTGGAAAGGTTTGGAGGGATATCGGGCAAGAGCAGGCAGGTGGGACTAGATTAGTTTGGGATTATTGTTGGCATGGACTGGTTGGACCGAAGTGCCTGTTTCTGTGCTGTATGACTCTATGACTCTAAAAGAGAGCAGACTGGTTAAGATTATGGTGACTTTATCTGTCAAGGTTGGGGACAAACAAAAGACAACCTGTCATCCCTACTCCCGCAAAATGCTCTCCCAAAAGAACAATGAATTATAGAAAGTTCCAGGTAGGCTCAATGTCCCACATCACAGTTGGAGTTTTCTCGGCCCACCCTGGAATAGCGAACACAGAGCTGGGAGGATAAGTACCAATCAGGATATCTCCCTGATGCCTTACAGGAGGTTCTCCTAAGGCAGGCCAGAAGTGGATTGGCTGGTCTCAATGGTCAACAGTGTCAAATAAAAAAACCCACCTTGGGCAGAGGGGCACAGGGAAACTCTTCAGGGGGGCAGCACTGCAATGTGGCCTGGTGTCCTCAATACGTTGGTAAGCCCACTGGCGCCACCTGTGGGACATCTGCTTCCCACAATCTGGCTCCTGGTAAGCATGGGCTCCAGGGATTCCCATCTGACCCTGACATTGCTGTCCTTCAGGCCTTAGGAAAAACCAAACATAAGACAAAGGTGTGACCTTGAGGGAGGAACAATTGCTGAGTGCCAGCTCCGCCCTCCACTTCCACTGAAAGAAAGTACATTCCTAACCTACAGTCGTGGGAGGCACGGAAGCTCAGTGGCTAGCACTGCTGCCTCACAGGACCAGCGACCCAGGTTTGATTCCATCCTCAGGCAATTGTCTGTGTAGAGTTTGCATATTCTTCCCATGTCTGCGTGGGTATCTTCTGGGTGCTCCGGTTTCCTCCCATGGTCCAAAGATGTGCAGGTTAAGTGAATTGGCCATGCTAAATTGTCTGTAGTGTTCAGGGATGTGTAGATTAGATGCATTAGTCAGGGGTAATGTAGAGTAGGAGGGGAATGGGTCTGGGTGGGATACTCTTCAGAAGGTTGGTGTGGACTTGTTGTGCTGAAGGACCTGTTTCCACACTGTAGGGATTCTATGACTCAAACCTCCAGATATCACCGTAGCATCAGACAGGCAATTACGTATGGAGGAATGCAAGAAATGCAGCCAATTCACACACAGCAAGTTCCTGAGCAGTCACCAGATCATCTGTTTATTAGTGATTTAGGGAAATATTCCCTCCTCTTTTGCAATATAGTGCCTGTAGCATCTTTAACATTGAATAGAACCATAGAATCCCTACAGTGCAGATAGAGACCATTGAGTCTGCACCAGTCCTCTGACGAACATCCCACCCTATCCCTGTAACCCTACATTTAGCATAGTTAACCCACCTAGTCTGCACACTATGGGGTAATTTAGCAAGGCCAATCCTCCCTAACTTATATATCCTTGGACTGCGGGAGGAAACCGGAGCACCCAGAAGAAACCCATGCAGAGAATAATGCAGGTTCCACACAGACAGTTGCCTGAGGCTGGAATCAAATCCGGGTCCCTGGTGCTGTGAGGCTGCAGTGCTAACCACTGAGCCATTGTGCCTCATGTACATGAGTCCTTGTTTCTAACAGCCCATCTGTAAGTGGGACAAAATGGCACTCCTTCAGCCATGGCTTCAGAGAGAAACAGATTTGGGGGAACTGCAAACAAGCCTGCCAACACGCTTCACCCGTTTCCCATACGGCTGTGTGGAGAGTCATCACTTTAGCAAAATGTGGGAGGCAGATTTTTTTCTCGTGGTGAGTGCCTTTCTTTATAAGACCATCAGAAATGGGGGCAGGAGGAGGTCATTTTGTCCATCAAGGAACTACATCTTCTCATTAAGACGTCCTGCTGATTCCCCTCGATTCCAAACCGGAGTACGGCCTCAAGACCATGCCAATGAGTAATGAAGGTGGTACCAAACCTCTCTGAGCACCATCTGGTAGTGGCTGTCACTACAACACGTGTAAGAGTTACTCTTTAATCTGCTTCGATCATCCTCTCAGGCCGTGTACATGGGCAGGAGCTAGCCCACCGGTATTAAGTTAGAAAGAAAGAAATAGGAACAGAAGTAGGCCACTCGGCTCCTCAAGCCTGCTCCGTCTTTCGATAGGATCATGGCTGCTCTGGCATCCCTCAATCCTCACCTCCACAGTCCTGTCTTGGCCCCAGCAACCTTGATTCCCCATCCGATCGGGAATATATCTCGGCTATGTTTGTAGATACCAACGCACATGCACCGGGCGCCATTTTGAATTGGACCTGCACACACTTAGATGTGGTGGGGGTGGGGGGTGGGGGGGGGGTGTTGGTGGAGGCGCGGACACACACACACACAGTTGGAGTTGGGGGAGAGATTGGGATCAAGGTGGGGAGGGGTGGAGAGATGGGAATGGGAGCATTGGAGGGGGAAGATTGAGAGTGGGGAGGGAAGGGGGCATTTATATAGCAATTTTAATGAGAAAGGAAATGACCCAGAGTGCTTCCCTGGAATGCTACCAATCTAATTTTGACACTAAATCACAAAGAGAAATAAGGAGAGGTGATTGGTTAAAAGGTTAGGTTTTGAGTGCAGGAAAGGCGGACAGAGTTTAAGCTATTTTCAGGAGGGCATTCTAATAAGTCGGCGCCAGCAGCTGAAAGCAGGACTGCCAGTGGTGGCCGGATGAAATCCACTCAAGAATCCACTCAAGGCCTCAACTTGCAGAGTGTGGAGATTCCAGATGGTTATCAGCCCCTGGATCGATCAAACCGAGCTAAAATTTACACAAAGGATGGTTGGATGCAACATTTACAGCGATTAGCTGCAAAAGTTCACCTCGGGAAGCAAAGCACATGAATTTAGCCTGCTTTTAGTGACTAAGTGTTTGTTTATACAGCTGACTTGGAGAGTCTGCATGACTCACCATGTGTCTGCAGCAAACACTGGGAACAGTAAGGAACTAAGGTTTAGGCAAACTGCTTTTCACAGAAGCCAGCAACGAACCACAGCTCTCTCTGTCCTGCTCTGACATCTGGCACACATACTGTCACTTCCTGGGACCTCTTACTAAGAAATATCTGTACAGCTTCAGGAGGGGTAGAGCTTCTACTGTGGTGTGGCTTCAGTCTCAAAGCTTTGGCCTGGTCATTGTTGAGAGGAGATATTGTTGATGATAGGGGGTAATTGTTTATTGTTGAGAGGAGATATTGTTTGTTATTGTGAGGGGGTAATTGTTTATTGTGGAGGGGGGATATTGTTTATTGTTGAGAGGGGAAATTGTTTATTGTTGAGAGGGGTAATTGTTTGTGGTTGTGAGGGGGTAATTGTTTGCTGTTGAGAGGGGGTAATTGTTTGTTGTTGAGAGGGGATAATTGTTGTTGAGAGGGGGTAATTGTTGTTGAGAGGGGGTAATTGTTTGTGGTTGTGAGGGGATAATTGTTGTTGAGAGGGGGTAATTGTTTGTGGTTGAGAGGGGGTAATTGTTTGTGGTTGTGAAGGGGTAGTTGTGGTTGAGAGAGGGTAATTGTTTGTGGTTGTGAGGGGGTAATTGTTTGTGGTTGTGAGGGGGTAATTGTTTGTTGTTGAGGGGGAGAAATTATACCTTTCGCAATTGGAAAGAGAACCTGAACCTTGAGAACATTTTGCAAATCCCTGGGAAGTACAAAAGCAGCTTGCTATCAATTAATAACTGCGGAAGTTTATGTCAAGGTCCCACTGGCAGTGAATAAGACCAAGGTGCAGTTGATCTGGATTATTGACACTGTTTGTTGAAGATGGGACTTTGACCAGGAAGCTGGAAGAAGGGAGCTCCACTGTGTAAGGCACAAGTGGATCATTGTTACCGGCTTCAAAGAAATGACAGGTGGGGACCACGTGTTAATGTTCCCTTCGAACGACGGTACAATGCAGTGCTCCCGGTGTGATCCAGACTCATACAAAATCCTGTGAAGATTGCCAGTACTTCCGGGTTACATTTGAAGGACAATGTTCCATAAGCATGGCCCTTGTGTATCCTCATTTCTGGGCTCTTATGTATCCCTCTGATTTTAGTCACTTAAGCTGTTTCAGGCCCAAGTCCTTCCCTAAGCCCCATCCAGCCAGCACTCCTCTTTGAAGACATTCCTGAACATTATGGATGAACATTTGGTCACCCATCTTAATATCTCCACACTTGGCTCGGTGTCAATGTTTGTTTGATGCTCTGATGAAGTGCCTTGAAATGTTTTACTATAATCTAGATCCAAGTTTGTCTTTTAAAAAAAAAGAATATCATGTATAGAATGTAGCGTCCCTGAGGAAATTGTGTTCTTGAACCACTCCATGTGGTTCAGGAACACCCACAATGCTCTTACAGAGGGAATTCCAGGATTTTGACTCACAACACCAAAGCTAATAGACAGTCCAATTTATTGTGGCAGAGTTGAATATAAAAGAATGGAGGATCTGCTTCAGTTATACACTGATGAGGCAGTGTATTTGAGGTAGTTTGTGCAGTGGCAGTCTCCTGATTTAAGGAAGGGTGTAAATGTTCTGGAAACAGTTCAGAGAAGATTTATTGGATTACTCCTTGGAATGGGCAGTTTGACATGAGGTAAGATAGGACAGACTAAGATTGTAACTGCTGGTGTTTACAAGAGTAACAGGCAATAGGATTGAATCACAAAAGGCCCTGAGGGGTCCTCACAGCAAGAAAGGGACATTTGGACAATCTCGAACCAGGGGTTACTTGGTAAAAGTCAGAACTTGCCCATATCAGATGGACCTGAGGAAAATCCTTTTCTGACAGAGAACTGTGTGTCTTTAGAACTCTCATCCTCAAAACACAGTAGAAACAAAGTCCTTCGACCTTTCTAAGGCAGAGGTAGATAGATTTTAAAAAAATCATTCAAGGCACGCTGTCTCGGACAGCATTTATTGCCCGTTCCTAGTTGCCCTTGAGAAGGTGGTAGTGAGTTGCTTTCTTGAAGTCCACCTGCTGTGGGTTGACCCACAAAGGCCTTGGGGAGGGAATTCCAGGATTTTGAACCAGTGACACTGAAGGAACAGCGATATATCTCCAAGTCAGGATGGTGAGTGGCTTGGAGGGAACCCTGCAGGTAATGGTGTTCTAATGTATGTGCTGCCCTTCTAGATGGAAGGTGCTCTCTTAAGGAGCCTTGGTGAATTTCTGCAGTGCATCTTGTAGATAGTACACACTGCTGCTACTGAGCGTCGGTGGTGGAGGGAGCAGATGTTGATAAACAAGAGGTTGAGAGATTATTGAGGGTGTTCAGGAATGTGAAATTATCAGACCAACCCAGGCAGGCTCAAGGAGCTGAGTGTCCTTCCTCTGTTCTGAATTCTTGCCTTTATATATAAGGGCATTGATTTCTACTGCTACAGAAAATGTGCAGTTGGTGAAAGAACCTTTGCATTCTCAGAATCTAAAATCCCTCAATCCCACTGCACCCTACCCTATGTGAAAGGGGACGATGGGAACAGTATCTGTTGTGACACATCAGGGTTCACTAACATTGGGCTGGATGGAGATACCCATTGCCAATGGGAAGCTCATCCTGCCCATGTCATAGCAAGGTGTTCACACCCAGCGCCAATGGGAAGTTCAACCTGCCAGTGTCATAGCAAGGTGCTCACACCCAGCGCCAATGGGAAGTTCAACCTGCCAGTGTCATAGCAAGGTGCTCACACCCAGCGCCAATGGGAAGTTCAACCTGCCAGTGTCATAGCAAGGTACTCACACCCAGCGCCAATGGGAAGCTCAATCTGCCAGTGTCATAGCAAGGTGTTCACGTCCAGCGCCAATGGGAAGCTGATGTTGTGACCTACACTTCTCACTGACTGCATTCAGGCCATCTGTACTGCTTTTTGTGTCATATAATTCTAGTTGTGAAGCCAGCCACACTGAACCCTGCTTGAGACCTCTGAAGCAATATTTTAGGATTAGATTAGATTCCCTACAGTGTGGAAACAGGCCCTTTGGCCCAATTACTCCACACCGACCCTCTGCAGAGTAACCCACCCAGGCCCATTACCCCTAACTAATACACCTAACTACGGGCAATTTAGCATGACCAATTCACCTAACCTGCACATCTTTGGACTATAAGAGGAAACTGAAGCGAGGAAACCCACGCAGACACAGGGAGAATGTACAAACTCCACACAGACAGTCACCCAAGGGTGGAATCGAACCCGGCTCCCTGGTGCTGTGAGGTAGCAGTACTAACCACTGAACCACCGTGCCGCCCCAACAGTATCCCACCCAAACCTGTTCTCCTATCCTATTACTCTACATTTCCCCGATTAATGCACCTAACCTACACATCCCTGAGCACTATGGGCAATTTAGCATGGCCAATTCACCTAACCTGCACATCTTTGGACTGTGGGAGGAAACTGGAGCACCCAGAAGAAACCCATGCTGACATGGGGAGAATGTGCAAACTCCATACAGAGAGTAGCCAGAGGATGGAATTGAGGTAAATTACTGATGAAGGGCTTTTGCCCGAAACATCGATTTCGAAGCTACTTGGATGCTGCCTGAATTGCTGTGCTCTTCCAGCACCACTAATCCAGAACGAGGATGGAATTGAACCTGGGTCCCTGGCGCTGTGAGGCAGCAGTGCTAACCACTGAGCCACCTTGCCGCCCCTACCTTCTGCCTTTAGTTTTTATTTCTCAGCCTTCACTTCGAAGGAGCTTTCTCAAAACAAATTGTCGCTCTCCGACATGTCACCCAATCCACACCAATCTGCAGTTATATTGCTGTGCAGACAGATCACGACTTTACCAAGTAACAATGAGACTGCAGCCTGGATCTTAACATCTCCTTTCATTCCTGGGTCATTAAGTATATTCAAGGCTGAGATGGAATCGAAGGTTATGAGGAAAAGGCAGGAAAGTGGAGCGGAGTACTATCAGATCTGCTATGACCTCATTAAATGATGGAATAAACTCATTGTGTTGAATGGCCTATTTCCTGCTCCTACACCTTATGGTATTCAGCAAACTCCAGAATTGCATCCCTAAACCTCTTATCTTGCTCTCATTTTTAAATTTGCTCCTTTTGGTCACCTGTCCTAATCTCACTTTATTTGGATCAGTGTGAAATTTTGATTGGTCATGCTGCTGGGGAGGTAAACAATGTAAAAGGCAATGCAAGTTCTCGCAATACAAGTGTGTGTGTGTGTGTGTGTGTGTGACTGGCCTTCACAGAAATACCATGAACTACACTGACACAACTCAAGTGTTTGGAAAGGTCAGTATAAACTTCATTTGGAGAGCCAGGCAGGAAGTACAGAGGGGTTTGACAGGTTCTGCACAGAGTGAATCAAAAACCACAGACTGTTGGCACTAAGCTGGCTATAGATGCCAAAAGTGTTGAGTACTCAGATATTTGCACACAGGCAAATAACTGAGTTTTGAGATGTTTGAATAATGAGCCCAGTTTTAAGC
The DNA here is from genome assembly GCF_047496795.1 of Chiloscyllium punctatum. Lineage (NCBI taxonomy): Eukaryota > Metazoa > Chordata > Chondrichthyes > Orectolobiformes > Hemiscylliidae > Chiloscyllium > Chiloscyllium punctatum. The sequence goes on along the minus strand of NC_092740.1, from coordinate 17,614,541 downwards.
TGCTTACATTGGGAACACAGTTTTAAAGGTACTGTGTCATGGAGTCAGAGAGTTGGACAGGACGGGAACAAACCCTTTGGTCCAACTCATCCATACTGACCAGATATCCTAAACTAATCTCATCCCTTTTGGCCCATATCCCTCTAAACCCTTTCTCTTCATATACCCATCCAGATGCCTTTTGAATGTTGCAATTGTACCAGCCTCCACCACTCCCTCTGGTAGCTCATTCCATACACGTACCACCCTCTGTGTGAAAACATTGCCCCTTAGGTTCCTTTTATATCTTTCCCCTCTCACCCTAAACCTATGCCCTCTAGTTCTGGACTCCCCCACCCTGGAGAAAGGACCTTGTCTACTTACCCTATCCATGACCCTCATGATTTTATAAACCCCTATGAGGTCACCCCTCAACCTCTGACACTCCAGGGAAAACAGCCCCAGCCTGTTTAGCCTCTCTCTCTATCACTCAAACACTCCAACCCTGGCAACCTCTTTGTAAATCTTGCCTGAAACTTTCAAATTTCACAACATCTTTTCTGTAGCAGGGAGACCAGAATTGAACGCAGTTTTCCAAAAGTGGCCCAACTAATGTCCTGTACAGTCGCAACATTCCATCCCAAATCCTACACTCAATGCACTCACCAAAAAAAGCAAGTGTTCCAAACGCCTTCTTCACTATCCTGTCTATTTGCGACTGCACCACTACGTCTCTTTGTAGCTGACTCAGTTTTAGGCAGGGTAACCAATACCTGCAGGAGAAAATTTATGGACACTTTGGCATGGGAGCCAAACAAACAGAATGCGAGGGCTGGTGCGTGAGCAGCTGCCTATTGGTTTGTGGGACTGTGGGAGCTCTGGAAGGTCAGCTGCCCAGAATCCTGCTCCGACTTCCTATCTTTCTGAGTTTCTGAGAACACAGGTGCGTACTACACAAGTACAAATATCAACCATTAGAAAAGACATGACAATGGACATCCCAAGACCAAATAATTCAGCACATAGGACAACTATCTCTAACATAAAGTGGTCCTGTAAAATCCTGGAAGGTTGCTCACCCTGCTCAAGGGACTTGCACGTGCCTCTAGTTTGAAGCGAATTGCACGTGGGCCAGTTTGAGGACAGTTGTACAGGGCACCATTTATCTTTATACTGCAGCTGGAGTTTGTTTTGTAAGTTTGGAAATGGATCCTTTGGCCTGGGTGTGCTAATCCTCTCACATCTATGAGTACACCACCAATAAAAATCACACAACACCAGGTTATAGTCAATCAATTTTTTGTATAGACAATCAATTTTTCAATGTATAATTTCAGTTACATCACACTGCAAATTCTTGCTATAAATTCTGTATTACGATCGAGCCCTCCACTATCACCTGATGAAGGAGCGTCGCTCCGAAAGCTAGTATGCTTCCAATTAAACCTGTTGGACTATAATCTGGTGTTGTGTGATTTTTAACTTTGTACACCCCAGTCCAACACCGGCATCTCCAAATCATGACCATCAATCAAAGTTAAGTCTTGCATTTAGTGTCTCTCGATGGCTAACATTTATTTGTGAAGTATTTCAAATCCAGAATCCTGTCCAACTGGCTTGTCTTTCTTTGAGTTATTGCTGTAAAGGAACGGGCTAGGAGGTTCTGGCGGGACTGAAGTTCTTGAGAAAGAAGATGCACAGCACTTCAAAATCCTAAAGGCCCTGATCACCAGGGAAACATCAAACACATTAAGGTAAACACTCAGATCCATAACTGAAAATATTGTTTTATGTGATGCCATTATTTACAGGAGAAATTGATTGTAATGCAAACAAGGAGGTAAGCTTGTCAGTAGAGTCATAGAATCATAGAGATGTACAGCATGGAAACAGACCCTTCGGTCCAACCCGTCCATGCCGACCAGGTATCCCAACCCAATCTAATCCCACCTGCCAGCACCCGGCCCATATCCCTCCAACCTCTTCCTGTTCATTTACATCTCCAGGTGCCTCTTAAATGTTGCAATTGTACCAGCCCCCACCACCTCCTCTGGCAGGTCATTCCATACACGTACCACTTTCTGCATGAAAAAGTTGCCCCTTAGGTCTCTTTTATATCTTTCCCCTCTCAACCTAAATCTATGCCCTCTAGTTCTGGATTCCCCTAGCTCAGGGAAAATACCTTGTCTATTTATCCTATCCACGTCCCTCATGATTTTATAAACCTCTATTAAGGTCACTCCGCAACTTCCGATGCTCCAGAGAAAACAGCCTATTCAACCTCTCCCTGTAGCTCAAATCCTCCAACCCTGGCAACATCCTTGTAAATCTTTTCTGAGCCCTTTCAAGTTTCATAACATCCTTCTGATAGGAAGGGGACCAATAATTACATGCAATATTCCAAAAATGGCCTAACTTCCTGCAACATGATCTCCCAACTCCTGTACTCAATACTCTGACCAATCTAGTACTTGGATAAACTGGAGAAACTAAGAGAGATCATCTTCTCTTGACATTCAGTTGTGTTAGAATCAAGAATATACGGTATAGGAGGCCATTCAACCCATTGGGTGTGTACGAGCTCTGGAAACAGCTGCCCAGCCAGTCCCACTCTCCAGCCCTAACTCTGTAGCCCTTCATCACTTTCAAACAAATAGTGGTGGAGAGTCCAAAACTAGACGGCATTGCTTGAAGGTGAGAGGCAAAAAGATTTAAAAGGGGCAACTTGTTCACACAGAGGGTGGTGCGTGTATGGTTTGAGCTGCCAGAGGAAGTGGTGGAGGCTGGTATGATTATAACGTTTAAAAGGCATCTGGATGGGTATATGAATAGGAAGGGGGATATGGGTCTGGTGCTGGCAAATGGGACTAGATTAATCCAAGATATCAGGTTGGCATGGATGAGTTGGATCAAAGGTCTGTTTCCACACTGTATGTCCCCATCAAACCTTTTTGAAACCTCCAATGGAATCTTCCTCCACCATTCTCCCAGACAGTGCATTCCAAATCCTAACAACTTTTAGAGTGAAGAAGTTACTCCTCATCACCTTCCGAGCTCTCTTGCTGAACATCTTGAAATTGTGACTCCTCGTTACTAACATACCCACGAGTGGATATAGAATATCCTTCTTTATCCTGTCAAAATTGTTCATAATTTTCAGCACCTCAATAGGGTCACCTCGTAATCTTCTCTCCTACAAGGAGAATCGGACCCATTTCTTACATCCTTCCCCGTATCTAAAATCTCTCATCCTTGGTATCATTCCAGTAAATCTCCTTTGCACTGTCTCCAGGGCTTTAGAACATAGAGCATAGAATGATACAGCGCAGAACAGGCCCTTCGGCCCTCGATGTTGCGCCGACCTGTGAACTATTCTCAGCTCGTTCCCCCTACACTATCCCATCATTATCCATGTGCTTATCCAAGGATTGTTTAAATCTCCCTAATGAGGCTGAGTTGACTACATTAGCAGGTAGGGCAATCTGTATAAAGAACCTGCCTCTGACATCTGTCTTAAATCTATCACCCCTCAATTTGTAGTTATGCCCCCTCATACACGCTGACGTCATCAGCCTAGGATAAAGACTTTCACTGTCTACCCTATCTAATCCTCTGATTATCTTGTATGTCTCTATCAAATCCCCTCTTAGCCTTCTTCTTGCCAATGAAAACAGGTTCAAGTCCCTCAGCCCTTTCTCATAAGACCTTCCCTCCAGATCAGGCAACATCCTGGTAAATCTCCTCTGCACCTTTTCCAATGCTTCCACATCCTTCCCGAAATGAGGGGACCAGAACTGTACACAATATTCCAAATATATTCTGATCAATGATTTGTCGAGGTATAGCATCACTCCCTTTTGGTTTTATTTTCTATTTATAAACATATGAGCCTTCTTAACAATTCTTTCACCTTGCCTGGTCACCTCCAGAGAATCAAGCAATCCCAGGGCCTCTGATCAATATCCTGCAGGTTATGAGTGGCCTGAAAACTAGCTAACCCTTTAAACTGGACCAAAACAGAGAATGCTGGAGAAACTCAGCAGGTCTGACAGCATCTGTGGAGAGAGAGAGAGAGAGAGGAACTTTGACAGGCTGGAGTCACATCGGACTTGAAATGTTGACTCTGCTTCTCTCTCCACAGATGCTGTCAGAGTTTCTATGTTCTGGTGACTGGGGAATTCAGAACCAGGGGTCACAGTCTAAGGATACAGGGTAGATCATTTTGTACTAAGACAAGGAGAAATGTCTTCTCCCAGACAGTGGTGAGCCTGTGGAATTCTCTGTCACAGAAAGTAGTTGAGGCCAAAACATTGAGTGTTTTTAAGGAGTTAGACATAGTTCTGAGGGCTAAAGGGGCTGGGGAGAAAACGGGAACAAGGACTAAGTTGGATGATCAGCCACGATCATATTGAATGGCGAAGCAGGCTCAAAGGGCTGAATGGCCTACTCCTGCTCTTCTTTTCTCTCCTTTTATGCTTCTCCAGCATTCTGAGTGCTCACTTCAAATATTTGATGTTATTCACAGAGAGTGATAAGACTTCTTTGGAATTACTTAGCTTGGAATAACTCACCTCCTGTTCACCCTGTTCAGCAGCTTAAGTCTCAGGGGAGGATTTCCAGACTGTTCAAGTCTTGAGGCATTTTTCCTGGACTTAGGATTTGAACAGAAATATTCACAATCAGGATTCATTCCTGATAAAGGCCTTTTGCCTGAATGTCGCTTTTCCTGCTCCTAGGATGCTGCCGGACCTGCTCTGCTTTTCCAGCACCACACTCTTGACTCTAATCTCCAGCCACTGCAGTACTCACAAGGCACAGTCAGGAGGGTGGAGGAACCATCCAGGGGAAAGCAGTCCGTTTGACAGGCCCCCGCATACATCATCTTTAACATTCACTCCCGCCACCACTAACATTCAGTAACAGCAGTGTGTACCATCTACAAAATGCAGCAGTTTGCTAAGGCCCCTCGGACAGCACCTTCCATACCCACGACCACTTCCATCTAGAGGGACAAGGGCAGCAGATACAGAGGAACACCCACCACCTGCAGGTTCCTCTCCAAGCCACTCACCATCCTGAATTCGAAATATATCACCGTCCTTTCAGTGTCACGGGGTCAAAATCCTGAAGCTCCCTCCCTAATGGCATTGTGGGTGCCCCAATGTCACAAGGACTCGATGAGGTTTAAGAAGGAAGTTCAAAGCCACCCTTATCAAGAGCAGTTAAGCGGTTGGATAATAAATACAGGCCCAGTCAACAACGGCCACATCCTGTGAAAGATTTAATAAAAATGATGGAGTTGTCTGCTTATGAGGAGAGAATGCGAAGAGAAGATTTGATAAAAGTATCATGCAAGTTTAGATAGTTTAAAAGTGAAGACATAGTTTCTGCTGACTGAAGGACCACAGGGGACAAAAGCATCAGAGTGGGCATGAGCAAAAAACAAGTTTTAATGCAACAACTAATTAAGATTTGGAATGCATGGCCCATTAACATATTTTAATCTGTATCATTATGTTATTCAATCAGAGACATGGTTTTCCTTTGTTAAAGACCTGACAAGCCATTGCTTGCAATGGCCGAGGTGGGTACGAGTCTACACATCTACACACAATTCCTAATGGCACCTTCCCCCTCTGTCTCCCAACTCCCCACCCTACAGCACCTCCCCTCCTCTGCGTTCCCCTCCCAATGACCCCAATTGTGGCTAAAGTGCACTGGGCAATAGTCCCAAAACAAGACCTGATATAAACAGTGGGGTTTACCTCAGCTGGGCGAAAGGATTAAATAAAGATGGTTAATTCTGGTCGGGTTACAAAACAAGGCCAGGGCCCTGAGGCCCAAGGCTTTGGGGGAAACGCAGTGACATGGCAAGCTACAAAATGGAGTTGTCCACAAACTGATTGCCACATGCATGACATTCTAAAAAAATTGACAAAAGTGAATGGCATTAACTTTACTCTATAGCTGTAAAGAGATTCCGAGATGGCTGCAAGTTTTGAAAGGGGCAGTGGTTCCTATTATATATTGCTGAACTCCTGTTCTGAACAAAAGTTGGATTGGACTCAAAATGTTCACTCTCCTTCTCTCTCCAGAAATGCTGCAAGACCTCCCGGGTTTCTCTATTTATTGGTGTGCTTTATTTATTTCAGGTTTGCACCATCCTCAGTGGTTTGGGCTGAGTATTGAAGCCTTATCTGTCATTTGTGACTCTGACTTACACACATGTTTAAGCAGCTCTTGAGCATCCGGCCCTGCCAGAATTAAACACCATATCTGATAAACATCAGTCTGCTGGCCAATTTCTATTTACACTCTATTCAAGAGATACGCAAGAAGGGAAGATATTGGATGCTGGATTTCCAGCAGCTTAAGTCTCAGGGGAGGATTTCCAGACTGTTCAAGTCTTGAGGCATTTTTACTGTCCTTAGGATTTGAACAGAAATATTCACAATCAGGATTCATTCCTGATAAAGGCCTTTTGTGTCGCTTTTCCTGCTCCTCGGATGCTGCCTGACCTGCTCTGCTTTTCCAGCACCACACTCTTGACTCTAATCTCCAGCCACTGCAGTACTCACTTTCGCCCATACACTGAACTGGACTAGCCATGTATGCAATATGTGGCTACAACAGCAGTTCAGAGGCTGGGAACGCTGTCTCCCCTAACAGTGTCCCACATCTACACGACATAGTCAGGACTCTGATGGAATACTCCCCACTTGCCTGGATCGGGGTGCAGCTCCAACAACACTCAAGAAGCTTGACACCATCCAGGACAAAGCAGCCGCATTGATTGGCACCAGATCCACAAGCGTCCACTCCCTCCACTGTCGATGCTCAGTAGCAGCAGTGTGCACTCCCTACAAGATGCACTGCAGAAATTCATCAAAGCTGTTTAGACAGCACCTTCCAGACCCGTGACCACTTCCATCTTAAAGGACGAGGGCAACAGACACAGCATTTCCCCTCCAGGCCACTCACACCTTGATTTGGAAATATATCACTGTTCCTTCAGTGTTGTTAGGTCAAAATCCCGGAACTTCTTCCTGTATCAAATAGTCCAGAGCGGGTCAAGTAGGCCTGCAAAACCCTACATCCCCTGAATTTTAAATTAGATTAGATTAGATTAGATTACTTACAGTGTGGAAACAGGCCCTTCGGCCCAACAAGTCCACACCGACCCACTGAAGCGCAACCCACCCAGACTCATTCCCCTACATTTACCCCTGCCCCTAACACTACGGGAAATTTAGCATGGCCAATTCACGTAACCTGCACGTTTTTGGACTGTGGGAGGAGACTGGAGCACCCGGAGGAAACCCACGCAGACACGGGGAGAACGTGCAAACTCCACACAGTCAGTCGCCTGAGGCGGGAATTGAACCCGGGTCTCGGGCACTGTGAGGCAGCAGTGCTAGCCACCTTTAAAATTATTTGTTTTAAATGGGCTAAACATCCTTTGAAGCAGAGGAAACATTAAGTCTTTGTATGCTACGACAGGTGTCCAGTATACTGTATCTCTGTGGGAGGGGAATGTACAGAGACATATACAGTGACTGGTGCAGGAACACACACAGACTTGCACGCACCCACACAGACGGTCACATTTAAGGGTGAGCACGCATGCACACCCATCCTCACACATGAATTGAGTCACTCAATGCAGCTTTCTGCTATCCTGCCAAATGAACATACCAATCACTTCAGTTTGAACAAATGCCCTCCACCGCAACTATTTTAGAGCAGGGGAGTGGCTCAAGTTGTTAGCTGACACGCAGGTAATTCATGTAGAACAATTAATGAGCTAGATCATGTTGATGGGACAGGATTAATAAAATGATTGAAATGCCACGCTAATTTACTTGGCTTTATCGGTGTTGAGCTGAACAAACCCTTCAGCCCTTTCCTGGTGGCATGTGCAAACATCCTACATGTTGAAACAAAATGACAGCCTAAATGTACACCATAGAACAAGACATTGTCCTATAAGTCAACAGTCTGCTACAGCCAGACACCAATGGGATGACCTACAGTAAATCTGACAGACCAAAGAAGCCTAAAGGAACAATCTCTGGTGTTTCAAGTTAATCTTAACCTCGATTTAGTCACTTAATTTTACACATTAATGGTGTAACTTATTTAATGAACTCTTTGCCATAATCTCATTGGGCCTAATTGTCTACCTGTTCCCAGTGGAGGGATAGCCACTGCTGTATTGACCTGGTATTATGATTGTAGAAAGGTGGCAATACTTTGGCAAGATGACCCAATGTTCTTATTCCCAAATCTTCTCCCAGTCCAGCCTCAAGACTGAAGATTGCAAGCATAGAATCAACAGCTCAGCTGACCCATCTGCTCCAGGTCAGAGTTTAACCTGTGCTCAAGTCCCCTCATCTCCTCCCATTGGCATCATCTGCTATTGCTATCTCTCTCTCTCTCTCTCTCTCTCTCTCTTTCACATCTACTTCCCTCTTAAATGCACGTACATTTGTTATTAGTCTCAGTTGATGTTCATGATACCGCATTCCACATTCGCATCACTCTCTGGGCATAGAGGTTTCTGCAGAATTCCCTCTTGGATTTACTCGTCATTATTTTGTATTCATGGCTTCATCTTTTGATCTGTCCAACAAATGGAAACAAATTCTTGATCTATGCACCGCTCCACCTTCAACACTATAAAACCCAACCAAACGAATCTCCAAACTCCGAGACCCAAGTCTCTACTCTGCCCTCTGCCACTGGATCCTTGATTTCCTGACCCACAGACTGCAAGCAGTGAGGACAGACAACAGCACCACCCCCTCCCAAAACCCTCAATGCAGGGGCCTCCCCCACAAGGCTGTGTACTCAGCCCCTTACTGTCCTTCCTGTACACTCATGACTGTGTGGCCAACTTTTGTCCTAACTCCATCTACGGGTTAATTGAAGACACAACTGTTGGAGGCTGGATCTCAAACAACGGTGTGACAGAATAGAGGGAAGAGATAGAGTGCTTGGTGGCGTGGTGTAAAGGTAACAATCTCTCCCTCAATGTCAGCAAAACTGAAGAGCTTCTCATTGACTTTAGGAAGCAGAGTGGAGGCCACGCCCCTGTCTGTATCAATAGTGCTGAGGTGGCGATGGTTGATCGTGTCAAGTTCCTGGGGGTGATGATCACCAACAATCTGTCCTGGTCCACCCACGTTGACGCAAATGTCAAGAAAACACAACAACTGCCGCTACTTCCTCAGGAGGGTAAGGAAATTCAGAATGTCCACAATGACTCTTACTAGATGCACCACACAAGGCAGTCTGTCCGGATGCATCTCGGCTTGGTATGGCAACTGCTCTGCCCAGGACTGTGAGAAACTACAGAGAGTAGTGGACACAGCCCAGACCATCACGCAAACCAACCTTCCATCAACTGACCCCAACTATCTTTCTCATGCCTTGGGAAGGTAGCCAACTTCATCAATAAGCCCTCCCACACTGGTTATAATCTCTTCCAACCTCTTCTGCCAGGCAGAAGATACAAAAGCTTTAACACATGTACCAAAACATTCAAGATCAGCTTCTTCCCCGCTGTTATTAGATTGCTGAATAGCTCTCTCGAATGTTAAACTTAATGTTGATCTCGCCCTTTGTGCACCTTCTCTGCAGCTATAACATTGTATTCCTTGCTCTGTTCCATTACCCTCATGCGATTTGTGTGGAATGATCCATCTATACTACAAGCAAAACAAAACTTTTCACTGTACCTAAGTACGTGACAATAATAAATCAAATCAAATCAGAAAGTGTTCAGAAGAGAAGGATGAGAATGTGCTAAATTATAAACTGGCTATAAAACCTTTGTAAGTATCTGAAAGTCTTTTCCAATTCAACAAATGGAGAGCAGTCTGTCAAACCTGTGTTGTGCTCCGTGCTCCAAATGTGCTTTTACATTAAAACATGACTGAAGCAAACTTTTCCCATGATAGCGCTGAACCAATGACCCTCTGTTGAAAACTAAGGAGGGCTGAGATGAGATTGAGTAAACTGCTGTACTTACAGCCTGGGTTTGACAGCTACAGGCGGTGGTTCCTTTGCCGGGGATGGCGGTGCGGCTGCAGGTTGTGGGCATTGCCTTTGGCTTGGCCCATTGATCTCTTGGCTCGCAGAACTACCATTGGGTAACTTCTCGGCAGGACTGAGCTGCAGTTCGAAGGCGGCTAAACTGGGCTTGGTCTCAAGGCGCTTCACCTGGACTGGGTCAACAGTCCTCTTAGGAGGCAATTCCAATGAACTGATTTCATTCTGAAGCGGTGGCATAAGATTATCCACTAAACCATTCCCATTATTTGGAACACCTTCATCTCCTGCAGAGAAAGAGAGAGAGTTGGACTTACAGTAGTTCATTAAATCAACGTGCTCTTTGCTCAGTGTTTGTATTGATGGACTAGCAACCCAGAGTTCACAGGTTCAAAACAGAAAAGACTGCAGATGCTGGAAAACTGAGATAAAAGCATTGACTAGGAGACTGGAAGGACTGCAAATACTGGATGTCACAGTCAATGGATGTGAGGCTGGAAAAGTACGGCAGGTCAGACAGCATCCGAGGAGCAGGAGAGTCAACGTTTCGGCCTGACCTTCCTGCTCCTCGGACACTCTAACCTGTCGTGCTCTTCCAGTCTCACATCCATTGGCTATAAAAGCACAGACTGCCGGAAACATTCAGCAGGTCAGGCAGCATCTGTCAGAACAGAAACAGAGTTGAAACTTCTCATGTTAGCAACCTCTCGTCGGGAGGTCAAAACAAAAAGCAAAATTGCTGGCGAAACTCAGGCAGCGCCTTCAGTCCTGATGAAGAGGCAACGAACCCGAAACGTTAACTCTGACCTCTCTCTCTCTCTCTCCGCAGATGCTGCCTGAGTTTCTCCAGGAATTTCTGCTTTTGTTTCTGACCTCCACAGTTCTTTGTTTCCAATCAAGAGTTCGAATCCTGGCCAATGCGAGTTGTAGAAGTTGTGGAGTAGAATTGATTGGGTGGAAGTTCACGCTACCTTTCTGTGGAGGTGGCAGGAACAGCTGAGAGGGTGCCAGGTGAGGACCCTATAACCCTCGGCCCTGAGTAATGCGGGGAGGAGGGATGTGTAGGGACCTACCCACTCTGACACCATAATGGGCTCTCGACTGTAGTCGAGGCTGTGGTGCTGGAAAAGCACAGCAGGTCAGGTAGCATCTGAAAAGCCTTTGTCAGGAAGTGGGGGTGAGGCCCTAAGGGAGCAGAGAGATAAATAGGAGAGGGGTGGAGCTAGGGGGAAGATAGCTGGGAATGCAATCAGTCGATGAAGGTGGGTGTGGGTGAAGATGATAGGTCAGAGCAGAGGATGGAGTGGATAGATGTGAAGGAAGATGGACAGGTAGGACAATTCAAGAGGGCAGTGCCGAGTTGGAGGGTTGGATCTGGGATACGGTGAAACTGTTCCCATTTTATGGAAGGACCCAGAAGCAGAAGAACACACAGATTTAAGGAGATTGCCAAAGGAAGCAAAGGTGACATGAGGTAAAATGTTTATACGTTGGAAATCTGTGGTTAATGTTGACAAGTGCACTGCCTGAGAACGTGGGATGAGGGAAGACAGCTCCAATCACGGCTTTGGACAGGAATCAGATAATTATCTGAAGAGAAAGGATTGGCGAGGGTGTGGGGAGAAGGAGGGGACAGTGGGATTATTGGAGTTTTTCTTGTCAAGAGCTAACGTGGATGTGGCAGCCTAAAGCGTGGATTCCAGTTACAGGCCTCCCTAGAAACGAAGGGTACCAAGCTCCTGTTTGTTATGCTATTCTCTAACTGTCCTGGAGGAGGTGCTGGTGATCAACCTTCTCAAACCACTTGTAGTGCCGGAACACCCGGAGTGTTGCCAGAAAGGAAATTCCATGATTTTTGAGAGAAGGTGCTAGTATAGTGACATTGTCACTCAAACATTAATCCAGAAGCCCAGGTAGATTTCCTGCAGAATGGGTTCGAATCCCATCAGGGCAGCTTGTGAGGTCTGAATTCAATTTGTAAAATGTGGAATTCAAATTGTCACGATGTTGTAAAATCACATTTGTTAAACCAATGTCTTTTGGAGGAGCCCAGCAAGCCACACTCAGTTCAAGGGCAATGAAAGATGGGCAACAAATTCTGCCCATGCTAGTGACATCCCACGAATGAATTCAAAAATGAAATTTTGACCCAGCGACAGTGAAGGAACAGCAATATATTTCTAAGTCAGGATGGTGAGTGGAGGGGAACTTGCATGGGGTGGTGTTCCTGTGTATCTGCATCCCCTGCCCTTTGAGGTGGTCAGTGGTCACAGATTTGTGAAGTTCAGGTATAGGACCTTCCGCGAGGTGTTGCGATGCATGGTACACACAGCCAGGGTGTGTTAGTGACAGAGGGGTGAAGGTATTTGATCAAGTGGGCTGCTTTGTGTGTTCACTTGACAGCAGTAGCTTCACCTGCTGCTCCAGAGCAGTCAGACACAGACCATATTCCATTGTCACAAGGAAACCTGGATTCCCACACAGGCATGTTGCATGGGCCACATGCCAGCAGAAATATTTCAGTTTACCATCACAGGTGTTCACTGCTCCTGCAGACAAACTCCTCTTTCTGTATATTCTGCCAGTGATTTCCCATTGAAATGGGGTGGGCATTAAGCCTAAGGGAAATACTTTCCAGTACCAATTACTCCCCCTCACAGATACTAAAAAGAATGTAGTTTCTACCTGAGTGATAGTTCAAAGAGTTTTATTTGGCACCTCACAATGTAACTCGAAAATTCTTCTGTAATCTACCCCGCTGTCCCGTACAGTAAGAGAAAGTTCCAGCAACACTAGATTGCTTGAACAGTTGTCTGCCTTAGTTTGTATATGACGTGGAGATGTTGGAGTTGGACTGGGGTAGACAAGGTCAAAAGTCAAACAACACCAGGTTAAAGTGCAATGGGTTTATTTTAAATTGCTCAGCTGCTTCCTCAGGCCTGGTATGATAGGGAGGTATAAGACACATTTTTTTTACATTGGAATCCCTGCAGTTTGGAAGCAGGCCCTTTGGCCCAAGAAGTCCACACCAACCCTCCGAAGATCTGTACCTTAACCCTGTTTACCCAGCCTGGGTTCCACATCGCACAGTGGACAAATCTCTCGGTCACAGTTGAGAAATCTACAACTGATTCCCAAACTCAACAGCTTTTGTTCTCGAGGGGTGGTGGGACAGAATTCCAGATTTCCACAACACAGGACAGTGAGTCTATCGCTTCACTTGACTGAGAGTCAGGTTTACGTCTAAATTGCATATGCCCATTCTTCAGTTAGAGGGTGCCTTTGGAAGCAGGCTTTTCCTGGCTACTGTCCAAATTCTCTCACCTTAGAGGAATTCCAGGCACAGGGGAATATTGAATAGCGGTGCAGGTTCAAGGGGCTGAATGGCCTACTCTTGCTTCTATTTCTTCCTGTCTTATTGTAAAACGTAATTTCCTGGGAATTTCCATGGAGTCAGCTGCAGGTGGGATTCCAGAGGAGCGACTATCTGGCCATCGGAAAATTTGGGTCAATATTGGAGATTGCTTACCCAACTGTGTTCTCTTTTCCAGCTGAATGGAAATCTCTCTGGAATTGATCTGGGATCAGCAGGAGCGGAAGAACAAGACGTGGCCACTCCAGGCTGTCATGTAACTAAGGGCTCCTCAGTGATCAGAAATATTAAAGCCAGGAGGCATATCGCCCAACGTTCTCTCACACAGAAATTTGGATTTTGGAGAGTGTGGTGTTGTTTGTGCAGGAAAAGGGGTAAAAGAAAGGGTGAGGAGGAAATCCCAGCCACACCGAACCTGAATCTTATTTCCGATTGGGCCAGCTGTGAGGTGGCCTTCAGATATCACATGATCTCTTGGCCACAACCAGGTGCACCGAGCACTGGCTGGAGGAATGCCAGTCCTCCTTTTCCCATTCTCTTCCTCAAAGACATGACAGTCATCTCGCTGTCTCTGGAAGAACTCAACAATTCCTCCACACGGCACGGTGGCTCAGTGGTTAGCACTGCTGCCTCACAGCACCAGGGTCCCAGGTTCGATTCCAGCCTCGGGCGACTGTGTGGAGTTTGCACATTCTCCCTGTGGTCTGTGTGGGTTTCCTCCGGGTGCTCCGGTTTCCTCCCACAGTGTGCAGGCCAGGTAAATTGGCCATGCTAAATTGCCTCTAGTGTTAGGTGCATTAGTCAGAGGGGAATGGGTCTGGGTGGGTTACTCTTCGGAGGGTCGGTGTGGACTGGTTGGGCTGAAGGGCCTGTTTCCACACTGTGGGGAATCTAATCTAACCATTCCCAAAACAACACTCACAAGCACCAAGATGGCGTAAAATCTGTGTCGCTGAGATTTTGAGGGTCAGTGGTTCGCTACCTCACAGCGCCAGGGACCCGGGTTTAATTCCACCCTCGGGAGACTGTCCATGTGGAGTTTGCATGTTCTCCTCATATCTGCGTGGGTTTCCTCCCACAGTCCAAAAGACGTGCAGGTCAAGTGGATTGGCCATGCTAAATTTCCCATAGTCTCCAGGAATGTGTAGGTTAGGTAGATTAGCCATGGGAAATGCAAGGTTACAGGGATAGAGTAGAGAGGTGGGATGCTCTTAGGAGGGTCAGTGTGGACCAGATGGACCGAATGGCCTGCTATCACACTGTATGGATTCTATGATTCTAAGTTCAGTTAGATAAGCACCAAGCTCAAACAGGGGCTTTATTAGCTGCATATGTACAGCAGGTATTTGTTTGTCGGGCCTGTTATTTGGAGAAGATATGAACCAAACCATTCAGAGGTTCTCAGAATGAGGTGTTGCCATCAGTATTTGCGACTATTTTGTCACTCAAAGTGAGTTCCACTTGTTACATCCCTACAATCTGTCAGCTTGTTTAAAAATTCATCAATAGGATGGAGGCATCACTGACTAGGCCAGCATTTATCGTCCATCACCAAAATAGGTGGTGTGGTGGACAGTGAAGAAGATTATCTCAGAATGTAACAGGAAGTCGATCAGATGGGCCAATGGGCCAAGTAGTGGCAGATGGAGTTGAATTTAGATAAATATTAGGTGTTGCATTTTGGAAAGACTCCACTTTCAGAGCAGGACTTATACACTTAATGGTAGGGCCCTGGGGAGCGTTGCTGAACAAAGGGACCTAAGGGTGCAGATACATAGTTCCTTGAAAGTGGAGTCGCAAGTGGGCAGGGTAGTGAAGTGCATTGAGTATAGGAGCTTGGATGTCATGTTGCAGCTGTACAGGATGTTGGTTAGGCCACTTTTGGAATAGTGCATTCAATTCTGGTCTCCCTGCTAAAGGAAAGATGTTGTGAAACTTGAAAGGGTTCAGAAAAGATTAACAATGATGTTGCTAGGGTTTGAGTTATAAGGAAAGGCTGAACAGACTGGGGCTGTTTTCCCTGGAGCATCAGAGGCTGAGGGGTGACCTTATCCACGTTTATAAAGTCATAAGGGGCATTGATAGGTTGAAGAGTCAATGTGTTTTTCCCTGGGATGGAGAGTCCAAAACTAGAGGGCATAGGTTTAGAGTGAGAGGGGAAAGATTTAAAAGGGACCTAAGGGTCAGTTTTCACGCAGAGGGTGGTGCATGTAAGGACTGAGCTGCCAGAGGAAGTGGTGGGGGCTGGTACAATTACAGCATTTAAACAGCATCTGGATGGGTCTATGAATAGGAAGGGCTTAGATGGATATAGGCCAAGTGCTGGCAAATGGGACTAGATCAGTTTAGGATATCTGGTCAGCGTGGATGAGTTGGACCGAAGGGTCTGCTTCCTGTATAAGTTTTGACTCAATTGCCTAGAGGACAGCCAAGAGTCAACCACATTGCTGTGGGTCTGAAGTCTCATGTCGGCCCAACCAGGTAAGGATGGCAATTTCCCTCCATAAAGGACATTGGTGAACCAGATAGAGTTTTATAACAATTGACAGTGGTTACATGGTCATCATCAGACTAGCTTTATTTTTTAACTCTGGATTTTTATCTGGGGATTCGAATTCATGTCCTCAGAATATGTGGTCATTATCAGGCAGTATCTAGTGGTTGAGTGACTGCTCCAGAGGCCTTGAAAGCAGGCCTGTGTAGCAGTTGGGGTATATTTTATAGAAAACTTTACACTCCTAACACAGTGTCACGTATGGGATCAGGCATCTGAGTATCTGGAAGATGAGGCTATTGCACATGAGAAGTCAAAGACATTTTGATATACAGGGGCTGAATGGCCTCATCATGCTCCTCATTCTTATGTCCTTGTGAAATAGAGATAGATAAAGAGAGGAGTTAGGCAGGTAATTAGATTGAGATTGACAGTCACCAATATATATAAGCAGATAAACAGACAACCACCTGATGAAGAAGCAGCTCTCCGAAAGCTAGTGCTTCCAAATAAACCTGTTGGACTATAACCTGGTGTCGTATGACTTTTCACTGACAAAAAGTGACATATTGGAATTGAAACATTAACTCAATTTCTCTCTCCGCAGACCTGCTGAATTTCTCCAGCGTTTTCTGTTTTTAAATAAATGGATAGACACAGATAGGCAGAAAAATATTTAGATTCTTGGCTTGTTTCTCATCTAGGTACCGCCCTACACCCCAGCTTCCATGCAAGGCAATAATTATCTTTTCACCCCCTATTAGAACTCGCAAATTGGGCTATCGCTCAATGACGTGGCTTCAATGTCTGCACCACACACACATGACTCGGCTAGGTCAGAATCTCATCCTGTTCTCCCGTCTAAGCCATCACCAACATCACCCACCTGATCTGAGTGTGAGCTGGGCACTACAAGACACGGTGCCAAAGGAGTTGGTAACTGTGCAAGTAAACGTTCCGGCATCTTCCGCAAAGGTTTCGGCGATCACCAGAGTGCAGATTTCTTCTTCTGAAAGTATCAAGATAATTGTTTTTGAGTTGCGACTCCTGCACATTAATGTTCTACTCATTAATAGGATCCCAGCCAGCAATCAATGATAAAGCCCACTAGGTTTTATAAAAGAAAGTTGAATTTGAATATCATCTGGCGTACCAATAACGATTTACAACGATGTGGTGACTGTTGTGAACAAATACATTGTGTATTCGCCAGTTTGTTGCATATTTTATACATTTGATTTACCTCAGAGCAGTGCCGAGGTACTAATGCAAAGTCTCGGTTTATTTACAGGGCTTTCAGTGATCACAAGGCATCTTCATAGGTCTGGCTTCTCAGGTCGTTGACTAGAAGCTTCTGTTTATTTTAGCTCTCAGAGACTACTTCCATGTTTAATCCATCAAGCAACGTTAACACAGATCAGTCAACATATTAACACGATCAGACACAGATCAATTAAAACATTGAACAGTAAAATTTGATATCCAGTCTGTTCTGTTATAACACGTTTCTTCGACACAAATTGACTTTAGCGCAGTGATGACTATAAACCGTTATTTGTAGATTGTGAACATTCCTTATCTGTATTGACTATAACGTGATTCTGGCCCAGTTAGTTTAAATGGCGTGGCGATCACGTGACTTTCTTATAATACGAGATCGCACATGAACAGAACTATCACGTTATATCAGAACCGACTGTGTTGTAGCCCGCAGCAGGTTGACGAAACGAAAGGCAGTGTGGTTGAGTTCTGGGATCAGAGGACTGCCTTTTTGGGAGGGATTGGGTATATCAGGTCTGTGACCTTTGGAGAATTGGAAATAGTCATATTGAACTCAGAGAGGGCTCTACAGGTTAAGCGCTGGGAGAGTGCTTTTCCTGGCTGGCTGGAGACTCGAGAGTGAAGGATCACAGATTCAGGATAAAATGTTGGCCATCTTAGACTGGGTTGAGGAGGCATGCCTTCTCTGAAAGGGTTGTAAATCTTTGGAATTGTGAACTCAATCAAAGGTGGTGGAGCTGGAGTAGGAAGGTGGAGCTGTTGTAAAAGGTTACCTTACGAAATAGTCAAGCAGGTCTAAGGGGTCAAATAGTCTACTCCTTCTGTTATTCTCTTTGTTCTTAAGTCAGCCAGTACATAAATTTGAATAAAGTACAGAACCGTGGAGATGTGAAACAAACCCAGAAACTGAATTCTGATGAAGGGTCGCTTGAAATAGTAACCCTGTTTTCTCTCCACAGTTGCTACCAGACCTGCTGAGTTTATCTGGCAATTTCTGTTACATTAATTTGAAACTCACTGTCTACGCTCAAGCACTACAAAAGCACAGCAATGCGGTCCATTCTTACTGCTCCTTGAATAGTCTAAAAAGTCACTGGGTTTCATTGAACAAAATTAAACATGAAACTAGCCTGGTCATACACTTTGACCTCACACCATCCTGACTAGTGACCAGATCACCATTCCTTCACTATCATTGGGTCAAAATCCAGGAATCCTCTATCCAACAGTACTCTGAGTTTGCTACACCATACAGTCACAGAATCATATAGCACGGAAACAGGCCCTTCGGCCCAACTCGTCCATGCCGACCAGGTTTCCTAAACTGAGTCATTGTTGGTTAATCATTCAGGGACCGGGGGCATTGGTGACTCAGCTGATGGTTATTCCCTGTCCCTAATTACCCTTCAAGCAGGTGATGGTGAGCTGCCTTCTTGAACCCTTGAAGTCCATGGTGGGTAAGTACACCGTACAGAGCAAGCTAGCAAAGAACATAAGACAATAGGCAGACTCTACCAAGGTTCAGGAACTCTGCTACATGTAGGCTGATGATAATTGCAGGACCTTACCAGGCTCAGTGGCTGTTCGAGGCTCTGAGCATCACACCGGGACAGAGGTACCATGGAACAGAAAAACAGAGACAGCAAATTAGCTCTGGTCCCTTCCAAGAGAACCAGTTCAAGTCTTACAACGCAGAGCTTCTGTTCTGGGCACAATCCACACTGAAAGAATGTCCAAAATTGCATGAGATTACAAGAAGCATTGTCAAGTTTCCACTCAAATTCATTCACATTCTGCTGAACGTAAAATCTGTCATGAGATTAGATTCCCTAAAGCATGGAAACAGGCCCTTCAGCCCAACAAGTCCACACCGACCCTCTGAAGGGAAACCCACCCAGACCCATTCCTCTACCCTATTACTCTACATTTACCCCTGCCTAATGCACCTAACCTACACATCCCTGAACACTATGGGTAATTTAGCATGACCAATTCACCTAACCTGCACATCTTTGGACTGTGGGAGGAAACCCACACAGACATGGGGAGAATGTGCAAGCTCTACACAGACTGGAATCGAACCCAGATCCCTGGCGCTGTAAGGCAGCAGTTAGCTCAGCCAACCACTGTGCCACGCGTGAACTGGAGCATCTCAAATTTCTTTTTAGAATGTCTTTCTTTCTCAATGATTGGGCAGTTAGAAATATTAAAAAATATTTATTATATTTAAGACAGCAAATACAGTTCAATCTGAAGAACACTTTGCTGTGCATTGAGGAGCATTCTCAGGTCATGTCTAGCTCATTAGGTTTGATTGACCATGACCATATCGGAACAGCACCTACAGGCTCAATGGGCCGATTGGCCTGATCCTGCTCCTGTTTTTTATGCAGTTAAAGCAACCTTAGCTGAACATGACTTAGAAAAGAAACACAATGCTCATGAAACTAATGTACAAGAGTCAGTTTCTTGGGAAAGGTTTAAGAAAGGACAGAGTTTAAAATGCTCCTGTTGGTATCCTTGTGATGAGCAAAACCTATAAGTTTTTGCACTTCCCCCCCCCCAAATCCTGCAAAACAAGAGGGTGCAGTAAATGAAAACCTGCCACAGTAACATACTTGACTTGGGGCTGTGATCAATTCGGTTCTAAGAGAATAGTTTTAAAGCTAGCATCAGAGATTGTGGAAACTTGACTTCTACATAAAATCTTTTGTTTCAGAAATACTGTGCCAAATGATACTGCCAGAACTGAGTGGAATCCGCGAGGTGTTCATTACTTTTTTGAAGGATTCGGAAGTCTGGAGAATCTTCGATCTCTGTTCCTTGTCTCAGCCAGTGCACTTTGACAGGAGGTGTGCCTTTAACTCGGCATTCCAGGACAACGACCTGGCCTTCAGAAGCAGTGATGTCTTGCAGCACCTGCAGTGAGACAAGTGTTATCTGTACGGACCACCTTTCCTGCTCTGGTTACAACTTAATTATCCGAGGTGACTCTCAAAGTTCCAGCCAAACCCACAAACCTCCCGCCCCAGAAACACGATACTTAAATCCTACTGTGTGCAGGTTTGGTCTCCTTACTTGAGAAAGTATGTCCTGGCACTGGAGGGGGTGCGGAGGAGGTTCACCAGGTTTATGCCAGAGTTGAAGAGGTCGGCGTATGAGGAGAGACTGAGTAGATTGAGATTATATTCATTGGAATTTCGAAGAATGAGGGGGTATCTTATACAAACATATAAAATTAAGAAGGGAATCGATAAAATAGGAATAGAGAGGATGTTTCCATTGGTAGGTGAGACGAGGACAAGATGGCATGGCCTCAAGAAGCAGGTTTAGAACTGAACTGAGAGGGAACTTCTTCACCCAGAGGGTTGTTAATCGATGGAATTCCTTGCCCTGGGAAGTAGTTGACACAACTTCAGTAATCGCTTTTAAAGCTTAGGTAGATACTTTTTAAAAAAAAAGGAATTAAGGGATATGGTGAAAACATAAGTAAGTGGAGCTGAGTCCATGAAAAGGTCATCTGGTCAAATTGGCCATAAACAGGTCCAGGTGAAAACACAAAAGAAAAAACAAACTGGCCACAATCTTATTGAATGGCGGAGCAGGCTAGATGGGCCGGATGGCCTACTCCTGCTCCTAGTTCTTATGCTCTTATGTTCTACTCACTTAACACCCTCGTTATACAAATCTTTACCACAGAGAGCTGTCAAGGCTGGGTCATTAGGTATATCCAAAGCTGAGATAGACAGATTTTGAATCAGTAAAGGACTCAAGCAAAAAAAGCAGGAAAATGCAATTGAGGATTATCAGATATGCCATGATCCCACTCAATGGCAGTGCTGACTCAATGGGCTGAGTGGTCTACTTTTGTGACAATGTTTCAAACCTCAATTCTGAAACTTGAGCACATAATCTCGACTGAAACTTCCAATGTAGGAAAGACCTGAAAATGCTGGAAACGCTCAGCAGGTCTGGCAGCATCTGTGGAGAGAAATCAGTTAACGTTTTGGATCCGGTGACCCTTCCTCAGAACTCTGGTTTCTCTCCACAGATGCTGTCAGACCTGCTGAGCTTTTCCAGCAATTGCTGCTTTTGTTTCTGATTTCCAGCATCCCCAATTCTTTTGGTTTTTACTCCCAGTATAGAACTGGGGTGTGACTGCTGTACGTCCACATATGCCCCTCAAACCTGCCCTGGTATTTGATAAGATAGTGGTGGATCTGATTTTGACCTCAAATTCATACTCCTGCCTAGCCTCAACACATTCCTGCTGAGTAAATGGATCTACCCATTAGGCTGTAGACCACAGATGAAGTCTATTGTCATTACCCACTCCTGCATTTACGTAGCACCTTGAATGTAGTAAAACACCACAAAACGGTCTAGACTACAAAATAAAAATACAAACCAATACAAACCACCGTGGATGGGGAAACACTAGTCAAAGAGGCAGGCTTTGAGGAGTGCCTTTTACAAAGGAAATGGAGAGACAGACACCCCAGGGATATTTAGAGAGGACATTCCAGAGCTTAGGGTCAAGGACAGGCCTTCCCAAAGTGGGTGGAAGGGATGAAAATGTGTTGCTGGAAAAGCGCAGCAGGTCAGGCAGCATCCAAGGAACAGGAGAATCAACGTTTCGGGTATTTTGGGTGGAAGGGATCCCAAGTGTGGGAAGGGATTCCAACTGTGGGAATTTTGAGGATGAGAGTTCTGAGACAGCCACGTTTGCTCCTAGAGCTCTCCCTTCCACACCCCTCCTGTCTTACCCCTCCCTTTTCACGTGCCACTAGAAAGTTGCAATAGCTTTCAAAGGTTGAAAATGGGGTCACAGTGGGAACAAATTTGGGATGCATGAGCTTAAGATAGCTGTAATGTACTTACAACAGTTTTTTTGACCAGTTTTCTTGACCCCCCCCCCACCCCACCCCCCACACTTAGTATCGGGCTGAAGTCACAGTCCCATCATCCAAAATGGATGCACTTCTGATATTGTTTGGTTTTGAAAAGTTACCACCCTCTATTTTTCTTATTCATTCACGGAATGAGGGCACCGCCGACTCGGTCAGCATTTATTGCCTATCCCTAATTGCCCAGAAGGGGGAGTTAAGAGTCAACCACATTGTTGTGGGTCTGGAGTCACATGTAGTCCAGACCAGGTAAGGATGTCCTTCCCTAAAGGGCGTTAGCGAATCAGATGGGATTTCCCCCCAACAATTGACAATGGATTCATTGGCTGGCACGAGACTCTTAAATCCAGATTTCTATTGAATACAAAGTTGACCGTCTGCCATAATGGGATTTGAACCAGGGTCACCAGAACATCACCTTTATTTCTCGATTAAGAGTCCAGCGATAATACCACTTGACTATTGCCTCTCCTGCGACCCTGTGCCCCAGTGCACTGCCTGAAGAATTGACGTAACTATGTACCACTTTGCCCATGGTGAATGCAGTGGAAAGGATCCCTCCTATATTAGATTGAACACTTGGAAAGGTCTGTAAACTCTTTCTCAATATCAGGCAGCTCGGGCTGTACCGTAATGGTGGTGGTGGTGGTGGTGGTGGGGGAGGTGGTGAAATCCGAACGTCCCAGAAAAAAAGCACAGCGATTGACGGCAGGCTTTGTGCAGAACAGGCAGCCAGTTTGACAGGGCAGAGCCGGAGCCGCAACTCAGACAGGCATCGCCGAAGGTTGACATGATGGATGTGGAGCTGAGCAAAGCAGCCCACAGAGAAACCGCAGTTTTGTGGAGGTGAAAGGTATCAGGCAACGTGCCAAGGCAAGAACTGACTCCCCAGCATGGAATTCAAGCTGAGGACAAAGGTGGCATTGTTTGTGTTACCAGCCCTGTTCTGCATAAGATGTTTTGCAGGTTGGAGATTGTGTCCCCTCCTGCTCAGTTTCATTGAGGTGTTCTGAGAGCTCTGTAGCTTCCAATACCAACCTGCAGAAACTGGCTTCCTGTTAGAACCATGGTTAACAGATATTCCCGTGCTGATAGAAAACATCTGTATTCTAGCAAGAAAGCTGGAAATTAAACAACGGCTTACAGTTTCTGAAAATAGGTTTAGAAGCAGGAACACTGGCGATGTCTGAATTGCTCAGTGGTTAGCATTGATCCCTAACAGCACTGGAGACTAAGGTTCAATTCCACCCTCGGGCAACTGTACGGAGTTTGCACATTCTCCCCATGTCTGCGTGGTGCTCTGAGTGCTCCAGTTTCCTCCCACAGTCCAAAGATGTGCAGGTCAGGTGGATTGGCCATGGGAAATATGGGGTAGGTCTGGGTAGGATGCTCTTCAAAGGATTGGTGCAGGCTCGATGGGCTGAATGGCCTCTACCTGCACTGTAGGGATTCTATGACTCTAACTCACCTGCTCTCAGCCCTCCCCAAAACAAGGATGTCTCAATCCCATATCACACCACTGAGTGCACTTCAAATTACATTTGTTATGTAGAAACAAAATACTGCAGGTGCTGGAAATCCGAAACAAACACAGAGAATGCTGGAGAAACTCAGCAGGTCTGGCAGCCTCTATGGAGAGAGAGAGAGAAAGCAGAGTTAATGTTTCAGGTTGTGACGATATTACGGTTTTAAGAAGTTGATTTTGATGTGTTTTTTTAAGTGATAAAGGGTTGAGACAGAGGTGTCAATTGGTCTATAAGCAAATAAAGTAAACAGTCTGTGAGGCCTTGGGTTTTTTTTTAAAGAAGCTGCAACAATAGAAGCAGCCTGAAGGGGTGGGGGCAAGCTCCTACAGAACTAAGACTTTTAGTTTTAGCTTTCAGCAGTTGCTGGAGTCTTGAACTGGGTTTGAAAAGCTGCAGTATATCTCTCCCTGGTATTCTCTCTCTCTGTCTCTCTCTCTCTCTCTGAGTTTTCTCTTGATGATTTTTTTCACCCTGGATTAGAAAATTGCCTGTGAGACAATGTATTTTACTGAATTTGCCTTTGACAAGCATGTATGCTATATTGGAACAGTTACTGCTTAGTAGTTAAATAATCTGTCATTCTGTTAAGTTTGCAAATAGAGTTACGTTTTTTACAATTTCTTCGTTTTTGTATTTTAACTATAGTGTATGAATAAAGTGTGCTTTGCTTCAAGACTGGTAGTTTGACCAATCGAGTTACATCCGTAACACAATGCCTGGCACTTGGCTTTAAAAGAAGAGAAAGTTAGGGTCTGGACTATTGTCTTAAAATGATGTGGAAACGCCGGTTTTGGACTGGGGTAGACAAAATTAAAAATCACATAACACCAGGTTATAGTCCAAAAGGTCTATTTGGAATCATGAGCTGATGAAGGAGCAGTGCTCCGAAAGCTAGAACTTACCGTGGTCCTCACCTCCCAACCCACCAACCTTTGGTATATATCACATCATCCTCCAACATTTCCGCGACCTACAAACGGACCCCACCACCAGAGATATATTTCCCTCCCCGCCCCTATCCGCTTTCCGTAAAGACCGTTCCCTCTGCAACTCCCTTGTTGGGTCCACGCAACCCCAACATCCCACCCTCCCATCCCGGCACCTTCCCCTACCACTGCAGGAAGTGCAAAAACCTGCGCCCACACCTCCTCCCTCACGTCCATCCAAGGCCCCAAAGGAGCCTTCCACATCCATCAGAGTTTTACCTGCACTTTCATATGTCATTTACTGTATCTGTTACTCCCGATGTGGTCTCCTCTACATTGGGCAGACTGGACGCCTCCTAGTGGAGTGCTTCAGAGAACATCTCCGGGACACCCACACCAATCAACCCCACCGCCCCGTGGCCGAACATTTCAACTCCCCCTCCCACTCCGCCAAGGACATGCAGGTCCTGGGCCTCTTCCATCGTCACTCCCTTACCACCCGGCACCTGGAGGAAGAACGCCTCATTTTCCGCCTCAGGACCCTCCAACCCAATGGCATCAATGTGGATTTCACAGGTTTCCTCATTTTCCCTCCCCCCACCTTATCCCAGTTCCAACTTTCCAACTCGGCACTGCCCTAATGACCTGTCCCACCTGTCCATCTTCCTTCCCACCTATCTGCTTCACCCCCCTCTCCGATTTTTCACTTTTAACCCCACCTCCAGCCACCTATCACACTCTCAGCTACCTTCCCCCAACCGAACCCCCCATCCCATTTATCTCTCCACCCTCGAGGTTCCCAGCCTCATTCCTGATAAATGGCTTTTGCCCGAAACGTCAATTCTCCTGCTCCTTGGATGCTGCCTGACCTGCTGTGCTTTTCCAGCACCATCTCTTGACTCTAATCTCCAGCATCTGCAGTCCTCACTTTCGCCTGGTTAATTTTTAGCTTTGTCTGCGTTAATATGGTTTGAGGGACTTTCGTGTGGTCCATAACAGGGTCCAATGACCCTTCTTCAATTGTGGGTCATGCTTACTGACCAGGCACTCACGTGCTGGGTGAGGTGTGACTGAAGGGTGCTCACTACAACACTTTATTGCAAAGACATGTACAATAAAATGGAACAAAGCAATGTCACATCGATTCCTACCACCTGCTCCCTGCTCCCTCGCTAAGTCTGTAACCCTGGGTAAACCAATTCCCAGTGAAGCTAGAACACTTGACCTCCCCAAGAGGCTGTGAAAAGTCAGACAATTTTGTATTTTTTATTTCCACCCCCACCACGACACTCCTCAATCATTTGGCTGCAATGGGTCATAAAAGGCTGACCTTTGTAAACACAGGTGGGGAGACTCCATCTTGGATCTGCAGGCAAGCCGTCGGACTCTGCACCTTAAATTTGAGACAAAATAGGAACAAACATGAATTAAAGTGTTGTGTTTGCTGCCAAAGCGATCTCAGGCTGCACCACACGCACAGAGGGGATTGTTAAGTTTCCGATAGCAGCCAGCGCTGGTACTTTGTTATTTACAGACAGGAAGCTTTCCACATCTGCTGGTGCACTTAAGGCAGTCAGCAAGAAGAAAGGCTACAAGCTGGTGCCTGGAGAGTTGGTTTGTTAACTACAATTACACGTTTAAGAGACGTCGGTGCAAGACAGCTCTTCACTGCAAACAACTTAATGATGGCTCATGAACAGGCAGGAATAACATGAGACAAAGCAGTTTACACAAAGATCTAATGCAGCATGATCTATAGCCAAGTGGTCACGGATTATAAACTGCATCTTTCCTCGTCAAGGATTTGTAGCAACGTAGCACCTGTTGGAATTTCCTTCTCATTCAAAGCCTGACTGATTTAAGTGCAGTGAGATCCCTGGAGCCTCTCAGTTCTGAACTGAGCCTTAACCGTACAACAGAGGTTAACCACACTCACCTTACTCAATTACAAGACAGAACTGCCGGGCTAGTGGAGGCAATTTATATCGTGATTTGGTGTCCCTTTGGGGAAACAGCACGGAAACAGACTTTTCAGTCCAACTCGGAGAAAGTGAGGACTGCAGATGCTGGAGATCAGAGTCAAGAGTGTGGTGCTGGACAAGCACAGCAGGTCAGGCAGCATCTGAGGAGCAAGTGAATGGACATCTCGGGCATAAACCCTTCTTCAGGGATTCAGTCCAACTCGTCCATGCTGACCAAGTTCCCCAAACTAAACTAGTCAGAGGTTGTCATGACGTGGAGGAGCCGGTGTTGGCCTGGGGTGGACAAAGTTAAAAATCACACAAAGCCAGGTTATAGTCCAACAGATTTGTTTGGAAGCACAAGCTTTCGAGACAATTAACATGTTGGACTATAACCTGGTGCTGTGTGATTTTTAACTTCTGCAGAGGTTGGTTCTTTACCCAGAGAGTGGTGGGTGCAGGGAAGGCACTGCCAGCAGGGATAGCAGAGTCAGGTACATTAGGGACATTTAAGTGACTCTTGGATATGCACATGGATGAAAGTACAATGAAGGGTATGTAGGCTAGTCTGATCTTAGAGTAGGATAAAAGGTCTGGACAACATCAGGGGCTGAAGTGCCTGTACTGTGCCGCACTGTTCTATGGACTGTATTCTGTGTTAACTTGCCTGCATATGGCCCGTACCCCTTTAAACCTTTCCCATTCAAACACCTGTCCAAACATCTTTAAAACATTGTAACCGCACCTGCATCTACCATTTCCTCTGGAAGATCATTCCACATATGACCCACCCGCTGTGTGAAAAGTTGCCCCCAGGTCCCTTTTAACTCTTTCTCCTCTCACCTTAAAAATATGCCCTTTAGATTTGAACTCCCCTACCCCAGGGAAAAGACCTTTGCTGTGCTCCTCATGATTTTATAAACCTCTATAATTCACCCCTCATCCTCTCCTGCTCCAGTGAAAAAGGAAGTCTCAGCCTATCCAGCTTCTCCATATTGCTCAAACCCTCCAGACCTGGTAAAAATCCATGTAAATCTATTCTGAACCCTCTCAAATTTAATAATAATCATTCTATCGCAGGGTGACCAGAACTGCATGCAGTACTCTCACCTGGACAAACACAACCTAATATGATAACTCCCACACTCGATGGGTCTGAGCCACAGACGGCCATCAATAATCATCAATAGTAATATTTATTTTGTGTCTGCGAGGGTTTCCTCCGGGTGCTCCGGTTTCCTCCCACAGTCCAAAGATGTGCAGGTTAGGGCGGATTGGCCACGTAAATTGCCCCATAGTGTTCAGGATAGGTGGATTCATCAGGGGTAGAACGTAAAGTAATAGGGTAGGGGATTGGGTCTGGGTGGGTTACTCTTCGGGGGGTCAGTGTGAACTTCAAATCCAGGGATGTGGAACTTCAATCACCTGGAGAGACTGGAAAGGCTGGGACTTTTTTCAGAGGAACAGCAGGAGACCATTCAGCCCATCTAGCCTGATCAGCCATTCCACATGATCATGGCTGATTCAGCACTTTATGCCGTTGATAATCATTGATCACAGATCATTGATAATCAATCTCTGCTTTAAACACCCTCTAACACTGAGCCTCCTTAGCTCTCTGTGGGAGAGAATTACAATGTTTCACCACCCACGAGTAAAACAAAATTAATCATCTTGGACCTAAATGGTGATTTAGAATTAGAATTAGAATCCCTACAGTGTGGAAACAGGCCCTTCTGCCCAACAAACCCACTCAGACCCTTCGAAGAATAACCCACCCAGACCTATTCCCCTACTACTCTACATTTACCCCTGACTAATTTACACCTAACCTACACTTTCCTGAACACCATGGGCAATTAAGCAAGTCGGGCCTGTTTCCACACTGTAGGGATTCTACGATGGGGCGGCAAGGTGGCTCGGTGGTTAGCACTATTGCCTCACAGCGCTAGGGACCCAGGTTCGATTCCAGCCTCGGGTGACTGTCTGTGTGGAGTTTGCACATTCTCCCCGTGTCTGGGTGGGCTTCCTCCAGGTGCTCTGATTTCCTCCTATAGTTCAAATATGTGCAGGTTAGGTGAATTGGCCATGCTAAATTGCCCATAGTGTTAGGTAAGGGGTAAATGTAGATGTAGAGGTATGGGTGGGTTACGCTTCGGCGGGGCGGTGTGGACTTGTTGGGCCGAAGGGCCTGTTTCCACACTGTAAGTAATCTAATCTAAAAAATCTAATCTAATCTAAGTTGCCCACAGTGTTCAGGAACGTGTAGGTTAAGTGTAAATTAGTCAGGGGTAAATGTAGAGTAATAGGGTTGGGGAATGGGTCTGGATGGGTTACTCTTTAGGGGATCTGAGTGGGTTTGTTGGGCAGAAGGGCCTGTTTCCACACTGTAGGGATTCTAATTCTAATTCTAAATCACCATTTAGGTCCAAGGTGATTAATTTTGTTTTACTCGTGGGTGGTGAAACATTGGAATTCTCTCCCACAGAGAGCTAAGGAGGCTCAGTGATAGAGGGTGTTTAACGCAGAGATGAATTATCAATAATCAGTGATCAATGAGTATCAAGGGCATAAAGTGCTGAATCAGCCATAATCATGTGGAATGGCTGATCGGGGTAGATGGGCTGAATGGTCTCCTGCTGTTCCTCTGAAAATAGACCCAATTTCAGAAATCTTTTCTCATGTCCTTATTACATTTCCCAAAGTACAATATCCAGAGGTGTTTAAGAGACTGGAGAGAGATGAGAAATTGAGGCTGTTCTCCTCAGATCAGAGAAAGTTAAGGAAGAATTGGACTACATTTATGAGGGGAACTGGGGAAGTGATGTTGCTGGAGTAAATAATGGGAACCCGATTCCACTTCCAGGGGACAGAAACCAGAGGTTATTTGAGGTTATTTGCCAGATAACCAGAGAAATACATTCTCTAAAAGCCAATGTTAAATTGACAGCTCTAGTCCTGATAGAGTTCAATGATTTCTGTCATGTGAATACAGAGTCGGGGAAAGTCCAGTCGCGTAAAACAAGGCAAACAAAGAGACTGTGATTGCTGACACCAGGAGCATGTGCAGTACACTCAAGGGAGATTCATTAAAGTGTTTTGTTGCATGGTCTCAGGAGATTGGGATCCTGGGAGGAGTGGGGGGGGGGCGGCGGTGGTGGAGGTGATGAACTGGGGGGAGGGGATGATGAACTGGCAGGCTGTGGGTGATGAACTGGGAGGAGGGAAGACATTGGGACCCTGAGGGATCCCAAGGAGTGTGTGTATGTGTGTGTGTGTGTGTGTCTGTGTGTGTCTGAGACAGAATCTGAGAGAGAGAGTACGTGTGTGTGTGTGAGAGAGAGAGACAGAGGGAGAGTCTGAGAGTGTGAGAGAGACAGAGAGACAGAGAGAGAGAGAGAGAGATTGTGTGTGTGTGTGTGTGTGTGTGTGTGTGTGTGTGTGTGTGTGTTGGGTTGGGTTGGGCATCACTGGCCAGGCCAGCATTTATTACCCATTCCCAATTGCACAGAGGATAGTTGAGAGTCAACCACATTGCTATGGGTCTGACAATGTCATGTCTCACAAACTTCATTGAGTTTTTTGAAGAAGTAACAAAGAGGATTGATGAGGGCAGAGCAGTAGATGCAATCTATATGGACTTCAGTAAAGCATTTGACAAGGGAGACTGATTAGCAAGGTTAGATCTCACGGAATACAGGGAGAACTAGCCATTTGGATACAGAACTGGGTCAAAGGTAGAAGACAGAGGGTGGTGGTGGAGCGTTGTTTTTCAGACTGGAGGCCTGTGACCAGTGGAGTGCCACAAGGATCGGTGCTGGGTCCTCTACTTTTTGTCATTTACATAAATTATTCAGATGCGAGCATACGAGGTACAGTTAGTAAGTTTGCAGATAACACCAAAATTGGAGGTGTAGTGGACAGCGAAGAAGGTTACCTCTGATTAAAACAGGATCTTGATCAGATGGGCCAATGGGCTGAGAAGTGGCAGATGGAGTTTAATTCAGATAAATGTGAGGTGCTGCATTTTGGGAAAGCAAATCTTAGACACATAATGGTAAGGTCCGAGGGTGTTGCTGAACAAAGAGACCTTGCTGTGCAGGTTCATAGCTCCCTGAAAGTGGAGTCGCAGGTAGATAGGATAGTGAAGAAGGCGTTTGGAATGCTTTCCTTTATCGGTCAGAGTATTAAGTACAGGAGTTGGCAGGTCATGTTGCGGCTGTACAGGACATTGGTTAGGCCACTGTTGGAATATTGTGTGCAATTCTGGTCTCCTTCCTATCGGAAAGATGTTGTGAAACTTGAAAGGGTTCAGAAAAGATTTACAAAGATGTTGCCAGGATTAGAGGATTTGAGCTACAGGGAGAGGCTGAACAGGCTGGGCCTGTTTTCCCTGGAGAATCAGAGGCTGAGAGGTGACCTTGTAGAGGTTTACAAAATCAAGAGGGTCATGGAGAGGGTAAACAGACAAAGTCTTTTCCCTGGGGTCAGGGAGTCCAGAACTAGAGGGCATAGGTTTAGGGTGAGAGGGGAAAGATATAAAAGGGACCTAAGGGGCAACTTTTTCACGCAGAGGGTGGTACGTGTATGGAATGAGCTGCCAGAGGAAGTGGTGGAGGTGGTACAATTGCAACATTTAAGAGGCATTTGGATGGGTATATGAATTGGAAGGGTTTGGAGGGATGTGGGCCGGGTGCTGGCAGGTGGGACTAGATTGGGTTGGGAAACCTGGTCGGCATGGACAGGTTGGACCAAAGAGTCTGTTTCTGTGCTGTACATCTCTATGGAGTCACATGGAGACCAGAGTGGGTAAGGCTGGCCGTTTCCTTCCCTAAAGAGGATCAGTGAACCAGTTGGGTTTTTCTGACAATTGACATGGTCTATCGTAGATGCTTAACTCTGGATTTTAAAAAAAGTTGGATTCAAATTCCACCATCTGCCGTGATGGGATTCAAAGCCAGGTTTGAACAGTCCAGCAATAACACCAGTGAGCTAGTGCCTCCCCCAGGGCCTGTGTGTACTTTTCCAAGTGAGGAAGTAGGAGGAGCTGCCCCATAGTTTCAGTGTCAGCAAACATTACCCAGCCTAAAATCCTTGATGTGGGATAACTCAATAGCATAGGACACCTTTGAAAATTTACAGCATAGGAAGAGACCATCGCACCTCAGCAGTGGCGGAATAAGTTAGCCATCCATTTTAAACCGACTTTTCAGCACTTGGTCGCTGTTCCTGCACACTATGCAGTTTCAGGAGCAGAGCTTGACTCCTTTTAAAATTTCACAGAGTCATAAAGCTGTACAGCATGGAAACAGACCCTTCGGTCCAACTCATCCATGCTGACCAGGTAGCCTAAATTAATCCAGTCCCATTTGTCAGCACTTGGCCCATATCCTTCTAACCCCTCCTATTTATTTACCTATCCGGATGCCTTTTAAATGTAATAATTGTACCAGCTTCCTGCAACTTCTGCTCATTCCTTACACGCACCACCCTCTGCATGAAAAAGCACAGCAGATCAGCCAGCATCCGAGGAACATGAAAATTGACGTTTCGGGCAAAAGCCCTTCACCAGGAATGAGGCTGGGAGCCTTGTGGGTGTGAGATAAATGGGATGGGGGGGGTGCAGCTAGGGAGAAGGTAGCTGACAGTGCAATAGGTAGGTGGAGGTGGGGGTAAAGGTGATAGATTGGAGAGGAGGGTGGAGCAGATAGGTAGGAAGGAAGATTGACTGGTGGGACAGGTCATGAGGGCAGTTCTGATCTGGAAGGTTGGAACTGGGGTAAGGTGGGGAAAGGGAAAATGAGGAAACTGGTGAAATCCATATTGATGCCCTGGAGTTGGAGGGTCCAAAGGCAGAAAATGAGGCATTCTTCCTCCAGGCATTGAGTGGTTAGGGAGTGGCGATGGGGATCTCCAGGACACCCACACCAACCAACCCCACTGCCCCATGGCCGAACACCTCAACTCCCCCTCCCACTTTGCCGAGGACATGCAGGTCCTGGGCCTTCTCCATCACCACTCCCTAACCACCTGACGCCTGGAGGAAGAACGTCTCATCTGCCTCGGGACCCTCCAACCCCAGGGCATCAATGTGGCTTTCACCAGTTTCCTCATTTCCCCTCCCCCCACCCTACCCTAGTTCCAACCTTCCAGCTCGGCACCGCCCTCATGACCTGTCCATCTTCCTTCTCACCTATCCACTCCACCCTCCCCTCTGACCTTTTCCCCCACATCTATCCACCTATTGCACTCTCAGCTACCTCCCCCCCCGGCCCCACTCCCCATCCCATTTATCTCTCCACCCCCAAGGCTCCCAGTCTCATTCCTGATGAAGGGCTTTTGCCCGAAATGTCAATTTTCCTGCTCCTCGGACGCTGCCTGACCTGCTGTGCTTTTCCAGCACCACACTCTTGACTGCATCACAAACCAGCCAATCAGCCAACTGAGCCAACCAAGCTCACACAGACACACACACACATACATATACACACACATACAAACAGAAATACATGTGCAAACACATACCCACACATGCAAACACACATATACACGCACACACAAAACACACACATATACGAATATAATTTTTATCAGTGGCTAAAAAAATACAAACTAGGCAACAGAAGACCCGAAGGAAGTTAGCTCACATTGAACACAATGTGCCCTGTTGCTCACTGTACCTGTGGGGCTGGGATGGAGATGGATTGAACCAATGTAGAACGGACTTGCTGCACTTCATTGGAACCTGCTGCTCCCTTCGAGTGAGGGGATCCTATTGTCAGGGACACTGACGTGGTCTTCTTCTGGGCCCTTGTATTTAAGAAGAGAGAGAGAGAGAGAGAGAAAAATTGAAACAATTATCTACAATATGGCCAATTGGCATAACTTGCCAGATGGAGCAAGAACGAGATGGGGGGGAAACAATGGCAATTGTTTTCTAATTAAATGGGGGGACAGGTTTGAAGAAGAGAATGGGCTATTTCCGTTCCTAGTTGTAATCATATTGAAGAACACAGAAGCTATAGCATAAACAAAGGTCCCACATCAAATTAGCTCAACTGACCAATCTTGTGTCATGATCCTGGTTGATGTCACTAATAAATGATTCCTGATGAAGGGCTTTTGCCCGAAATGTCGATTTCGAAGCTACTTGGATGCTGCCTGAACTGCTGTGCTCTTCCAGCACCACTAATCCCGAATCACTAATAGACAAGTCAGATCCCAGACTGAAATCTGGCTTGATAGACCACATCTTGTTTGTTTTTTCAAATTTAACAAGGCAATCCTTCACTGAAACACTGGCATACAATGCTGTACATCTTGTTTTAACAATAAAAAGAACTTTATTACAGAAAAGAAAGAAGACAAAATTAAGTGAACCAAGCTGTTTGTATGCAGCACAAAATGCTGAAAGGAAATTGACAGGGGTAGATGTTTCTCCCAGCTGGGGAGTCTAGAACCAGGGGAGACAATTTAAAAGTAAGGGAGATTTCTGGGATCCAAGATGGCGATGCCCTTTGAGGATGGTGTCTGCTGGGCTCCGCACTGCAACACTGACCTGACAGAGCCAGAACCCATCCCAAACACTTTACTGTGAATTAAAACACAGTAAGGGAGCTAGAAACCTGAAAAAAGTATACTTCCCTTTGTCGTTGCAGCTGGAGAATACTAACGAAAGGAGGAAGCCCTCTGAAGCAGCGGCCTTGCTTACTCACCAGACCCTGGATGAGGAGCTGGCCAAATCTCACAAGGGCCTGGGGAGGCAGATCCAGGAAATAAAATCGAGAAAAAGCTGCCTCTTGTGTCTGCTATGCTGCAGGATTTGGGGAAAAGGACCGATGAGCTTCAGCGCCTGGCTGCAGGTGTGCAGGCAGAGACTGACTCCCCCAAGAGCTGGGTTGAAGCCCTGGAAACACAGGTCCAGGGTCTGTCGGATCTGGGAGACGATTTCAAAAACAGGGGCAGAAAAAGGAACCTGCGCGTTGTTGGGATATTGGAGGGGACAGAAGGTGAGTGGCCGGTGGAGTTCTTTGAGAAGTGGTTCCCAGAATTCCTTAGTTTGGAGGTCGAGAAGGGAAGGATAACAATTGAAAGACTGGATTAGTGGTGCTGGAAGAGCACAGGAGTTCAGGCAGCATCCAACGAGCAGCAAAATCGACGTTTCGGGTGAAGGACTTTTGCCCGAAATGTCGATTTCGCTGCTCGTTGGATGCTGCCTGAACTGCTGTGCTCTTCCAGCACCACTAATCCAGTATTTGGTTTTCAGCATCTGCAGTCATTGTTTTTACTTCTAACAATTGAAAGAGCCCACCGTAACGAGGCACAAAAGCCAGGTGCGGATCAGCGCCCACGCCCTGTCCTGGTGAGGTTTCATCATTATAAAGACAAGCAGATAGCCATGGATGCCTCTACAGCCCAGACGAGGGACCGAGGGTGTTGATATGTGGTGTCTCCAGGGTCATGTTTTTTCAAAACCTCTTGGTGACAGTGGTCTGGAAAAGGAGGCCCGATGATGGTGTCAAGAAGGAGATTGAGAGAACTTGGGATCCAGATTTCTTCAAGATATCGAGCTGTGCTTTGGATCAATCATAATGGATCCATACATTTGTTCGACTCATCAGAGAAAGCAAAGAATTTTGTGGACACGTTGACTTAAGTCGAACGGCCGAATAGGCGTAGAGGACAGAGCGGCTCAGGTTTGCTCTCCTTTAAAAAGGACTTGGTCCAGTCTTCTTTCTGGTATGAAATGATGTCGAGGATGGATGGAGTATTTATTTTTAATCTCTAAGCTATGTTAAGGGATGGGTAACATATTCATTTTTAGTTTACTTGTCTATAGTACTAACTTGGCTCTTGGGTGTTTTTTTTTCACTACTGGGTGGTCGGTGTATGTGGTGTGACCCTAGCTGGTAGGAGTTGAGAGAGTGGTTGGGATGGTTAGCAGGGTTGGAGGATGTCTAGGTACCCCCTTTGAATGGGGGGGGGGGTAAATTCCTCCAATCAGTGCCTTTGGCGATTGTTATTCTGTTTTTGCTGTGCATACTTTTAGTAAGTTTTGCAGATTTGTTGGCTGTAGTTATTTTAGTCTGTGTAGTTTTTGGGTTTTGTGGATTCCGTTGCATTAAAGCTCAGCGATCTGCAGTTTGGGTTCCTCCTCTCTGGAGTCTAGATGGCGCTAGGCAAGGTCATGGCTAAGGATGTGTTTAAGGGGTGCACCTGGAATATTAAGAGGAGTCGTTCACCTGTCAAGAGGAAAAAGGTACTTTCCAGCCTTAAAAGGGAGAGGGTAGATGTTGCTTTATTACAAGGAACACACCTGGATGATGCAGAGCATTTGAAGCTGCGACAGAATGGGTATGACCAGGTTTATTTTCCATCTTTTAATATGAGGGGTAGAAGGGTGGCCATTTCAGTTAGAAAGAATCTTCCAATTAAGTTATTAAAGCGCATTAAAGATGCCCACAGGAGATTTGTAATCCTTAAAGCTTTGATACATGGGGAAGAATATGGGATCTTTAATGTTTACTGTCCTCTGGCCCATCCTCTTAAATCCTTGACAGATGCACTTCCTAGACTGGTTAATCTTGCATCTGAACATATCATTGCCGGAAGGGATTTCAATTGTCCCACAGACCCTATGGTAGACAGATTTCCCAAAGGCCCAACAATATCTTCTTTGCGATCTAAACAATTAAGAGATCTGTGTGCTGAGTTGGGGTTGGCAGATGTTTGGAGGCACCTTCACCCTGCTGGCAGGGACTTCACATAAATGCCATACCAGGACTGATCTTTTTCTGTACAATTGGCAATATCACTATTTCCCATCATACCCCAGTGTGTTTAATGGCCAAGAGTAAGGGTACAGTGGTAGGCTCGAGGCACTGGTGACTGGACCCCATCATCCTCAAGGATAGCAAGTTTATTGAATTATTTTCTACTGAGTTCAGGGTTTGTTTTAAGATATTAATTCAGGCTTGGCCAGTAGTCCATCCATCTTTTGGGAAACAGATAAAGCCTATGCTGTGGGAGCTGGTTACTTCCTATTCAGCCAGTCAGAAGCGACGAACGAGTGAGCAGCAATGCTTGTTCGAGATGTATCTAAGAGTAGCTGAAAAGACATATTTTGACCAGCCCTCGCTGGTTAAACTGCAGAGGATCACAGCACTTTGGTCTACACTGAACTCCATGCTCACATGGACAGCCAAGAGGGAGCTTACATTTGCTATTTGAGCATGGGGATAAGCCAGGCAAGAACCTAGCGAGGAAAAGGACTGCCCCCAACCCCACCCCACCCCCCCCCCCCCCCCCCCCTCCCCACCTCCCAAGCCATTACCTTGATCAGAGAGGACACTGGAAATTTGACCTACGATTCTAAAAGGATTAATGCAGCATTCTGGAAATTTTACTCTGAATAATACCAATCTGAAAGCTGTGGGAGTGGGTGGGTTAGGATGGAGGCTGTTTTAAGAATTTGGACCTTCCAGGAGTGACCCCTGAACAAGAGTCTCTCCTCAATGCCCCAATGTCGAGCAAGAGGTGCAGGAGGCTGTGAGGCAGCTCCAGAATGGAAAGGCACTGGTTCCTGACGGACTCCCCAGTGAGTTCTATAAGGAATTCATAAGTATATTGTCAGGGCCGATGCTTAGTATGTTTAATGACTCACATAGTCATGGCCTCCTCCCACCGTCTCTAAAAGAGGTGAACATCTCTCTCATTCTTAAAAAAGGGAAGGCCCCGGAGGACTGTACTTTCTATAGGCCAATCCCACTCCTGAATGTTGACTTCAAAATCCAATCCAAGACTCTGGCATCAAGGCTAGAAACTGCACAGCCCTCCAACATTGAGGAGGACCAGATGGGGTTCATAAAGGGTCGCAGATCGATGGATAATGTCAGGAGATTACTTAACATGATCTAAGTATGTCAACAGCAATCGGTACAGGAATTGGTGATCTCCTTAGATGCGGAAAAGGCATTTGACAGGGTCAAGTGGCCATATCTTTTTCATTCTTTGAAGCGGTTTGGACTGGGAGAGACTTCCATCAGGTGGGTGCAGGTTTTGTACAGTGATCCTCTTGCCATGGTCCTCACCAATGGTGTACAGTGAAGCAGTTTTAATATTTGTAGGGGCAGTCGACAGGGCTGTCCCTTGTCACCATTTCTTTTCACATTGGTGATCGAACCTCTGGCAGAGGCAATACGCAGGGATCCCAATATAACCACTCCCCCCGGAACTGGGGCTGATGTCACATAAGATCGCACTGTATGCGGATGACGTTCTTGTCTTCTTATCAAACCCAAAGACTCAGTGCCTAATACAATGCATCAACTTATTTGGTGGCTTCTCGGGTTATAAGATCAATTTTGCAAAGTCAGAGCCCATGCCCACAGGTGGTCTCTGAAGAGTACCTGATCCTGAAGGTGGATCCCAGATCCCCCTTTAAATGATAGAGGGCTTTCTCTACTTAGGTATATTTATTACTTTTTGATTGGCCATTTAAAGCCAGCTTTGCCCATTTATTCATCTGAATCAAGCAGGACCTTCATAGATGGGAGGCACTTCCAATCTCTTGGGTTAGGTCAGATAGCCCTCATTAAAATGAACATTCTTCCCTGTCTGTTGCATCCTATGCGAATATTTCCTCTGCTACTTGCTCTGCAAATATTTAGAAGATTGAACGGCTGGTTTAGTTCTTTGATCTGGTATCGCAAACCACCACTAATTAAATTGACTAAATTGCAGTTCCCTTACAGACTGGGAGGAATTGGCCTCCCAGATATCAACAACTATCAGTTAAGCTCAATGCTATCTTACTTGAATGATTGGGCTTGGGGTTGGGGGGGGGCCTCACTCACTTTGGTTGGACATCGAAGCACCTTGGGCGAGATGCTCACTTATTAGCCTGCTGTTCTTAGACAAAATGAGAACAGTTAAGGAATACAGTGGAAACTCGATAATCCAAATGTGATGGGTGGGCACTATTTTGTTTGGATAATTGATTATTCGGTGAATCGATTAAATGCCTTTCCTCTGGGGCTCGGAGTTTTAAAGTCTGCTCCCTGTTCAGGAGACTGCAAAGAGCGGCACAGTGTGTGAAACCTTGCCTCCAACACCGGCCCCCTCTCGTCCCCACCACCACACCCCCATCCAAAACCGACCCCCAACCCGATCCAGCACTGCACCCACTCCCCAGCACAAAGTGCATGAGTTCCCGCCTCCCCAACCTGGTCCAAACCCGACCCCTGTCCCAAACCCATCTAACCCTGCCCCCCAAGCTGGTTCAACCCCACCCCTCTTCCCAAACCCATCCAATCCTGTCCCCCAACCTGGTTCAACCCCATCCCCCGCTCCCAAACCCGTCCAATCCTGTCTCCCAACCTGGTTCAACCCCATCCCCCGCTCTTAAACCTGTCCAACCCTGTCCCCCAAGCTGGTTCAACCCCGTCCCCCGCTCCCAAACCCGTCCAACCCTGTCCCCTGCTCCCAAACTCATCCAACCCTATCCTCCAGGCTGGTTCAACCCCGCCCCCTGTTCCCAACCCATCCAATCCTGTCCCCCTAACCTGGTACAACCCCGTCCCCCGCTCCCAAACCTGTCCAACCCTGTCATCCACTTCCAAACCCATCCAACCCTTGCCCCCAACCTGGTTCAACCCCATCCTACACTCCAAACCGATCCAACCCTGTCCCCCCCAACCTGGTTCAACCCCGTCCCCCGCTCCCAAACCCATCCAACCCTGTCCCCCAAGCTGGTTCAACCCCGTCCCCCGTTCCCAAACCCATCCAACCCTGTCCCCCAACCTGGTACAACCCCGTCCCCCGCTCCCAAACCCATCCAACCCTGTCCCCCAAGCTGGTTCAACCCCGTCCCCTGTTCCCAAACCCATCCAACCCTGTCTCCCCCAACCTGGTACAACCCCGTTCCCCGCTCCCAAACCCATCCAACCCTGTCCCCAAGCTGGTTCAACCCCGTCCCCCGTTCCCAAACCCATCCAACCCTGTCCCCCAACCTGGTACAACCCCGTTCCCCGCTCCCAAACCCGTCCAACCCCGTCCCCCGCTCCCAAACCCATCCAACCCTGTCCACCGCTCCCAAACCCATCCAACCCTGTCCCCCAACCTGGTTCAACCCCGTCCCCTGTTCCCAAACCTGTCCAACCCCCACACCCACAACAACAACACTGCTGCTGCTGCTGTCTTTGTGGGGTGAGTCCCCAAATAGCGCACAGACACACACACAGCATTTTACTGCAACATTTTGAAAGGTTCCATGTTTGCTTTGTTCAGGACAATGTTGGAGAGATGATTCCTGGGAAGCGGTTAGGGTACATGCCTCTGTAGAACTCCAAGGAAAGTGTTGGGAGAGGGACTGGGTGGGAGGGGGGTCAGTCATCTGGAGACAGTGCATGTTTAATCACTGTAAACAAAAGACGTGATCACTGATGGAAAAACGTCTTTGACGTAATGTTTCTATCTGGACCTCTAGATCTCCTTCAGATGATCCGATTTTTGGATAGTTGGGATTCGGATAATCGAGTTTCGTCTGCATTGCCACAGCCCAATAGTCATTAATACTGTCAAGGCATAGAGGATAATGCATCAGGGTGGGGGCAGTATTGCCAAAACATCCTTTTGACACCCATAGTTGGTATTCTGGGCTTTCAGCCAGGGATGATGGACTCTGGGTTTAAACTATGGGCAGCTAGGGGTGTGTCCTGCCTGGGTGATTTATCCAAAGGGAATATATTGATGTCTTCTGACCAGTTGGCTCGGAAATATGAATTGCCAAGTAGGAACCTCTTTCATTTCTTTCAAATTAGAAACTTCATACAAAAAGAGACCACACTTCTAACTGATCCTTATCAGTACGACATGGAGAAGAGGGGGTTGAGTGCTGACGGTACATTATCTGTTAGCAACGCTTATCATCTTTTGGGAGAGGGGCCCTCAGATGAGATCAAATGGCTCTGTAAGGTATGGGAGAGGGAGTTGGACGTCGAGATCTCTTCTGAAATATGGGAGGATATCTGGGAAAATGCAAGAAGGATCCATACTGGCACTGGAGCGTGTCCAGCGGAGATTCACACGGATGATCCCTGGAATGGTAGGTCTAATATACGATGAACGGCTGAGGCTCCTGGGATTGTACTCATTGGAGTTTAGAAGGTTAAGGGGAGGTCTAATAGAAACTTACAAGATAATACATGGCTTGGAAAGGGTGGACGCTAGGAAATTGTTTCCATTAGGTGAGGAGACTAGGACCTGTGGGCACAGCCTTAGAATTAGAGGGGGTCAATTCAGAACAGAAATGTGGAGACATTTCTTCACCCGGAGAGTGGTGGGCCTGTGGAATTCATTGCCGCGGAGTGCAGTGGAGGCTGGAATGCTAAGTGTCTTCAAGGCAGAGATTGATAAATTCTTGATGTCACAAGGAATTAAGGGCTACGGGGAGAATGCGGGTAAGTGGAGTTGAAATGCCCATCAGCCATGATTAAGGCCGAATGGCCTTACTTCCACTCCTATGTCTTATGGTCTTATGGATCATGATTTGCAACAAGACCCAAACCTTGCAATTGAAGATTCTCCATAGGGTCCATCTGGCCCCAGACCAATTCCCTAAATTTAAAGCAGGAGCATCTCCAATGTGTCCGAAATATAAAATGAGGAGGCGGGGGAGCACATTTACTCATTGTTTTTGGTCTTGCCACAGACTGTGGGCATACTGAGTGCTGTGGTCGGCGAAATAGAGAAGGCCTTGGGGAGGGAGGTGGAGATGGATCCGGTATTTCTTCTTCTTGACTTTGTTAATTCACTTTCATTAGATGCGCACACAAAAAAAGTTGGACTTGGCGACAAGTACAGTGCACTATAAAACTGAGAATTTCTATAAGACATGGCGGCCCTTTTTGGTCTACCAGGATACAGATTTGCCTGCCATACTAATAAGAGCCTTTATATAGCCGTGGCAATTCAGTGTAATGAATCTGGTATCTGTAGGGGAGGAACAATGAACATATTAAAATGTATAAACTTATGTGTTTGATGATCGAGGGCTATTGCTTTGTTTTACTGAGCTGTATTATTATAATTATTATTATTCTAACGATCTTCCTTTTCTGCCTTTGTTTTTAGTTATTATTTATTTATGTACTTAGTGGGTTTGTTTTTTAATACTGGTTTGAATTGTTTGGTTTTGTATTTGTTGTAATATTCAAAAGAAAACAAAAATTCCTTTTTTTGGATAAAAATATATTTAAAAAAAAATGTAAGGGAGATTTCTGAGATGTTGAGAAGTATTTCTTGGACGTTTGTGAACTTGTGGTATTCTCTAACACAAAGGGGAGTATATTTGAGGTACACACTAATGGATTGTTGATTACCAGTAATGCATAGGCTAATGAGGATGGGGTGGGTAAAAGGCATAAAATTGTCCAATCAGCCATCATCGTATTGAATGGCGAGGCAGGCTTGATGGGCAGAATGGCCTACTTTTGCTTCTGTGTTTCTCAAGAATTTGAAACGCATCTAAATAGAATATTCCATTTATTTCAACCGCACCTCTTAGTAGCATTTAAACAGGAAATAATTCCCTTCTCTCTCACACCTATAAGGTTTGACTTAACTGGGGGTTTCCGTTCCCAGCCTTGGGACGTTTTTAGCTTCTTTCTGGAATATTCACATAACTGAGCTTTGAATTTCACAGCTTCAAGTAACCTCTTCAGGATTCTAACAAAACTCTTCTGATCAGGAACTTTACAAATAAATGCCTTACGTTGAAACAACCTATTTCTTAACA
Organism: Chiloscyllium punctatum; assembly: GCF_047496795.1. Classification (NCBI taxonomy): domain Eukaryota; kingdom Metazoa; phylum Chordata; class Chondrichthyes; order Orectolobiformes; family Hemiscylliidae; genus Chiloscyllium; species Chiloscyllium punctatum. The sequence goes on along the minus strand of NC_092740.1, from coordinate 17,572,245 downwards.
GTTCTGAACAGTTTCCCTTCTTCAGAAGAAACTGTTTTACACGTATAACTTCAACGAACAGAAAGCAAAAGGCTTCCAATCTATAGTTGCTTCCCCTAAGCAATAAAAAAAATTCTGGATCCTTCTAATTGGCAGCCTGATGCATTACACTGTTAACACCGTGATTGTAAAAACTCTCCCAGGACAAACAAAATCCCATTACACTCCAGGAGCTACTTATTTCAAACTTAAATAAAAAAATCATGCCATCAAAAGGCTTGATAAGCAAATGATTAAACCAAACCATAGACACAAACCAAAAACCATATGCCACTAGTTCAAAACCCAACTGTATATCTTGTTCCACATCAGACTCCTACACCAACAACATACCGCTCTATTCCTTTCTCCCTCATGTGCTTAAATGCATTCATGTCACTTCCCTCATGAACTCCATGTGGTAGTGTGTTCATTTGCAATTGGATTCAACATGGTGTTGACACGGGGTGATGGTTTGTAAGCTTTTTACAGCAGATCTTATTCTCACATTTCTTACAATCGTTCTGTACTTTCAAACCTCATTTCTAACCCTGTTATCCTGCAGCTGTAACTCTGTATTCTTGGCTCTGTACAATCACCCAATAATCTTCGTTTGTTATGACCTGCCTATACAACATGCAAAACAAAACTTTTCACTGTACCTAGTTACATTTGACAACAATAAATCAAATCATATATGCTAGTGGAGTCTGTTTTTGAAACCAAGCTCTGTGGTACAATCATAATAATAGAAGAGATAGGGAAATTGAATGGATAAGTAAAAGGAATGGCAGACAGATTTATGGAGATAAATAGAATACTTTTGTGAGAGCAATAATTCACCCAAACCATGTTCAAGATTCCCCTTTAAAGTGGGAACTCTCCTTGTCCATTGGCCCATGGTCCAAGTGGATGCCCTGAAGTTTACTCACAATGGAACAACCAATAGGATGAGGAGTTGGGTCAAATTCAACCCCCTGCGCACCCCCCCCCCCGGAATGTAACACAGAATGGTTATAGTGCAGAGGGAGGCCATTGGGCCTGCATGTACACTGAAGGCATTGGACTAGAAAAACAATTTGTATTTAGATAGCACTTTTAACATTTTCCAAGTCACTTCCCTTGAGAAGGGCACAACAGATAATATTGTCAGACGTGTCAGGGCAGGTTGATCAAACATTTGGTCAAAAAGATATATTTATCTAAAAGCATCAGTAGCAGGATCAGAAATAGGTCATACATCACCTCGAACAATGGGCTGCCTTTAAAAGGTGTGATAATTCATTCAAGTGCAGTCAAGGTTTATTCACACAAAGGGGAAAGGTAGGGCAAACAAATTCAGACTCCCTTGTTGACAAAGGAGTTAAGGATGAAGTAGCAAAAGAGTTGTGCATTTGACAGATATCAGGCAGATAATACAATTAAGAATTAGACTGAATGCAGAATATTCTGATTGGCACTACATTCACAAACATCCACTCCCTCCACTCCCTCGACAAGATGTACTGTAGAAATCCACCAAAAATCCTCAGACAGCACCTTCCAAATGCACAACCACTTCCATTAAAAGGACAAGCACAGCAGTTACATGGGATACCACCACCTTGAAGTTCCCCTAAAAGTCACTCACCATCCTGAATTGGAAATATATCACTATTCCTTCACTGCCCTTGAGTCTAAATCCTGGAATTCCCTCATTAATGGCATCGTGGATCAGCAGGTGGACTGCAGCAGTTCAAGAAGGCAGCTCACCACCACCTTCTCAAAGGCAACTAGGAACGGGCAGTAAATGCTGACCCAGCCAGTGACACCCACATTCTATAAGCGAGTAAATAAAAAAGAAATTCAGAGGAGAACTGGACAAGTAAATGAGGGAAACAAAGATGGAATATGAGAAGAGACTGGTACACAAAGTTGTGGGCAGTTTGACTCCCTTACTTGAGGAGGATGTGTTTGTGTTGGAGGACATTTAGTGGAGGTTTGCTAGATTGATTCCAGAGATGAATTGAAGACAGATTAAACAGTTTACACCTAGACTCTCTAGATTTTAGAGGAATACGAGGAATTGGACTGTATTCAATTTAATTAGATTTATTGTCACATGTACGCACATGAGTACAGTGAAAAGTTAACAAGTTACCACTCAGAGTGCCATCTTGGGTATAAAGGTACCCAGGTACAGAATAGTAGAAGATCTAATTGAGGTGTTTAAATGCTAAAGGGGATTGAGAAGGTAGAGGCAGAGCAGATGTTTCCTCATGTGGACAATCTAGGTCACAGTTTTAGTAAAGTGGGTAGTGGAATTAAAAACTGAGATGAGGAGGAATGATTTCTGTGGAATTCACTTCCCCGGAGTGTGGTGGATGCTGTGGTACTTTATAAATTTAAGGAAGAGGTTTTTTAATTAGCAATGGATTAAAGGGTTACGGGGAGTGGGCAGGAAAGTGGAGTTGAGTCCAAGATTAGATTAGCCATGATCGTGTTAAGTGGCAGAGCAAGCTTGAGGGGCTGAATTGTCTCCTCCTGCTCCTAGTTGTTATGTTCTTATAATAAAAGGGGATCAAAATGCAGGCAATTGGCATGTATACAATAAAAGAGTGGTAAGAGGAGGGGTGGACAGGATTTGGCACCAATAAGGGAAGAGATATGCCAGAAATATTAAGTGAATGCTTGGCATCTATCTTTAACAAGGAAGAAGATTTTTCCCAGGCCACATGTAAGAGAAGGTAGTTCAGCCACAGCGTAAAACTGACAAGGAGGATATTATCTTTATCTTTATTCATTCACGGGTGAAGGCATCGCTTGCCCAGCCAGCACTTATCGCCCATCCCTAATTGCCCAGAGGGCAGTTAAATGTCAACCACATTGCTGTGGGTCTGGAGTCACATGTAGGTAAGGATGGCAATTTTGACAATGGACTAATGGTCATCATTAGACTCCTAATTCCAGATATTCTTATTAAATTCAAGTTCCACCATCTGCTGTGGCAGGATTTGAACCTGCGTGCCCAGACATTACATGAGTCTGTGGGTTGATAGTCTTGTGAATAATACCGCTATGTTGGAATGGTTACCTTTACTCATCAAGGCTAACAAGACTGTAGGACTGGGGGAGATACATCCATGGCTACAGAGAGAAGAAACTGGAGAGGCACTGGCCATACCTTCTCAATCTCCCCCAGATTCAGGAGTGGTGTCAGAGGCGAATTGCAAATGTTACACTGTTGTCCAGAGAAAAGTATAAAGATAAATTCAGCAGCTGCAGTTTAACCTCAGTAGTGGGAAACATTTTGCGAATGTAAACTCAGGACAGAATTACAACAGACAATTTCGCCAAATTTGAGTTAATGAAGGAAAAGTAGAATGGATTTGTTTAGGTGAAATTGTGTTTAACTAAGTTGCTTGATACCTTTGATGTAGGAACAGAAAAGGTTGATGAAGTTAATGCATGAAATTTCACAAGACTTTGCTGCAAAATAGACATGTGCACAATGTTAAAGCTCATGGAATAAAAGTGACAGTAGCATTGTGGATATGTAACTGTCTGGGTGACAGGAAACAGAGTAACGGTGAAGGGTCAATCGTTGGAAAAGAGAAAGGAGGCAGTCCCAGAGGTTGGTATTAGGACTTCTGTTCTTCCTCAAATATATTAAAAGCCCAGACCTTCGTATATACTAGATTAGAGTTGTGCTGGAAAAGCCCAGCAGGTCAGGCAGCATCCGAGGAGCAGGAAAATCAACGTTTCGGGCAAAAGACTTTCATCAGGAATCGGCTCTACTCCTGATGAAGGTCTTTTGCCCGAAACTTCGATTTTCCAGCCCCTCGGATGCTGCCTGACCTGCTGTGTTTTTCTAGCACCACTCTAATCTAGACTCTGTTTTCCAGCATCTGCAGTCCTTGTTTTTAACTTGGTATATACAACACTATTGCAAAATGTACAGGTGACATAGGAATTGAATCCCAGTGAGGAAGAAGGATTCTAGGATTCTAAGGATTTTTGGAAGGCGATAATCCAACCATGTTTAACCAGGCAAGTAATGGATAGTGTGGTGCTGGAATAGCACAACAGGTCAGGCAGCATCTGAGGAGCAGGAGATGAAGGGCTTTTGCCCGAAGCTTCGATTTTCCTGCTCCTCGGATGCTGCCTGACCTGCCGTGCTTTTCCAGCACCACACTCTCGACTCTGATCTCCAGCATCTGCAGTCCTCACTTTCTCCAAGTCATGGATAGCATCTTTTTTCAAGAAAAAAATGTGGCAAAGAATAGTGGCAAGAGAGGGAGAAGATAAACGTTGAGGGTAAACTTACAAGTAATACCAAGACAGATAGCAATAGCTTCTTTATATACATATATATATATATATATAAAAACAGTGAAGCCAAGGTGAAAATAGGCCCCTTAGACAACAAGGCTGGGGAAATAATGGAAAATTGGAAGATGGCAGGGGATTTGGATAAATAATTCACATCAATCTTCATGGCTGAAGACACTAAGAACATTCCAAAGTTACTAAATACTCAAAAGGGCAAAAGGAAGACAGGAAACAAATATAATGACTCAAAAGTGATAGATAATGGGGCTAAAACAGATCAGTCCGATTGAGCTGATGTGAAGCATCCCAGGATGTTAAAAGACGTATCTACAGATATAGTGGAGAGTAACCTTCCAAGAATCCTCAGATTTTGAAAAAGTCCCACAGGCTTGGAAAACTGCCAAAGTACCACCATTTTTTAAATAGGAAGAAGTGAAAAAAACTAGTCAGTCAGCTAATGTCTGTTTTTGGGGTAATGGAAGAACTAAATACAGGCAAAAGTGATGACGGCAGATCCTGGAGAAGAGTGGGATACTGGAAAGGCACAGCAGGTCAGGCAGCATCCGAGGAACACGAAAAACGATGGTCCGGGCAAAAGCCCTTCATGAGGAAGGATGAAGCCCTTCATCAAGAACTATATACCTACTATAAAAGAATGTAATAGCAGAACATACCTTGAATAGGCACAACACGTTTGGCTACTTAATAAAATAGGAGCCCCTGTGTTGGAGGTAATATATTGACATGGATGGAGAACTGGCTGACGAATGGAAGACAGAGGGTTCGGATAAGGTGGGCATTTTCAAAAAGGCAGCGACAACAAGTGGACTGCCATGGGATCAGTGCTGGGATCTCAATTATTTACTCGATGTACAAATGACTAAGATGAGGAAAGTGTGTGGAGACAATACAAATTCCAAGTGGGAAAACAAGTAGTGAGGATGATGCGAGGAGTATACACAGGGACATATGCAGGTCACAGGAATGAAACAAATAACTTGGCGAGTGGAGTATAACATGGAAAATTGGGAGGTTATGCAATTTGGCAGGAAGAATAGGGGAGCTGAATATGATTCAAAAGCAAAACGTCTGCAAAAGGTTACAACACAAAGGGGTTTGGGCGTGGTTGTCTGTGAATCACAAAAAGCTAGTTTCCAAATTCAGCTGATAACAGGGAAGGAAAATGGAATGCTGGCCTTTACTCCAGAGGCGATGGAGGATTCAAAATATGGAGGTCTTGTTAAAACTATACAAGGTACTAGTCAGAATATAGCTGGAATTCTGTGGACAGTTTTATTCCCTTTATGTAGGGAAAGATACACTGGCATTGCAGGCAGTCCAGAGAAGGCATATGAGATTGATGCCAGGGATGGAGAGTCTGTCCTATGACAAGAGACTGAGTAGTTTTAGCCCATACTCATTGGAATATACAACCTTATTGAAGCATGCAAGTCAGTCAAGGGATCATATAGGGTAGATGCAAAGACGTTGTTTCCCCTCATGGCAGACTTTGGGATCACAGGGCATAATCTCAGAATAGGAGATTGCGCATTTAAGACAAAAATGAGGAGGAATGTCTTCTCTTACAGGATTGTGAATCTGTGAAATGCTTTACTGCAGACACTGGGTTATTAAAGATAGTCAAGGCTGAGATGGGCAGATTTTAAATTAGTAAAGGAGTCAGGGGCTATGGGAAAAGTGGAGCTGAGGATTAGCAGATCAATGGTGGAGCAGACTTGATGGGCCGAATGGCTTACTTCTGTTTCTACCTCTTAGGGGGTGTATTGTGAGTCATGGGACGGAGAGTGTAGAACGCAAAATGAATATAAACAGCTACTGAAATGTGCGAACACGTGGCAGAAACATTTTATTGTGCAGTATAAAGTGATTCATTTTAGTTTGAAGAGTGCGATGAGTCAATATGAAAATAAGGCACAACTCTAAAGGGAGCAGAGGGACCAGGGGTACATGTAAATCAGGCATTAAAATTGGCAGAACAAGGTGAGTGAATTATTGAGAAAGTTTTTTAAAATTCATTCATGAGAGCTGTGTGCTGTTGGCTGGGCCAGCATTTATTGCCGGTCCCTAGTTGCTCCTTTGAGAAGGTGGTGGTGAGCTGCCTTCTTGAACCGCTGCAGTCCACCTGCTGTGGGATATCCCACAATGCCATTAGGAAGGGATTCCAACATTTTGACCCAATGACAGTGAAGGAACAATGAAACATTTCCAAGTCAGGATGGTGAGTGGCTTGGAGGAGAACTTAAAGGGGCTGGTATTCCCCTGTATCTGCCACTGAGCATTGCTGGTGGAGAGACTGGATGCTTGTGGATGTGGTGCCAATCAAGCGGGCTACTTTGTCCCGGATGGTGACAAGCTTCTTGAGCGTTGTAGGGGCTGCATCCATCCAGGCAAGTGGGGAGTATTCCATCACACATCACCTTGTAGATGGTGGACAGGCTGTGGGGAGTATTCCTAGCTTCTGACCTACCCTTGTAGCCACTGTGTATATGTGGTGAGTCCAGTTCAGTTTCTGGTAAATGGTAACCCGCAGGATGTTGATAGCTGGGGATTCAGCGATGGTAGCACCACTGAATGTCAATGGGCGGTGGTTAGATTGTCTCTGATTATGGTGGTCATAGTCTGGTATTTGTGTGGCGCCAATGTTGTTTGCCACCTGTCAGCTCAAGCTGACCCAGTATGGTTCGGACATCCTGGGCTTTATCAAGAGAGGCATGGAGTATAAAAGTGAGAAAGTTATAGCAAACCTCCATAAAACACTGGCTTGGACTCACCCAGAGCAGTGCACAGTGCTTTCAGATGAATGAGAAGGCATGGGGGAGGATGCAGAAAACATTTATGAATGTGGTTAGGGGATGAACTACTGAATGGAATGGAAAACTTGGCAAAGAGATGAGAAGGTCAAGAGCCGATTTGATAGAGTTCAAAATCAGGAGGAGGTTGATCAGAGGAGATAGAGAAAAAGAAAACAGCCCTATTGATGGAAGGATTGAGAAGGAGGAGGCACAGATGGTAAAAATGGCAGCGGTGAGAAATGTGTTAGGATCTGGAAGGCACAGCTTGAGAGAGTGTGGTAGAGACAGGTTCAATCAAGGCTATCAAGAGGAAAATTGTCCCATTTCAAGACGGGGAAATGCACTTCCTTATTTCTATAGGTATGTAGGTGGCCCCAAGAGTTACCTCTTGTGGAAATCTGCCCTCCAGACCTCTCCCCAGCAATTAAATCAAATATATTTTACAAAAGGATCATAGCCGATCATGTTTATTGTAGTGGTAATTCCATTATAGAATTAATCTACTCAATAACAGTTTCACTGCCTGTTCCCCAACTCCTAAGATTAGTTTAGTTTCCCTACAGTGTGGAAACATGTCCTTCAGCCCAACCAGTCCACACCGACTCTCCGAAGAGTAACACACACACACCCATTTCCCTCTGACTAATGTATCAAACGCTACTGGCAAATTTAGTATGGCCAATTTACCTGACCTGCACACGTTTGGACTGTGGGAGGAAACCAGAGCACCCGGAGAAAGCCCACACAGACACAGGTGTTGAGAATGTGCAAACTCCACACAGACAGTCACTCAAGGCTGGAATTGAACATGGGTCCCTGGCGCTGTGAGGCAGCGGTGCTCACCACTGAGCCACCATGCCACCCTTTCATCTCCTTTTCAGGTACTATTCAATCTCATCCTTTATGATAGAATCAATATAGATCATTACCAATTTGGGACAGTGCCTCAGAATGTATTATTACGTGAAAGGTGCTATATGGGTGAAAGTGTTTGTTGTAGGAAAGTTAGAGAATGGTTTGCAGGATGGCGCAATCTTGAATGAGGTAAAAACTAGCTCTGCTCTTCACTGGTAGTGATACTCATTTTAATTTAAAAACACAAGGATAAATACTACCTCATTCCTCTCCTGTTCGCTAAGTTTGCAGCCCAGCTGTGTGCCACCCCAATGGTGGAAAGTGAGGACTGCAGATGTTGGAGATCAGAGCTTAAAATTGTGTTGCTGGAAAAGCGCAGTAGGTCAGGCAGCATCAAAGGAGAAGGAGAATCGACGTTCTGGGCATTCCCGAAGAAGGGCTTATGCCCGAAACATCGATTCTCCTTCTCCTTTGATGCTGCCTGACCTGCTGCGCTTTTCCAGCAACACATTTTTAAGCACCACCCCAATGTGTGCCAAGAAAGCAGCCAGCAACACATTCCCTCCCTGGCCCCACAGAAATCAGCCACAGGTTTCCATTTCACACCAGGAAGCGCGTGCAGCAGTTGGTAACTTTTAACTGAAGTTGGTGGCTCATTGATAAATTCTGTAGCTGGTTGTTAAAAACCTAACGGACCGGTGAGCAACTTGGCGTGATGACATCCGTAAATAAAATGCGCGGTGAGCTGGCTTGGAACAGGGAGCCGTACTGCAGAACACGAGGCTCCCTGTGTTGCTTGACATTGGGATGCAACAATAATGAAGGTGTAACAATCCAATCCTTCTAATTCATTCCAATTGCAGTGCATTGCAAGTTATACACAACTAAGCAGATAATACAAAGATCTCTTCATAGAATAGCACCAAAGGAGGCCATTTGGCCCATTCTGTCTGTGCCACGATGTCTCTTTAAAAGACCCATCCTATTAGTTCCACACCCTCAGCTCCTTTCCCCACTGTCTTTTTATCCAGTTTTCTTTAGGAGTCATTATTGAATTTGTTTTCATTGCACTTTCAGGCAGCATGTTCCCAATCATAACCTCAAAAATCAAAAACATTCTCTTCAACTTGATTGTTCTGTTGCCAATTAACTTAAATTGGGTGTCCCCTGCGGTTGCCGACACCTGTCAGTGAGAAAATATTCAGTCAGGGAATATTTTCTCACTGTCTAGATATTTTCTAATCAACCCACTCAGCGATTTTATTACACATGTCTCGTCCCCTAACTCTATCCTATTTGAATAGCCATGGATTTTGAAGATCTCATTAAAGATCTGCTTGAAGGGGAACAGTTGCACCTTCTTGAGTCTCTACATGAACTAAAGCCCTCTATCACTGGTGCTCCCTGTCCAAGCTCTGGGATAGGTGATTCTACATTACATAACACAAAAAAAAAATTTGGATGTTGTAAAATGCCCTCCCTCAGCTGTTGAAACCAATGTGCAAAGTTGTGGATGTTCAGGAACATAGGAAACAGAACGACGGGTAGGCCATTCAGCCTACTGAACCTCCCTTGACATTCAATGCTGGGCAGCTCTCGGCACGCTATTTTGCGAGTGATATAACTTCCAACACCAACCCTTCTCATTCAGACCTTTCGTGGCCATCAACAACTCAATCTGACCAATTGAGGGTTCCTTTTATTCAGAAAATTTGCGAAAATTAATTTTTGGAACTAACTTCATGGGAAGTGAGTGGCATTGGCAAGGTCAGTGTTCGATGGCTTATTCCACGCCTGTCCGAAGTGAGGAGACACAGGCAATAACAAAATGATGTTTCTCAGGGATTGTCTGGTCTCCACCCTTAATCCCACTGGCCACCTGCAGGAGACACCACCAAACACAGGCACGGTGTGTAAGGGAGCTCTGTAAAGGTACATTGTGACGCAGCCTTAATGTTACTGGACGAGTAATCAAAGGAATGAGTTATTATCACTGCTTCAAACCCAGCAGCAACGGGGGAAATTTAAATTCAGTCAATAAAGCCCAAACTCGAAAACAAGTTTCAGGAATGGTGCTATGAATCTAACAGACCCACAGCAATGCAGTTCACTCTTATTGCTCTCTGATACGACCCTAGCAAGGCGCTTAGCTCAAGAACAATTAGGGATGGGCAACAAATACTGACCTTACCAGCAATCCCCACAACCTGTGAATGAATAGAGACAGAAAGGACATTGGACTAGCATTCTATCGACATATTAAATTCAAAGCAGTTGAGAAGCGCGTCAGTATTATTTCAAGATGCGACAAATATAAGCTGTCAAAGGATCAATTGCTTTGTGAGTCAGCTCAAGAGCTAAGTTACAACATGGTGAACGTACACTGCCTCCAATACCTTTATTCCCTCGCAAGTCAGTACCTGGCACCCTCTGTCAACACTAAGTGGCACAATACCACAAGATGCAACGACACACAGAGTCTACATGTTGCAAAATTGACCATTGGATCGCGCATTGATGCCTGAAGCTTTTGATAGATACCCAACTCCAATCGGATCTTCACTTGCTGTTAAACTAATGCACACTTTACATTGGACACACACACACACACACATACACATACATATACACACATACATACACACACACACATACATACACACACACATACACATACACACACACACAGGTTTTGCACACTTACTGAGGCATGGTTCCAGCATGCGGCTTGAACATGTCCCTCTCGCCCTCCGAGTCTGTGGAAGAAGCCCCTAGGGAAGAAGAGCAGAGTTAGAGAGGAGTTCGACCTTCCTGGGAGCACAGAGGAGGATGAGAGCTTGCATCTCTGGTTTGTGATAGCCTCAGCCTTGGCAGCTGGCCATCAAAGCTTAACGCTGCTTGTAATAACCAGTCTATGCGTGTGAGAAATTCAATCCAATTACAGAGCTGTTGTATAAATGTATAACAGTGTGGCACACCCCTAACCTCATTGGCACATACACACAGCCTCTGGGCTATTCCAGCTGTTAGATGAAAGAGGGGAGGGCTGCTTGCTGCTGAGATGAGCAATGGTGGGGGGGGGGGGGGTTCTGCTGAAGGCACTAAATCACTATTTCACCCTAATGCTTCTACATTCACTCTTCAACACAAATACACACTAATGAGGAACAGTTCTGCTCAGACACTGTGATTAACAGCTCAGTTTGTTTGTTCTATGCCAGAAGCACAATCCATTGTAGCAACATAGTCAAATTCGTCTGCCGTGATCTTCAAAGTCCAACAGAATCTGTTTCCCAATATCTTACCAGGGGTCAAGGAAAAGACCTGGCAGGACTTTCTGTGTAAACTCGCACAAGTATTCTTCCAGGAGTTGAACTGAAAGGTTCTATAGCCTCGAGCTCTGTGACCCACAGTAAGTCAGCCTGCCAGGAGTTCCTCTCAGAGACAGAAAGGGTGGTGCTGGAGACACACAACTGGTCAGGCAGCAACCAAGGAGCAGGACAGCTGATGTTTCAGGGTCACAGATTGGGGTGGGGAGGGAAATATCTCTCTGGTGGTGGCGTCTGTTTGCAGGAGATCCACATACAGTGCATTATCCTGCTTCATTTTCGCCACCTACAATCAGTCCCCACCACCAGGGATACATTTCCCTCCCCACCCCTATTTGCGTTTCGCAGAGACCACTCCCTCCATGACTTTTGTGTTAGATCCATGCCCCCCCACCAACATCCCCTTCACACCTAGCACCTTCCCTTGCCACCGCAGGAAGTGTAAAACCTGCACCCACACCTCTCCCCTCACACCTCTCCAAGGCCCCAAAGGATCTTTTCAGATTTGGCAGAGATTTTCTTGCACATCCACCCACCTCATCGACTGAGTCTATTGCTCTCGATGTGGTCTCCTCTACACTGGGGAGACAGGACGCCAATTCGCAGAGCATCAGGGAACATCTCTGGGACACCAAACAACCCCACTGCCCTGTGGCCAACCACTTCAACTCCCCCACACCACCACTCCCCCAAGCACATGCAAGTCTTGGGCATCCTCCACTGCCAAATCAAACCCACCACACTGGTTAGCACTGCTGCCTCACAGCGCCAGAGACCCAGGTTCAATTCCCGCCTCAGGCGACTGACTGTGTGGAGTTTACACGTTCTCCCCGTGTCTGCGTGGGTTTCCTCCGGGTGCTCCGGTTTCCTCCCACAGTCCAAAGATGTGCAGGTCAGGTGGATTGGCCATGCTAAATTGCCTGTAGTGTTAGGTAAAGGGGTAGATGTAGGGGTATGGGTGGGTTGCGCTTCGGTGGATCGGTGTGGACTTGTTGGGCCAAAGGGCCTGTTTCCACACTGTAATGTAATCTAAAAAAAACTGAGGAAGAATGCCTCATCTTCAGACTTGGGACCCTTCAACCTCTCGTCATTACCGTCGACTTCATCCATTTCCAAATCTCCCCTCCCACTATCTTATCCCAGATTCAACCCTCCAGCTCGGCACCGCCCTCTTGAGCTATCCATCTTCCTTCCCACCTATCCATTCTACCCTCCACTCCAACTTATCACCATCACCTCTCCACCTGCATCCACCTATCGCCTTCCCAGCCACCATCCCCCAGCCCCCTTCCCCCACCCCCACATTTCTGGATGAAGGGCTTATGCCAGATACACCATTTCTCCTGCTCCACGGATGCTGTCTGACCTGCTGTGCTTTTCCAGCACCACACTCTCGACTCGGAATCTCCAACATCTGCGGTCCTCAGTTTCTGCTCGAGCGCCTCTCAGTCTGGCATTCCTTTAGAAGGCAGTGAGAGTACAAAGACTTTGCTCCCCATGAAACTTATGCTGAGTGAGAGCGAGGACAACCTCAAAGACATTGCGCATTTGTTTTTATTAGATTAGATTCCCTACAGTGTGGAAACAGGCCCTTCGGCCCAACCAGTCCACACCGACCCACCGAAAAGGAACCCATCCAGACCCATTTCCCTCTGACTGATGCACCTGACACTACGGGCAATTCAGCACGGCTAATTCACCTGACCTGCACATCTTTGGACTGTGGGAGGAACACCGGAGCACCCGGAGGAAACCCACGCAGGCACGGGGAGAATGTGCAAACTCTACACAGACAGTCGCCAGAGGCTGGGACCCTGGGACCCTGGTGCTGTGAGGCAGCTGTGCTAACCACTGAGCCACCGTCCTGCCCCAACGGCAGAGTTACAGTAGAGGCTTTAAAGGGAAAGGAGGTACTGAAGTAAACATCAGTGAGTGGTCTCGATTGGCTGCCTCACTCCTCACTGCTCCCCATGCGGCCTAATCGGCTGAGTCAAAGCACAACCAGGGATTCATGGTGATGGTTATCTTCTCAAGGAAAACTTGGGAAGGGCACTGAATGTCAGCAATGCCTCACATCAGCCTAGTTTGGGGTTCCTGGACCAGTATTTGTCAGAATGAGAGCTGAGCATTCACTGCACTGCTTTGCCTGGAATGTGATGAATAACCTTCCCCTCTCTATAAGAATTGGCTGGTAATTGGAGTTTTTCGCCCCATTTCTAAGGAAGGATGTGCTGCCCTTGGAGGAAATTTATATGAATGATCCCAGGGATGAAGGTCTCACCACGAAGAGTGGTTGAGGACTTTGGGTCTGTACCTGATGGAGCTTAGAAGGATTTTGGCTGAAACTTAGAGAATTCTGAGAGGCCTGGATAGAGTGGAGGTGGAGAAGATGTTTCCGAGTAGGAGAGACAAGGGCACAGCCTCAGAGTGAAGGGGTGACCCTCTGGAACGGAGATGAGGAGGAATTTCTTCATCCTCCTCCAGACAAATGTTGAATTTGTCAAACTCATTACCACAAAAGGCTGTAGAGGCAAAGTCATTGAGTGTAGTTAAGTCAGAGATGGATAGGTTCTTGATTAGTAAGGGGTTCAAGGGTTACAGGGAAAAGGCAGGAGGATGGGGCATATTGGCATGATTGAATGGCAAGGTAAACTCAACGGACTGAATGGCCTAATTCAGCTCCTATATTTTATGGTCTTAATTTATGCCACGGGTTTGCAGAAGCTGCCATGTTGAGAAACTCCACATGATAGGAATCCTGAGGGAGCCGTGACAGGGTGCATATGGAGAGGATCTTCACTCTTACAGGAGAATTTAGAACTGGGCACGGGAGTAGTTACTGTTTCCAATCAAAAGCAGTCTGTATAAGACAGAGATAAGGAGATGTTTCTTCTCACATAGGGCTGGACAAATTTGGAACTCTCTTCCTCATCATATGACCATGCAAATTTAAAACAAGAGTAGACCATTCAGCCCCTCAAGCCTGTTCCGCCATTCAATAAGGTCATGGCTGATTTGTCTACTCTTCACATTTCACATTCCCATCGACCCCCGATAGTGCTCAACCCCCTTGCCAAACAAAAATCCACATACCACCACCTTAAAAAAAAATCCATCTTCGGAGGCAGAGAGCTTCAAAGCCACACAATGCTCTGGGGAATCAGAAAATACTTCCCTGTGATTCCTAGTTCTGGCCTCACACACAAGATAAAACATTCCCTCCATGTTAACCTTGTCAAGGCCATTCATCTTATACACTTCAATCAAGCCAACTGTAACTCTTTCAACCTGTGTAACCTTTCTTCATCATGCAACCCATCACTCCAGCTATCAATCTTAGTAAATCTCTTCTGAATTGTCTCCAAAGTCTCCACTTGTTCCTTCAATAAGAGATCGGAGATGCCCAAGACATTTGAGATGTGGTTCCACCAATGCTCTGTAAGACTGAGGCATAACATCCTTACTTTTATGTTCAATTCCTCTCGTAACAAAGAATAACATTTGATCAACTTTACAGATCGCCTACTGAACTTGCATACTAACGTTTGTAACTCATACTCCTGAACACCATGGTCCCCCTGCACCTCAGAATTCTCAGCAGTCATTTTCTATTTAAGTAACGCTCTGATTTTTAAAAATTATTCCAGACAAGGTGAATAACTTCACATTTTCCTGCATTATGCTTCATCTGCCTGGTTTTTGCCCATTCACTCAACCCATATTGTCCATCTGCAACCATCTTATGTCCACTTATTAACTTTCTGACCTATCTGTGGGTCATCCGCAAATGTAATTCCCGTACCTTTCCTTCCTTCATCCGTGTCATTGATATAAGTTGTGAAAAGCTGAGTTTCCACCACAGACACCAGTTGGTTTCTACTCATTACATTGTACCAATCTAAAAAAGATCCATTGATATATATGCTCTCTGTTCATTGTCACAACCCAATCATCTGTTCAAGATAACATCTTAACCCCCTATACCATAAGTCTGCAGTCTGCACATTAACCTTTTTTTGTGTGGTACATTGTCAATGACTTCTGAAAGTCAAAGTATAGTACATCTACTGGCTACCCTTTATCCACAGCATCTTACTCTTTCAAAGATCTCCAATTAATTGCTACAGTGATTCCCTTTCACAAAACCATGCTGGCTCTTCCCGATTACCTTTTCTAAGTATCCATTTACATCTTCCTTCATGATCAATTTTAGCACCTTTCCCATGATATCCATCAAATTAGTCAGGCAATACTTTCCTGCTTTCTGTCTACTTTTTTGAATGAGGGATTATATTTGCTACTTTCCAGTCTGATGGAACCTTTTCAGAAGTTGGCGCATTTTGGAAAATTAAAACCAATGCACCTACTATTGTGTTAATTAGCCACTTCTTTTAAAGACCCTAAAATTTAGCCCCTGAGGACCCAGAGACTTGTCAGTCCACAGTTGTTTGCTCTGGACTGCTTCTCTTGTGGTTGTTAATTGACAAAGTCCCTCTCTCCCTTCTATCTGCGGTACTGCGTACAGTTTTGGTTTCCTTACTTGAGAAAGGATGTTACTGGCACTGGAGGGGGTGCAGAGGAGGTTCACTAGATTGATTCCAGAGTTGATGGAGTTGGTTTATTGAATAGACTGGGCCCATACTCATGGGAATTTTGAAAAACGAGGGAGGGATCTTATAGAAACATCTAAAATCATAAAGCGAATAGATAAGATAGACATAGAGAGGTTATTTCCACTGGACGGTGAGACTAGAACGAGGGGGCACAGCCTCAGCATAAGGGGGAGTAGATTTAGGACTGAGCTGAGGAGGAACTTCTTCACCCAAAGGATTGTGAATCTCTGGAATTCCCTGCCCAGTGAAGCAGTTGAGGCGACCGGTTTTTAAAGCAAAGGTAGATTTTTGAACAGTAAATGAATTAAGGGTTTTAGTGAGGGGGCAGGAAAGTGGGCCTGAGTCTACCAAGAGATCAGCCATGATCTTATCAATGGGCTAGATCACCCACTCTTGCTCCAATTGCTTATGTTCTTACTGGAAATCCTCTTCTGTTCTCGAAAGTGAAGACAGAAGTAAAAGAATCATTCATTTCATCCACCATTTCTATATTATCTGTTATTAACTCTCTATTCTCACTCTCTACCAGGTCCAATCCTCATCTTTACTTACTCTTTTCCTTTCTAAATACTTATAGATAAACACCTGTACATACTCTTGCTGTCTGCTTTTACCATCCTCAACAACATCCTCCCAAACTTTAATTTCCTCCTCCTGATTAACCTTTTAGTATTTCTTTGCTGTTTGTTCCATTGTGACTGTTCATCTGATTGGCCACTCACCATCGCACTGTTATATCCTTTTACCTCAAGCCTGACATTTTCCTTAACTTTTGTGGTTAGCCACGGTTGGTGGGTCTGTCCCTTAGAACTTTTCGCTAAGAGTATACATGTTCAGGATCTTCAGAAATATCCAACCATAACAGCCACTGTGTTTCCGTTAAACTATCTCTGAGCATCCTAGTACACTTTAGCGAGCTGAGCTCCCACAGCCTCATCATAGCTGACCTTATTTAAGGTTAAAGCACCAGTTTTAGATCCACTTCTCTCTTTCCAACAGGTTGTAAAGTTTAATTCCATTGTGCTCATGATTACCTAGGGGGACCTTGACGCTGAGATAATTTATTAACCTTGTCAAATTACACAACAACAAGTTTAATGTAACCTGTTCTCTGGTCAGTTCCAAAATATACTACTCTAAGAAACTCTCTCAAAAGCATCTCTACATTCAATTGATGACGCCAAAATTGGAGGCGTAGTGGACAGCAAAGAAGGTTACCTTAGAGTACAATGGGACTTTGATCAGATGGGCCGAAGAGTGGCAGATGAATGTTAATTGAGATAAAAATGAAGTGTTACATTTTGGAAAGGCAAATCAGGGCAGGACATATACACATAATGTCCTGGAGGTATTGTTGAACAAGGGGACCTTGGAGTGCAGGTTCATAGTTCCTTGAACGTGGAGTCATAGGCAGACAGGATAGTGAAGAAAGCATTTGGTATGCTTGCATTTATTGGTCAGTGCATTGAGTATAAGAGTTGGGAGGTCATGTTGCAGCTGTACAGGACATAGGTTAGGCCACTTTCTCAGAATATTGTGTGCAATTCTGGTTTCCCTGGATGTTGTAAAACTGGAAAGGGTTCAGAAAAGATTTATAAGGATGTTGCCAGGGTGAGAGGGTTTGAGCTGTAGGGAGAGGCTGAATAGACTAGGACAATTTCTCCTGGAGTGTTGGATCTTGAAGGGTGACCTTATAGAGGTTTATAAAATCATGAGGGGTATTGATAAGGTGGATAGACAAGGTCTTTTTCCTGGGGTGTGGGAGTCCAAAACTAGAGGGCATAGGTTTAAGGTGAGAGGAGAAAGACTTAAAAGGAACCTAAGGGGCAACATTTTCACCCAGAGAGTGGTGTGTGTATGGAATGGGCCAAATGCTGGCAAATGGGGCTAGATTTATTTTGGATATCTGGTCGGCATGGACGAGTTGGACTGAAGGGTCTGTGTCCATGCTGTACAGCTCTATGACTCTGTCTGTTTCTGCTGAATAGTCAGTAATGTACAATGCGGCACGGTGGCACAGTGGTTAGCACTGCTGCCTCCCAGCGCCAGAGACCTCGGTTCAATTCCCACCTCAGGCAACTGTCTGTGTGGAGTTTGCACATTTACCCGTGTCTGTGTGGGTTTCCTCCGGGTGCTCCGGTTTCCTCCCACAATCCAAAGATGTGCAGGTTAGGTGAATTGGTCATGCTAAATTGCCTGTAGTGTTAGGTGAAGGGGTAAATGTAGGGGAATGGGTCTGGGTGGGTTGCTATTCGGAGGGTCAGTGTGGACTTGTTGGGCCGAAGGGCCTGTTTCCACACTGTAAGTAATCTAGAGTGTGATTCTTCATCTTGTACTTTCTGTTAGTGACCTGGAGACCACTCCCACCAGTGATTTCTTTCCTATACTATTCCTCATCTCCGCCCGAACCGGTTCTACATCCTGATTGCTTAAACCAAGGTCATCCTTGATTAACAATGCTCACCCTTCACTTATACTGAGCTTTCTATTCTCCCAGAGTGTTAGACACTCCTCAGTGTTCAGGACCTGGTCCAGATCATTCTGTGTCCACATCTTCATAATGGTTATTCGATCAGACTTTCTCATCTCTATGTGCTCAGTCAGTTCAGTTACTTTATCGGGAATGCTGCACAGGTTCAGAGACATAGCCTTTAGTTTTGACTTTTTGTACTCTTTGTAACATCTAGCCTTGAATGTTGATATAATCTTTGGATTTTCTTTCTGTTCCTACCTGCTGGACTGCAGCCTTCATATCCTAAAATATTATTTGGTTCACCTGCCCTGACTCTCCTTTCCAGGTCTCAGATTTGTCAGAGTCCATGTAACTGCCGAAGCTGCAGAGGGGGGGGGGATGTTCACGCAGTGGGAGCAGGGTCTTTTTGAGGCTAAAGCTAAAGCGAGTCTTGAAAAGCAAGAGGGTGAAACGTTATGGGGGTGGGTGGAAATGGGAAGCAATCAGATCAGCCATGATTTTTCTGACTGCTGTCACAGGCTCAAGGGGCCAAGTGACCTTCTCCTGTTGTTTCTGATTCGTATGTCCCTGTGCATCCTTGTCACCTTCTCCGGTCATACTGTCATGGAGTCATCCAACACGGAAACAGACCCCTCGATCCAACCAGTCCATGCCGAACATAATCCCAAACTAAACTAGTCCCATCTGCCTGCTCCTGGCCCAAATCCCTCCAAACTTTTCTTATTCATGTATCCATCCAAATGACTTTTAAATATTTCAATTGTACCCACATCCATCACTTCCTTTGGAAGTTCATTCCACACACAAACCACCCTCTGTGTAAAAAAAGTTGCCCCTCATTGTCTTTTTAGAATCTGGCCATTTGGCCCATTGAGTCCACACCGACCCTCCAAAAAGCATCCCAGCCCCTACAACCCTGCATTCCCCATGGCTAGCCCACCTAACATGGCCAATCCACCTGACTGTGGAGGCCAGTCCACCTTTGGACTATGGGAGGAAACAGGAGCAAACCCACGCAGACACGGGGAGAATTTACAAACTCCACACAGATAGTCACCCAGGATTGGAATCGAACCTGGGTGTCTGGATCTATGCGGCAGCAGCACTAACCACTGAGCCACTGTGCCACCCTAATGTCCCAATTCCTATACTCAAAGGTCTGAGCAATGAAGGCAAGCGTTCTTAACGCCCTCTGTGCTCTGGACGATTTCTGTTGTTCATCACCTTACCCCTTGGTGCCCAGTCCTCCCACTGACCAAGACCCTCAGCTCTAGAATTCACTCAATAAACCTCCTCTACCTCTCTATCTATTCTTTTTCTTTAAATTGCTCCTGAAAACCAACTTGCTTTTCCAAAAGCTTTGGTTAATCGTTCGATTGTCTCTTTTACCTTTTGGCTGGGTTGTCAAATGTTGTCACATAACTTTGTTGCGAAGGGGTTTGGGCATATTTTACTCTTTCAAAAGGGTGCTATGAAATTAGAGGTGCTGTTGGAGTTTTCTTTGTGACAATCGGTCAATGTTGCAGCTGTGCTGGTAGGCCTTGTGAAAATGTCATGAAGTACAGGCCCACATCCTACCCCCTGACCCCTCACAATCGAGCCCACCCCAGTAAGCTGAGGCACTCCAGGCACAATGGGAAACACAGCCAAACATGCTGCTCCATAATGTGGACACACTCACACCAGGTAGAGACAGGTAGGAGGACAAAGACAAGTCTGAAAGCTAACCTGGCATGAAGTCATCTGGAGAATAACAAGAGGAACAGAGAGGTGTCACTGGATATCTCCTTTCATTGTCAGCGATACAGGATTGCACCAGCACACCTGGGATTGCTTCCTGTCACAGCACAGGGAAGGCTTTTCAGCCCATCGAGTCAGCTACATAGACAGACACATGAATGGGATAGGTATGAAGGGATATGGTCCAAATGTAGGCAAATGGGATCAGTTTAATTTGGGGTGGCATGAGCAAGTTGGGCTGAAGGGCCTGTTTCCACATTGTAAATCTCTATGACTGCGTGGGTCTGCACCAACCTATCCCACTTTGGAGCACTTAGCCCTAAGCCTTGAATGTTCTAACACTTCAAGCGTTCATCCAAGTACTTTTGAAAGGTTACCTAAACCCTCACTAAACCTCCTGTCCTTCACCTTAAAATTATGTCTCTTCATTATTGACCCTCTGACTAAGGGAACACTGTTTTCTATTCTCCCTGCCTCTTGTAATCTTATAGATTTCAGTCAGGTCCCCTCCCAACCCTCTCAGCTCTGCGAGCACTAACCCTGCAAATGCAGAGAGGACAGACCTTGCGTAAGATCCACACAGGTATCACAGTTGACCTAAAATGAAAGAAAGAACTTGACATTTCTTGTCAGGACGTCATGAAGTCTTTTATAGTTAATGAGGCATGGAAGTCAAGTCAGTGTTGGTGATGAAGGAATCCTGCATTATACACAGCAACTAATTCCTGTCAAGTTCCGGACAGACAAACAAAACACTTCAGCTAAACTCACACAACAGCCTGAGAGTACACCAGTGCAAACAGAAAGAATATATATTGAACCCATGAACAGTGCATGTGAACTCTGAGGGGGGTGGTGGCAGCAGGACAGAAACATTCAAACAAAGTGACAATTCAGTCCCATGAGTCTGCTCTGCCATTTAATGAGATCATCGCTGATCATATCCGTAACCTTAAATCCGCCTACATTCAGTAACATTTCAGCCCCACCCCTTGCTTACTAAGAATCTGTCTATTTCTTCCTTAAAGATGCTCAAATATGCTGCTACCTGAGGAATAGAATTGCAAAGAGTCACAACTTTCTCGGTGGTGTCCCAATAACACTTAACATGTTGGCAAAATCCAGGAGAGAGCAGCACACTTGATCGGCCATCAACATTCAATCACTCAAGATGCCCAGCAGAAATTCACCACAGCCCCTTCCAAACCCACAAACACTGCCATCTAAAAGGACCAGGGCATAGACAGATGGGAACATCATCCCTGCAAATTCCTCTCCAAGCCACTCACCATCCTGAGTTGGAAATATATCACCGTTCCCTCAGTATCACTGGGTCAAAATCCTGGAGGATTTGCCCCCAAGGGCATTGCGGGAGCACCAACACCTCAAAGATGTTCAAAAAGACAGCTGTCCTCTGCCCTTCCCAGGAAAACTGGGCATGGGCAACAGATGTTGGCAACATCAACAAATAAAATAAAAATCTCTTTCTTGGGAACTGTGACTTCTGTCACCAAGCATGACAATAATGTGAAAACAGTTAGTTCAATAGTTCCCAGAAATGTTTATATTTTCTTTCAACTCCACAACAAAGAGGATTAAAAACTTTGTGGATTTACTTTATCAGGAAGTGAGATTCTTCCTTTCTGCACTTTAGTTAAACCACAACCAAATCTTGGGGGAAGAGAGGCAACTTGCAGTATACACAGTTGGTCAGAAGGTTTATGCACCATTCAGTTCAAAACCCTTTGTTGTGACCTGACTTTGTGATATTGGGTATTTATAACGGCAAAGTGAACACAAAGAGGCATCTAAGGGCTCAGTCAGTAGTGAGAGACGGACTGTAACTTTTACAATTGAAACAGAAATTGTTGGAAAAGCTCAGGAGATCTGGCAGCATCTGTGGAGAGAAATCAGAGTTAATGTTTCGGGTCCGGTGTCCCTTCCTCAGTCACTCGGATTTCTCTCCACAGATGCTGCCAGACCTCCCAGTGATTTCAAAGATATTAACAGAGAAGGACAAAGGGCTGTGTAAACACTTTTAGCTTGGGTGCAGTTTGCTGTCATTGTGGGTATGTTCGCTGAGCTGGGAAGTTGATTTGCAGACATTTCGTTCCCTGTTTAGGTGACACCTTCAGTGCTTTGGAGCCTCCTGTGAAGCGCTGCTATATTGTGTCTTCGGGAATTTATTTGGTTCTGTTTCTGCTCCATCTGGTTACCTGTTCCTGTTGTTCCTTGTTGAGGCTGGCCTATTGGGTCTAGGTCTATGTGTTGTTGATGGAGTCTGTGGATGAGTGCAATGCCTCTAGAAATTCTCTGGCTCTCCTCTGTTTGGTTTGGCCTATGATCTTTGAGTTGTCCCAGTCGAATTTGTGGTCCTTGTAATCTCTGTGTTTCTACTAGGGGCAGCTGGTCGTGGGGTTTAGTGGTTAGTTGGTGTTTGTGGATTGCTAGTTGTGTGCCTGTTTTCCCTGTATAGTGTCTCATGCAGTCTTTGCGTTGAATCCTGTAAATTACCTTAGTCTTGCACACCATGGGTAGAGGGTCTTTTGTCCTGGTGAGTTGTTGTCTGAGTGTGGCTATCGGTTTATCTGAGTGGTCAGAGAAATCTAGCTATTGGCTCTGACACTTTTTACATATAAGGTAGTGTGACTAGTGAGTTAGGTGGTGGCAGGTCCCTGTCGTGTTGTATGTCTGTCAGGCATTTGCGGATGAAGTTGCGGGGATATCCGTTCTTGGTGAATATACTGCAGAGGTGTTCCTCTTCTTCTAGGCCGGGAGTGCTGCAGTGTGTGGTACGCCTTTTGTACAGGGTCCTAATGCGACTTCTCCTGTGTGTGTTCGGGTGTTGCTGTTAGAATTCAGGACCAGGTTGGTGTGTGTGTGGCTTTTCTGCACACTTTTGTGCTTCATTCACCATTCTGTGTTCCTTGTACCATCACATCCAGGAATGGGAGTCGATTGTTGGTTTCCTCATCTCTCGTAAATCTGATCCCTGTGAGTATGGTGTCGATGATCCGGTGTGTGTTCTCGATTTCTGGTCTCTTAATGATTACAAAAGTGTCTTCCAAGTAGCTGATCCTATACCCATGGTGTGCAAGACTAAGGTAATTTACAGGATTCTATGCAAAAACTGCACAAAACACTATACCAGGCAAATAGGCACACAACTAGCAATCCGCATCCACGAACACCATCTAGCCATTAAACCCCACGACCAGCTGTCCCTAGTAGCCACACATACAAGGACCACAAATTCGACTGGGACATCATAATGATGATAGGTCAAGCTAAACATATGACAGCCATAGAATTTCTAAAAGTATGGCACTCAGTCATAGACTTCATCAACAAACACTTAGACCTAGACCCAATAGGCCGGCCTCTGCAACAAACTACCAGAACCGACAACCAGATGCAGCAGGAATGGAACCAAATAAATTTCCGAAGACACAGTACAGCAGCGTTTCACGGGAGGTTCCAAAGCCTCTGAAGGTGTCACCTAGACAGGGGACGAAGTGTCTGCAAATCAACTTCCCAGCTCAGGGAACATACCCACAACGAAGAGAAGGTTGAAGAATGAAGGGAAATTACACTCAAATCAAATGAAGAAAGTGAAATAAAGAGAGGCAAAATGACTCAAAAAAGAGAGTTAGCTAAAACAAAACCGTAAGATCTGATACTTGGATACCTTCAATAACAATTCACAACTTGAAGCAATGTGATGCCACTGATAACGCTGTTCACTGTCTATATTGGAAAGTGTCAGAATATTTGACCCAAAAGCAGGGCAGTAAAACAATTGCAAGCATTCTCAAAAACAACACAGTTTCAATAAGAATTTTCTCAATGTTTTAAAATTCACTTCCAGGAGTTTGTATCAGGAATCATTTGTGATCGATGAGGACATGCAAAAATACTGGTCCAGGTGAGCTCCGTGAACTGGAGGCAGAACCAATGGAAGGAAGTTAGGACAGAAACTACGTGGCCAGACAAACAGAACAACTTCAGGTATAAAGCAAACTACAAGCAGAGGAGCTGCACGCAGAGTGAAGGCCATCAGTGGACAGATGCAAACACAGAGACCAAGCAGACAGAGATCGAGGAGTAAATTTACTGCAGATGCTGGAATCTGTACTGAAAACAAAAAAAATGCCAGAGATCGCAATGGGTCAGACAGTATCCATGGAGAGAAAGTAATGGAGTAATCCAGGCTCGAAACTTTAGCTTGCTTTTTCTCCATGGATACTGTCTAACCTGCTGTGATCTCCAGGTATCCCCAGGGAAATAGGAGTTCCCTTATGTGCAGAGAACTATTGAAGAAAGGAGAAATAAATCACAACTCAGTTTTTCCTTTTGACAGAAAAGGAGATGGGAGCTCTTGAAGACACTGTGCAAGCTAGTTTGGATCATCTAAGATCTGGAAAGCTGGTGTTTACTCAGAAGTAGCCAGATTATGAATGGGGGTGGTACTGGTTGTTCAATTGAACAGGAACTCTGAAAAGCTACACCACCGAGAGGAGGGGTGCTTTGTGGAAGTGAGTCTTATGCACGAAACTTTAAAACAAAAGCATTTGTTGGATAGAGCACCAGAGTTACCTTGCCTGAATATTGCTATGCAGTATATCTATATATTGCCATTTCTGAGGGTAGTTAAGTGAATTCTTGTGGTTGTGTAAGTCATAACTTTGTTGTGTAGTCTATTTTAAGTGGCACTTAACTTTCTATTTGTAGTATCATTTGCTTGTAGGTTCATGTGTAATTTACTTTGATCCTGTTTGGTGTTAAAGTAAATGTTGCATAAAAGCCTTGTTGGTATTTTCTACTTTGGAGATCATTTGGTACGTTTGGTTTTCAGTTTCCCAACAGCTAATGAAACAAAATGATGATCCACATTGTTAACAATCAGCTCATCACGAGAAAGACACTTGCATTAATTAAAGTGTTTGCGGCTGATTTAATATGCAAATATAGACAGTACTTAAAGGAGGAAGAGAAGCCACTGTTTGTCTAAAACAAACACTGAAGAATGTAAATGAAACTGGAAATTCTGGAGATTTATAACACCCTATGTCTGCCAGCCAATTTTCTCTTTAATAACAGCATGCGTTGTTAAGATGCTGTCAATTTTCTTGTAAGTTCCAGCCCAAGTAACAATGGTGGAATTATCATTGGTAGGGCAAATGGCTTGTTATTAAAGAGAAGTGAACACTTTCACTGCATCTGGGGTTGCCAGGGAGCAGATGAAGAGCATAAGCATGGGAAGCAGCCCGATTTTGTTTTGGGATGCGACAATCCATTAAGCCATCAGGCCCTAATTACAAACCTTCCTGTTTTTCATAGTTGAAGTGTTTCCATACATCGAGTTCAGGCAAGTTAATGTAAATGGTGTGATGTAAATGACAGAGAACTGCAGCAAACGTTCTGGATACAAGTCAAGTCCCAGGTCATGGGGTCGTGTGTGTCACACAAAGAGGCTCCAAGACATACTAAGTCCCTACACGGGGCCAGGATCCTTCCACCACAAGGTCAGGGATCTTCAGATACTCCGGAGACACAGGCCTGTGACTTCCTTTGGGACTCATATTGCCATCAGTCCATTGACATTAGGAACTGCAATTCTCCCAGGATGCTTGAGAATGCCAAGCTCCAATAGAGGACCTTGATGAGTGATAGACTGGTCCTCCTCAAGGAGTTCATGACCATAGTCTGGAAGGATGCCAGTCTGCAGGAGGGTGTGTCCGACACACAAATTCAAACTCCAATGGAGCTCTGTTCCTGATGAAACATCTGCAACATAACCTGGCTGTAACCAACGACCAGCGAGACAGGTGCAAATGGCACGGTGATGCACAGTCCAAAGCATTAGCACCTTCTCAACCACGTCATTGTCCACATAAGGTCCACTGCTGGACCACTGCTTTCCACCTGCCATCTCCATGATCCTGGGCCCCAAATAGTGGAGTGAGGGGCAAGAGAAGCAATGACACAGGAAACGGGAACATCACAGAACCCGAGAAGTGGCTCCTGTTTAATCAGTGTCTCACTGCGGCCCTTCCAGCACCCCTGGCAGTTACCATCTGCCGCTCGATGCCTGGGTGATCATAACATGAAGGACAACAAATATCTGCCAACAGGTCCCAGAGTCCTGCTGCTAGGAAACAGCACAACTTGCTTCAACAAAACCAACCAAGAGAAACTCAATCTCATCCGGCTCAGGTATAAAATCATTTTGCTAACTGGAAATGCAGCCACAGCTTGAGAGAATTGTGGCAGTCTGACACTGATCTGAAGACAACATCACTGCATGCAAGCCACCCCATGGAGAACACGTGCTGGGGAGAAAGAACACAAGAGAGCCAACAATTTTTCAGAACCATCAAGACAGCCTGTGGCCTAAGCTGACAGCCAATGAGGGGAACTCATCATGGAGGGGCAGGCAGTAGCTGCTCATAACATAACCCAAGATCAAATCGAATGGTGGAACAGGCTCAAAAGGGCCAAATGGCCTCTGTCCATTCCTATGTTCATATAAACAATAAACAGACACCTGCTCGCAAAAGCTCCTCATCTGACTTGCTGCTGCAAAACCCGGCTGGATGTCGCACTGAAGTAACGCTGCTACATAAATGCCAGTTGTTGTTGTAAGTTAATGACGAGAAATGCAGAAATACATAAATGCAGATACTGCACTTCTCGTCCCCAACGTACCCACCCTCCCCGATGCTAATTTCCACCCTGTCCTTGCCACCTTCCTGAGGAAATCTGTAGTGGAGGCAAAACAAATGATGTCAATACACAGGCACACGTACAGACACACACACAGATACGCAGACACACACACACACAGACACGATCACACATACACAGACACACAAACAGATACGCATACACACACAGATACACACACACAAACACACGCACACATAGACAGACACATGCACATACACAATTTTTCTCACACCCATGCAGAGCTTCTCTCTCTCACACACACATACACGCAGTTTCTCTCACACATACAGCCTCTCTCTCTCTCACACACACACACACATACACACTCACTCACACACACACACTCACACAGTCTCTCTCGCACTCACATAGACTCTCTCTCTCTCTCACACACACACACAGAAATAAAAGCCACTCTTTGATCAGTTGAGACAGGAGCCAGAGGCAATACCAAAAGCTGTGGAACCACGTCTTAGCGTGAGGAGGAGAGAAGAGGTTTGTCACCTCGACATTATAATTCAATCTGTCAAGTGCATCAAGAGAGTATCAGAGGTAAATCCAAGATAATGGGAACCACATTGTGAGTTCAAGGGTTGGACAACACAAATGCTTTTTGATTCAGTACAGACCTGTCTGCATAGTTGAGGGTGATGCGATGACTAATGGTGTTCGCTGGCTGTGTAAACACAATGTCTGCAGACAATCCTTGAACATTGTTACGGTCTACATTAAAGGCAGGGTCTGGAGAGTTAATACAGTCATTTGAAAGGGCCGGGGGTAAGGTGCGGAGGAAAGGTGGATCACTTTACACATGGAATTCTCACGGAACAAAAACTCCTTCGGGGCACAGCCTCTCAAAGTTGGTGACACTGGGGAGGGATTTAGACACTTTGGGGTCCACAGAGATTCTTTTTAAGTCCCTGTAGGAGTGGGGAGGCAGTCTGCAGAATAGTGTCAAAATGTTTCCTGAACATTGAAACTGCAGGAGGAGTTAAGAGCTCGGACCAGGGAGTACACGCTAACCACTGCGTTGACAACGCAGGCAGTGAGGAACTGCAGATGCTGGAAGCCAGAGTCAACAGATGTGAGGCTGGAAAAGCACGGCAGGTCAGGCAGCATCCGAGGAGCAGGAAAGTCAACGTTTCAGCCCATTTTCCTACTCCTCGGATACTGTCTAATCTAATGTGCTTTTCCAGCCTCAGATCTATTGACATTGGCAAAACAGATGTGGCTGTCTGTCTTATATACAAGGGATTCAATTTATACAGGGGCAGGATTAGAGTGGTGCTGGAAGTGCACAGCAGGTCAGGCAGCATCCGAGGAGCAGGAGAATCGGTGTTTCGGGCATGAGCCCTCATTCCTGCATCACTCTAATCTTGACTCTAATCTCCAGCATCTGCAGTCCTCACTTTTCGCCAAGTTCAATCTATACAGGCAGATGTATCTATGCAATAAATATATACACAAATTGTGTACAGATGCCCCTGGGTGAAACAGGTCTACTCACCTCACTGACACATGTACAAACTGCTTCCTCAAAAACATTACTAAAACGGGAGTATGTTTCAGGATTAAGGGTCGAAATTTCGAAGGGCTCTGTGGTAACTCCTTTTGTGAAAGGGGTCCTTGTCACTGAACAAAGTTTGCACAGCACTGCTGTAACTCACTGAGGGGGGGTGGGGGAATGGTATCTCAACGGAGTCAGAGCCCACCTCTCCCTCCCTGACCCCAACACACCCTTCACCATTTCTCTGTGAAATTCTGCACAGAGGCTCTCCAATACTCCTCACATGTCAGACAGCGCGTGCATTACAGAATGGGTGCAGCTCCAACAGCACTCTAGACCTTCCAGGAAAAAAAAGCATTCCCTTTTGTCAGGATCCTACCTACACCCTCCGCTACCAAGGCTCAATACCAACGAGCTTCTGTACGATGCACTGCGGTAACTCACCAAGACTCCTCCCACAGCACCTTCCAATCTTCCAACCACTTAGTTTCCACTCACTCACAGGATGTGGGTATCGCTGGCTGGGCCAACATTCCCAGTGTCAACCACATTGTTGTGTGTCTGGAGTCACAGGCAGGCCAGGCCAAGGTAAGGATGGTAGATTCCAGATGGGTGTTCCTGACAAATGGTTTCTTGGTCAACCAATAGATGCTTAATTCCAGAGTCCAAATTCCATTATCCACCAAGGGATTTGAACCCAGGTCCCCAGAACATTATTATATTTCTTGGAAGAGAGCAGAAGATCTCAGAGGGCTGTACAACTCACAGACATTAAATCATAGAATGGCTGCAATGCAGAATGAGGCCATTCAGCCCTCCCCTTTAGTGGTAACAATACAGTCGCTCTCCACTGGTCAGTACAACCCACATCCTAATGGAACATAGAGTGGAACAGAGTAGTCATTTATTGTCACTTGTATTTTTTACAAACAAAACAGTGAGAAGTGTTGAAGATGCCATACCATGGTGCCTATATTAATGACAGAAGGCATAGATAAGAAAAAAAATCACTAAGACAAAGCCCATCTTAGTTCAGTTCACGGCTCCTGGGTTCGGGAGAAGACAGTATGACCGACACGCCAGGCCGCTGGGATCCAGGGCAGAAGCTGCCACAAGGACCAATCTCGTCGCTGATCCCGGGAAGGAGGGCATTGCAAAAGCCTCCCAACTGAACTCCGACTAGCCGGATACGGGGCTGAAACTGCCTCAATGCTGCTGGCCTCCGCTGATGGAGCAGCCAATAGCAGCTCCCCAAGCTCACCCCTCCGCCAGCCCCCTCCTCAACGCAGAGTCCCGCACTGGACTCACCGGTAGCTAGTGAGTAATATAAATATTTTTGATTAATATTGGGCAACATAAGCAGTAGGCCATCACCTTCATTGAGAAAGGAGAAGGGGCAGCAGATACATGGGAATGCCACCACATGCATGTTCCCCCTCAAGCTACACACCATCCTGACTTAGAAATACGTTGCTATTCCTTTCGTGTCACTGGGTCAAAATCCTGGAATCCCCTCCTTATTCCTAACCGCAACCCTATTCCCAAAAGTTTCCCATACCAAATGCATGGATGTGGTTCAAGAAGGCAGCTCATCCCCACCTTCAGATGTGGAGCTAGGAACAGGCGGCACAGTGGCTCAGTGATTAGCACTGCTGCCTCACAGCGCCAGGGTCCTGGGTTCAATTCCAGCCTTGGCCGACTGTCTGTGTGGGGTTTGCACATTTTCCTTGTGTCTGTGTGGGATTGTTCCGGTTTCCGCCCACAGTTCAAAGATGTGCAGGTCAGGTGAATTGGCCATGTTGAGTTACCCATAGTGTCCAGGAATGTGTAGGTTAGGTGCATTAGTCAGGGGTAATATAGAGTAGGGGGATGGGTCTGGGTGGGATACTCTTCGGAGGGTCAGTGTGGACTTCTTGGGCCAAATGGCCTATTTCCACACTGAAGGGATTCTCTGATGAAATACTGACCTTGCTAGCAACACTTAGTTTCCAAAGACTGATTTAAAACAGAGTTACTCGATCTCCCTCCACCTTTGCCAGGCCACTCATCTCGTCTTTATGCAGTGGTGAAAGAATCAATGCAGGTGGGAACCAGAGTGGGAGTCTTTTGGTCTTTTTAGAAATAAAATGGGGAAGATAGGGTGTGAGGGGAACAGTGAGGGATAGAGTCTCTGTATCACGCAGAAAAAAAAAATAACAGACTCATTTTCTCTCGATTTTCTTCTACCTGGATTCTAACTGTTAAAGCTGTAAGCTAACTTAGCAACAATAACTACCTGCATTCATATAGCGCCTTCCACATCACAAAACACGCTTCACAGGAGGGTTGTGAAATACGATTTGTTGTTGAGTCACAGAAGGAAGTAGCAGGACAGATAAGCCAATGTTTTACTGGTATTTACTGGCAGGAAATTCCCAAGTGCAGTGACTTCATCATTGATAGTGCTTAAACTCCTAACAAGCACAGAATTTGCTGAGTTTGTTTTTGTCATCGTGGAGATACAGAACACAGTGAGCACTGCTGTACTTTGGTAAAACAGCACACTGTGCTAAACATTATAATGTTTCAGTCCTTCAACTACCTAGTGTCTCCGTGTAACCCAGTATCGGTCTCTCTAATGCACTCAACCTGTTCACTACCATCAAGCTCCTGTACCTCACATTCCAAAAAAAACTAAGGAACAAAATACTGTTCCATGGTCCTGAACCTGAATACCGACTGCCTGCGACTTGCATAGATTCACATATTGCAAATACTTCCTGGCCTTAAAGGGATGCACATCTCCACTCTCACAGAAGAATGTAATGTATTTTACACTTTATAAACTCCCCTACTTACTCTCTGTGTGAAGATTTTGTCTCTTTTTTTTCTTTTATCTGGGATTTAGAGGCTAATGGTGATCATGAAACCATTGTCAGGAAAACCCATTGAGAATCTACCATCTTTACCCCGGTTTATATGTGACTCCAGACACACTACAATGTGGTAGACCCCAGGTCGGTGTCTTTGTCAGTAAGTGTGCTGATAGCCAGTGAGTCCAGTGCGGGACTCTGCGTTGAGGAGGGGGCTGGCGGAGGGGCGAGCATGGGGACCTGCTATTGGCTGCTCCATCTGCGGAGGCCAGCAGCATTGAGGTAGTTTCAGCCCCGTATCTGGCTAGTCAGAGTTCCATTGGGAGGCTTTTGCAATGTCATCCTTCCCGGGATCAGTGATGAGATTGGTCCTTGTGGCTGCTTCTGCCCTGGATCCCAGCGGCCTGGCGTGTCGGTCATACTGTCTTTTCCTGAACCCAGGAGCCATGAACTGAACAAAGACGGGCTTTGTCTTAATGGTCTTTTTGTATCTCCTGTCATTAATATAGGCGTCCTGGTATGGCATCTTCAATGCTTCTCACTGTTTTGTTTGTAAAACAGAGGGCTGTGCACACTCAATCCAGAGACTAACACCATTTGGGAATAGGACAGTCAATCCAGAGGCTAACATCATTAGGGAATAGGACACACAATCCAGAAGCTAACACCATTAGGGGATAGGACACTCAATCCGGAGTCTAACGCCATTTGGGGATAGGATACTCAATCCCAAGTCTAACACCATTAAGGGATAGGACACTCCATCCGGAGACTAACACCATTAGGGGATAGGACACTCAATCCAGAGGCTAACACCATTAGGGAATAGGACACTCAAGCCAGAGGCTAACACCATTAGGGAATAGGACCGTCAATCTGGAGTCTAACGCCATGAGGGGATAGGACCCTCAATCCGGAGTCTAACACCATTAAGGGATAGGACACTCAGTTTGGAGGCTAACACCATTAGGGGATAGGACGTTAGAGTGGCAATGAGTTGATATGCGGGGGAGGTTGGGGGGGGGAGGTGGCAGGCTGCATGGCCTATTCCTGTTCCTACGTCCATACAATTTGGATCACTAGACCTGAGGAAGTGGTAGCACAATGGACTAGTGATGATTGTCACTGGACTACTGATCCAGAAACCCAGTGTCATGCTTTGGTGAATGTGTGTTCAAATCTCATCATGGCAGATGGTGACACCTTTATTCAATAATTAAAGGGGAGCAGTGGCCTGTTAATCTAGAGACCCAAATAACATTCCGGAGACCCTGGTTCAAATTCCACCACAGCAGATAGCAGAATTTGAATTCAATAAAAAAAATTGGGATTAAGAGTCTAATGATGGCTGATGGCCAGAAAAACCCATCTGGTTCATGAATACCCTTCAGAGAAGGAAATCTGGCCTACATGTGACTCCAGACTCACAGGAATGTGGTTGATTCTTATCTGCCCTCTGAAGTGGTCTGGAGCCCTGCTTAAGGGTAACTAGGGATGGGCAGCCAATGCCAGGCTTGCCAGTGATGCTGACATCCCATACACAAATTAAGAACTGTTTGGTGTCAAACTTTGTCCACAAAACATTGCAGCAACGCACCTTGGGATGTTTTAATGCCATCAAAGATGCTGCAACATTATAGGTTCATCGTCTCTCTTTGTGGCTTCTTCCTCACTCATTTCCATGTCAGTGTTCCTGGTATCTCCAAGAGCCTGGGATTTATAGAAAATAGCTTGCCACGGTGGCTCAGTGGCTAGCACTGCTACCTCACAGCGCCAGGGACCTGGGTTCATTCCAGCCTCGGGCGACTGTCTGTGTGGAGTTTGCACATTCTCCCTGTGTCTGCGTGGGCTTCCTCCAGGTGCTCCGGTTTCCTCCCACAATCCAAAGATGTGCAGGTTAGGGGGACCGGCCATGGGAAATGCAAGGTTACAGGGATAGGATGAGATGCTCTTTGGTCAGTTGGTATGGCCTCAATGGGCTGAATGGCCTGCTTCCACACTATAGGGATTTGATGAACCCATTCCCCGAAAACAAAGCAATCAAACTTTGGAGGATACAGGATACCTTTAGGTGGGCTGCTCAGAATGGAGAACGCATTGGGATGATCTTAAAGCAGTAAGCGTCCATCAGACTGTTCCTGAGCAGCACAGAGTTAAAAAAATGTCACCCACCTTCAATATAGACCTCCGCGGATGTAGTGTCTGAACCGAAGCAGTTGGTTGCTGTGCAGGTGTAGCGCCCAGTGTCGTCCTCAAAGGCTTCAGCAATAGCTAAAGTATAGAGATCACCATCCTCGGATACCTGGATGTCTGGGGAATTCTCCAACTCCTTTCCCTCACAGAACCATCTGTGGATTTAGGCAAATAGAGATGGAGAAAATTACACCTGCCTTCCGATTAGACTTTGGAAGCTTGCAGTCAGGAAGCAAAAAGCAGCTTGAAAGTGGAAGCTATCCCTAGTCGGAGGGTGAACTGCTCTTGGAGAGGCCACTGTGAAACCTTGAAAAGCATGGGGCGAGTTAATTCGACAACCTACATGGTGCAAATGGCAACGTAAAGGAAACTTCAGGCTCAGCCTCCTATCAGAACAGAGATCTATAGTGTACTTCACCAGACACACACCCTTCTGAATATTGACAATATGCACATTTTCTTTATGATAATGAGGGTTGAACTGAAACTGAAGACAACTTATCTGGGCGGTTCCTTAAAAAAAAACTGGATAGTAATTAAAAGGAGAGTGGCAGTCTCCGATTGCAATCAGAGCACAGGAAAAAACGGGGTGATTAGATAATAGACGTAGCAAAGTACAGTATAGAGCAATGCTATTAGTTGGCAATGAGTGTAATCAGTGCACACTAGGAGCCAGTGCCAGGGCTTAATGCTAACATCCACATTTTTTCAGTGGGAGGGGTTGACCTGCTCGCTCTCTGACAGATCTGAGAAACTCAAACTCTCAATGAGAAACGATTCTGTGTCCAGACTTTTCTTCTTGTAAGCTCTGAATCTGCCTGCCAAAGTTCAGTCTCGTTTGACCCGGCTTGCAAGGAGCTGAGATTTTGGACTCCTGCCAATGAGTACTGAGTTAGCGCTGAGTCAGCTAATCCGCCAAAACCCTTGTGGTGCTCGATCGCTCTGTGTCTGATAATGAGGGTCTGATTATGTGATTGATTGATTGATTGGTTGGTTAAGCCTGGGTGTAGACTCCGAGCAAAATAAACAGACATGGCAGAAACTGTTTAAAAGGTTTGTGTCACCTACAAATGTTTCAGTCTTGCCTCCCAAATTTAAGTCTAGTAAGCAGCAGGGTACCCAACACTGAACACTGTGGAACACTGGAAACCACTTTCCATTTGCTGAAATACCCGTTATCCTTTGTTTTTTGTTACTTGGCCAATTCTAGATCCAAACCATCCCCTATATTCTGTCAGCCTTTACCTTTCTAATTAGCCTTCCATGTGAGACTTTGTCAAACACATTCTTAAACTACACAGAGACAATATGCACTGCACTGCCCTCTTCAATTCTTCTTATTATTTCCTCAAATCTATGCTAGTCAGAAATAACTTGATAGGAACAGAAGGAGGCCATTCAGCTCCTTGAGCCTTTTCCACCATTCAATAAAATCATGGCTGATCTGTGACCTAACTCCATATAACTGCCTTTTGCCCCATATCCCGCATGCCTTTAACAAAACTTGATCTCAGATTTAAAATTAATACCAGATCCAGCAATACCCTCCCTTAACAAAACCATGCTGACTGATTAATCTGCCCCTCCCTTTCCTATCTCTCCAAGTTGATTCTAATAATTTGCCTACCAGCCAAGTCAGGATGACCAGCCTTAATTTATTTAATGCATTCCTTGCTTGATTTGATTTGATTTGACTTATTATTGTCACATGTAGCTAAGTACAGTGAAAAGTTCTGTTTTGCATGCAGTACAGTCAGTTCTGCTATAACAGGGTAGATCCATTCTTGTGCTATCCCGTGCTGTAAGAAAATCACGTAATAACAGCACCATTTAAACTAATGGAACAGAATCACATTATAACCAATTCATGATGTAACAGTCATGCTATAAAAAGAGTGTTTCCAATTTGTTAACTGTGTTATCGTGAATTTGCAGTAACGAAACACACATTAAATATTATATCTGTACAGACAGATCGTTACATACAAAGTGTACTAGGGTAACGGAACAGAGTGAGGAATACAATGTTACCGTTGTGGGGAAGGTGCACAGACAGTGAGATCAACAGTAAATGTAAAATTTGACAGGTCCATTCAGAAGTCCAATAATTATTCCTGAATGTATTCGTATACTTACACTAACTTTTATATCTGCTGCCTGACAGAAGAGGGTGACAGAGAGTACAACTGGGGTGGGAGGGGTTCTTGATGATATTGGTTGCTTTCCGGAAGCAGCAGAAAGTAGAGATGGTGCCCTTTTTAAAAACCGGTACAACATTTGCAGACCTTCAATCCTCCTGAGGGTTGATAAATTACCTTCAAAAGCATCTGCTAATTCTTTCCTGGTTTCCTTTAGCAGCCTAGGGATACAATCCACCTCTGCACCTGGTTATTTTTCCAAATGAGAGGATGTTAGCTCCTGCAATATTTGCGATCACCTTGTGCTTATTTTATTATAGAGAGCAAAGGTTCTTCTTCAATATGATGTTGATAATCATTTCTACTGAGTTGGCCAATGCTTCTACGCCATAACCCAATAAAAGATATTGGCACAGCGGTAGTTTCAGTTGTGTTTGTTAGCTAAAGGTCCAGACTAATCTCCTGAGAATGTGCAAATCCCACAGCACAGCTGGTAGAATTGAATCAATTTGGAATCGAAATTCATTCTCAGTAATGGTGAAACGGTCACTGATTGTTGTGAGAAAAAGCCCCATTTGGTTCCCTAATGCCCTTTTGGGAAGTTCATTGAACATGGTGTGGTCAGTACAAAACTCCAAGCCCACAATGTGGTTAACCCTTCACTATTCTCTGATGTGGCTGAGCAAGTTGAGGGCTCCAAGAAAACACATAAGTCAGAGAATTATTTACCTCCTCAGCCCTTCCTCTGTTACACTTTCCAAACCCACAGTCTCTGTCATCACGAAGGGCAAGGGCAGCAGATACACAGGAACACCATTCCCTGCAAATTCCCCTCCAAGCCACACACCATCCTGCCTTGGAAATATATCGCCGTCCCTTCACAGCCGCTGGGTCAAAATCCTGGAATTCCCTCCCTCAGGACATTGTGGGTCTACCCACAGCATAGGGACTGCAAGAGCTCAAGAAAGCAGCCCATCCTCACCTTCTCAAGGGGCAACTAGGGACGGCCAATAAATACTGGACCAGCCAGTGATACAGATCCCTGAATAAACAAAAGCTAAATTATGTAGAGACTACAAAACTTTACAAAATGTTTACAAAATTTCAGTTGTGAGCAAACAACAATTACTACCCTCTTTTTGTATTCTACACCTCATTCAATAAGGGAAAACAGTCCATATTCTTTCTTTAGATTAGACTAGATTCCCTACAGTGTGGAAACATGCCCTTCTGCCCAACCAGTCCATACCGACCCTTCCAAGAGTAACCCACCCAGACCCATTCCCCCTTTGACTAATGCACCTAACACTACGGGCAATTTAGTGTGGCTAATTCACCTGACCTGCTCATCTTTGGTCTGTGGGACGAAACCGGACCAAACCCATGCAGACACGTGGAGAATGTGGGAACTCCACACAGACAGTTGCCCAACGCTGGAATTGAACCAGGGACCCTGGTGCTGTGAGGCAGCAATGCTAACTGCTGAGCCACCGTGCCGCCCTTATCACCATCACTTCCTGTCCTACTATCTTCAATGACCTACGAACATGAACTCCAAGCTCTCTCACCACCTCTCCCCCTCTGTAAGGACATTGTGATCCACCTACAGCACACAGACTGCAGCAGATCCACCTGCAGCAGTTAACCTCGATCAGAGGATTAGATAGGGTAGACAGTGAAAGTCTTTTTCCTAGGATGATGACGTCAGCGTGTACGAGGGGGCATAGCTACAAATTGAGGGGTGATAGATTTAAGACAGGTTCTTTATGCAGAGAGTGGTAAGGGTGTGGAATGCCCTAGCTGCTAATGTGGTCAACTCAGCCACCTTAGGGAGATTTAAACAATCCTTCGATAAGCACATGGATGCTTTTGGGATAATGTAAGGGGACGAGCTGAGAACAGTTCACAACTCGGCGCAACATCTAAGGCTGAAGGGCCTGTTCTGCGCTGTATTGTTCTATGTTCTAACTGAGGACGGGCAATAAATGCTGGACTCATCAGTGCTGCCTCCGTGCTTGAAGAAATAGCTAAAGGAATAAAAATGACACAGCTGTCGAACCAAAGCATGGTTTCTGTGCCACAGCAGGTGGTGTTCAATTGGATGGACCAGCAGGATGCACACGATTGTGCTGCCATGGAGACGTTGTGTGGATTCAGTCTGAGTCTTGAAATCTAAATTGGATTAGTCGTTGAGGAAGAATGAAGCTATGGGCATAAAAGCAACGGTAAATGAGGCTAATTCCACTGACCTTTCAATGATCCAGTACAGGCACAATGGACTGAAGGGTGGTAGTGCACAATGGGGTGGTAGTGTGGATGTGCAGAGTCCATGTACATAGATCCCTGAAAGCTGCCACCCAGGTTGACAGTGCTGTGAAGAAGGCATAAGGTGTGTTAGGTTTTATTGGTAGGGATTGAGTTCCGAAGCCGTGATGTCATGCTGCAACTATACAAAACACTAGTGCAGCCTCACTTGGAATATTGTGTATAGTTCTGGTCGTCCCACTACAGGAAGGATGTGGAAGCATTGGAAAAGGTGCAGAGGAGATTTACCAGGATGTTGCCTGGTCTGGAGCGAAGGTCTTATGAGGAAAGGCTGAGGGACTTGGGTCTGTTCTCATTGGAAAAAAGAAGGCTAAGAGGGGAATCGATAAAGACATACAAGATGATCAGAGGATTAGATAGGGTAGACAATGTGAGTCTTTTTCCTAGGTTGATGACGTTGGCTTGTACAAAGGGTCAT
The DNA here is from genome assembly GCF_047496795.1 of Chiloscyllium punctatum. Lineage (NCBI taxonomy): Eukaryota > Metazoa > Chordata > Chondrichthyes > Orectolobiformes > Hemiscylliidae > Chiloscyllium > Chiloscyllium punctatum. Next base: position 17,533,931 of record NC_092740.1, on the reverse strand, counting down.
AGCTGCAAATTGCGGGGTGATAGATTTAAGACAGATGTCATGTGGTAAGGGCATCCCTGCCTGCCAACGTAGTTGACTCAGCCACATTCGGGGCATTTAAACAGTCCTTTGATAAGCATATGGAAAACGATGGGATAATGTAGGGGGATGGGCTTAGATTAGTTCACAGGTCGGCGCAACATCGAGGGCCAAAGGGCCTGTTCTGTGCTGTATTGTTCTATGTTGTAAGGACCCATCTCCATGCTTTGATTCTGTGGCTTGCAACTCATTCAAGTGTTGGCATAGAGGTATAACATGTGGGTATTAGTGTTGTCGTGCCAAGTGTCTTATTTACTCTTTGACAATCCTGACCTTGACATGTACATGAGGGGAAAGAAAAACCAACATTAGATTCAGTAACTGTTCCAAAGATGGCATCGTAAGGGCTTGGCACTCTTTCTCGAATGAAAATCATGAGAATTCCTACACTCCATTCTGTAATTTGTTTTTAAAAAGTAACCTATTTTGCTAATCTACCTGCTCAGAGATGTTATTCCACAGCTCTGGAGCAGGTGGGACTTGAACTCAGACCTCCCAGTCCAAGGGTAGGGACACTATCACTGCACCGCAACAGGATGCCCCCCATGCTCCACCCTGTTTAATTAATGCCTCGTTAAGGAAACTGCATTCTCCGAATTCACATCTTTTGTGGCTTCAAATCCACCACTTGTTAAGGAGAGAGAGAAAGCAGGTGTTGCCTTGTTTTCAAAATCAACGGAGGAATGTCAGACGATTCACTGGCTGTCATCGTTGTGCCTGAAGGTTATGAAACCTCCAGGAATGCTCTGGAATCTCCAGGAGCTGAAGTTTTAATTTCCCGGACAACCACAAAGAGCAAAGACCCATGAGAAAGATCTATCGCAGAGAATTGTGCTTTCTTCCTCCGACCCCCTGTTTCCTAGAGATTGAACACTTTGATTCATAAATAGATGGGATGTCTGATTGACAAGTTGTCTTTGTTCCCCCGGGAGAGAAGACAGCAAAGAGGGTTTCAAAATCATGAGTGGGCTGGATAGAGTAGATAGGGAGAAGTTGTTCCTACTTGTCAAAGGAACAAGGGCACAGATGATGTGCTGACAAAGCAAATGGGATGTGAGAGTTTTTTTTCACGTACAGCGAGTAGTTAGGGTAAGGAATGCTCTGTTTGGAACAGTGGTGATATGTGCAGTGACAGAAAAAAGGGAGGTTGGCACCAGGTAATGAGGCTCATATAAGACACAATGGGCAGAGTGGCCTCCTGCTGTGCCATAGGCAAAAGTGAGGACTGCAGATGCTGGAAGCTAGAATTTAGATCAGAGTGGTGCTGGAAAAGCACAGCAGGTCAGGCAGCAACCGAGGAGCAGGAAAATCGACGTTTTGGGCTAAAGCCCTTCATCAGGAATGAGGCAGGGTGCCTGCAGAGTGGAGAGATAAATGAGGGGTGGGTGGGGCTGGGGAAAAGGTAGCAATGAGTTACTCCTTCAGTGCCATAACAGTTCTGGGAAAAAGCAGAAGAATTGTGTTGGACTGAGAATGAAGAATCATCCAATCAGGTTGGAGAAAGGGCAAGCCATTCACAGCAAAGTGGGGCAGGGCAGCCAGAGGTCGAAAACCATGTGCCAAAATCTCCAGTAACTGCTTTCAACCAGAGATGGGAAACAGGTTGTGGCTCAGTCCAGCGGATTAATTACCAGTATTCCGATACTCTCCCAACAGTATCAACACTCTTATCAATTTTTATAGATAGACCATAGAAAGCATCCTATTTGGATATATCACAGCGTGGTATGGCAACTCCTCTTCCCAAGACAGCAAGAAACGACAGAGAGTCATGAACACAGTCTAGTCCATCAAACAAATACTCTCTACCACCTCCTTCCATTGAGCATAAAAGTTTGAAAACATGTACGAGAAGATTCAAGAACAGTTTCTTCCTCCCTGTTATCAGACTTGTCAATGGACCTCTCTAATGCTAATTCTGATCTCTCTCTCTCTCTCTCTCTCTCTCTGCACCTTCTCTTTGGCTGTAACACTGTATTCTGCACTCTGTTCTGCATCCCTGATGCACTTTGTATGGTACAACCTGCCCGGATAGCACACAAAACAACACTTTTCACTGTATATTGGAATGTAATGACAATAAATCAACTCAAATCAAAATTATGAGGAGGTCGAACAGGAAGGCACAGGTTTTCCAGCTCCCGACTTCCCTCATTTGTATTATCTTGCCATTTAATTTATGAAGATTGCTCTCTCCCAGATTTTATTTCCTAGGTCTGTTCAGACAAGCTTCCCAACTAGAGCCAGGCATATTCCTGGCAGTTTTATGACACGTATGACCCAGAGTTTTGCTGAGGTACAATGGTGTGGTTCGAGCCCTTCAAAACCGGTTCTGGGATTCCTGTCCCATTCCGGTTTTCGGCAGTTTGGAGTTTTGCACGGTAAGGGTGCAGTCAGTCAGCACACGGCAATCCCACCTTTCCAGCCTCCACAGCTGAGATGGCTAGTTTAAACCTTCTCTCTCTGCACCCCCTCCAAATGCCCTGCAATTTCAGTGGAGTCAGTGGGTGGATATAGCTTACAGCCTCTCTGAGGGAATGGGAAACTACTATCTACATGGCAAGAAAAGTCAGAGTGCTTTGGTACAGAGGGATCTGGGCATCCTTGTGACAGAATTGCAGAAAACTCAATTGCAGGTACAACAGGTAATAGAAGAATATAAATGGAATTCATTGTTGAAGGAATAGATGATAAAAGTCAGGAGGTGTCTGCAACAGTGCAAGGTGTAAGTGAGACTCCATCTAGAGTGCTGCATACTGCTTTGGTCCCCTTACTTGAGGATGGAAGTAGTTGCATTGGAGGCAGTTCAGAGAAAGTTGACTAGATTGATTCCAGAGATGAGGGGTTTTTCGTATGAAGAGAGTTTGAGCAGTTTAGAGTCATAAAGACCTTTTGGTCCGACTCGTCCACGCCGACCAGATAGCCTAACCTAATCTCGTCCCATTTGCCAGCATTTGGCCCATATCCCACTAAATCTTTTCTATTCATATACCTTTTAAATGTTGCAATTGTACCAGCCTCCGCCACTTCCTCTGGCAGCCCATTCCACACACACACACCACCCTCTGTGCGAAAAAAATCGCCCCTTAGGTCCCTTTTATACCTTTCCCCTCTCACCTTAAACCTATGCCCTCTAGTTTTGGACTCCTCTACCCCAGGGAGACCTTGTCTATGTACCCTATCCATGCCCCTCATGATTTTATAAACCTCTATAAGGTCACCCCTCAGCCTCCGACGCTCCAGGGAAAACAGCCCCAGCCTATTCAACCTCTCCCTATAGCTCAAATCCTTCAACACTGGCAACATCCTTGCTAATCTTTTCTGTGCTTTTTCAAATTTAACAACATCTTTCCTGTAGCAGGGAGAGCAGAATTGAACGCAGTATTCTAAAAGTGGCCTAACCAATGTTCTATACAGCTGCAATATGACGCTCCAACTTGGCTCTCTGCTCTCTGGGGTTTAGAAGAATTGGACAAGATCTAATTGAGGGATATAAAATACTAAAAGGGATTAACAAAATAGAGCAGATGTTTCTCCGTGTGGAGTAATTTACATGGGAGGTCAGAGATTTAGGATAAGGGGGTAGTAGATTTAAAGCAGACAGGAGGGGAAATTATTTCTCTCAAAGGATCGTGAATCTGTGGAATTCACTCCCAGAGAGTGCAGTCGATTCCAGAAACTGACTACATTGAAGGAGGAAGTAGAAATATTTTTAATTAGTAAGGGGTTGAAAGATTACAGGGAGAGGGCAGGAAAATGGAATTGAGTCTGAGATGAGGTCAGCCACGATCGTATTAAATGGCAGATCAAACTGGAGGGGCTGAATGGCCTCCTCCTGCTCCACATTCTTATTAATCATGTGGGAACTGAGCGTCAATAAGGAAAAAGAAAAAGTCATCTGCCCCGGAGTTCAAGCTACAAAAACAAACCATTTGTTCTTTCAGTTTCAATCATGGGTTACATGTGGTTTCACAGCAGTGATTGGCTCCAGAGCCCTGCCTTATGAAAGGAAGGTGACCATTATTTTCACCAGCACTGTGTGAGCATTGAGATGTAATCGCGTGCTTTTCCCATTGTGTCCATTTTCCTTTCAGGAATGCAATCAACATTGAAGAAAAAAAAGACGCTGCTTGGAGTCTCGCACATAATATTCCAGAGTGATTTTAAATTAAAGAATAGAAACCAGCAACAGCTTCCATGTGAAAAGGAAACTTCCACCCTGCTACTCCTGTGTTCCAATCCAATTGGAAATCAGGAGTAGGAGTAGGCCATTTGGCCCTTCGAGGCTGCGATGTCTCGGCATCTTGGGAAAAAGCCAGTGGGTTGTTCCAATCTCAGGAGGTGCCATTTGGCTGATAGGGTTTCTCTATCTACACACGCTGTCCCCTCAGGGACACTTACTTGTACAGTGTCACTGACACTCACTTCCTCTGCACTTCAGGCACTAAATATACAGACACAGAACGGTGGCTCAGTGGTTAGCACTGCTGCCTCACAGTGCCAGGGACCTAGGTTCGACTTCAGCCTTGGGCAACTGTCTGTGTGGTGTTTGCACATTCTCCCCGTGTCTGCGTGGGTTTCCTCCGGGTGCTCCAGTTTCCTCCCACAGTCCAAAGATGTGCAGGTCAGGTGGACTGGCCATGCTAAATTTCTCAAAGTGTCCAGGTTCAGTGGATTAGCCATGGGAAATGCAGGGCAGTGAGTTGGGGAGGGGGATGTCCTCTGGAGAGTCTATGTGGAGTTATTGGGCCACACCGCAGGGATTCTGTGAAAGGAAATTCAGCCTGACTTGTCTGTGCATTGCTTTGTTCAACAAAAGCCTCTTCTTCACCCAAACACATCAGAATACCCTCCAATTCCTTTCTGGCCTTCTGTTTAATCGGCCTTCCTCTTCGTGGTAGCTAAGGAGTTCACTTCACTCCCTTCATTGACCTGATCCAAGCCTTTAGTTCAGGGAATTACAAAGCCCACAGGTTTGGAGATCCAAGAAACCTCATCGCAAATCTGCAACTGCTTCACAATGTCTCCAGTAGAAGCTCTGAACCCGACTCTCTTCAATTCCAGCCTGGGGTCACACAGGGTTGTGTGATAGCACTTGGACTAGTTTCAATCTACCCGACAGCGATTTTTCGCCTCAGCAAACACCAACAGCCTGCTGGAGTGGGTACTGAATACTGCTCAGAAAAAAAAACCTTTCACCTCAGTTGCCTCTGTGCCATAAGTTAACGTAGCCACAGATAAGCAGGATCGCCAGTCAATGGGTGACTACAGTTACAATACCCACTCTGTACCAACTTTCCAAAACATCTCCGTCTCTTCAATTCTGCATGGAAAAAAGACTTGACCTCGTCTTTCATGTTACCAAAACAAAACTCTTACATCAAAGTATGGCTGGTCAGCAAAATATTGCATCTCCCAATGTAGATTGAAGGTGAGACTCCAGAATATATGGAAGACTGCCTTTACTTTGGCGTGTCCAGGCAGATGGGGTGAGTTCAGAATGTCACTTTTACCTGGTGATGGAGCATATGACATCTGACTTTGTCCACCCCAGCACATCAGAACACAAGTGGATTCATTTTATCATCATCAGGAACAGCAGACGAGTCCTACAGGACAATAAAGTTTCAATTTCTTGTCTCCTTTCAGCTATGTTTAGATTCTGTGCTACCAAAGAATTATTTATAATTGTAACAAAAGCTTTTAAAATTCAACGCATCATTCAGAATGCCCTTTGGAAAAAGTAAAAAAAAACCCATTGGAAATGTACAAGGCAATGGTAATTTATTTTTTTCTAATGCAAACCAGATGGCCTGTCAATCAAATCAGTCGAGTGAGTTATTTTGTCTCATAACACTCAATATCAGCTTGTTTCTCCTTCTTCGTTAAAGAGCGGAATATTTTTAAAAAGTAGTTTCAGATCATGACATTTAAACTGGCCTTATTTCTTCCCACGATGTAAACTTGTGACAAAATGCTGTTGGGTTCAGGCCTGTGGACAAGCCAAACTGGGGTGTCTTTCAACTCTGCAGTCATCTGAAATGGTCCTGTTCAGTTTGGATTGAGCTCAAGTGAGGATCGTGCCTTGTGCTCTTCACTTTGAGGGGAGAAAATACTGAACCTGTTCAAAGTGGGGCAGGGAAACACCCATCCAGGGTCCCCATCCACTATTATTAAAACATCTTCTGACTCTACAAAACTCAGGTACGCCCACTGTATCATGGCACTATTACATCACACTCTCAGATGAAATGTTAAAAGTGAGACCTTCTCGGGTAAATATTGAAGAGTCTATACCCTCTGCTTCGAAGAAGAGTAGGAATGTTGTGGCCTTTGTCTGAACTCATATTCATTTCTCAATCCATGTCACAAAAAAAAGGCCATCTGCTTATTACCATTTAGAGTCATCAAGCTGTACAGCACAAAACAGACCCTTCAGTCCAATTCCGTCCCAACCTAATCTAGTCCCATTCCCCAGCACCCGGCCCATCTCCCTCTAAACCCTTCCTATTCATGTACCCATCCAGATGCCTTTTTAATGTTGTAACTGTACCAGCCTCCATCACGTCCTCTGGCAGCTCATTCCATTCACGCACCACCCTCTGCGTGAAAAAGTTGCCCCTTAGCTCCTTTTTAAATCTTTCCCTTCTCACCCTAAATCTGTGCCCTTTCCTTCTGGACCCCTTCACCCTAGAAAAAATGTCTTGTCTTTTTACCCTATCCATGCCCTTCATGATTTTATAAACTTCTATAAGGTGACCCCTCAGCCTCTGACACTCCAGGGAATACAGCCCTAGCCTATTCAGCCTCTCCCTATAGCTCAACCCCTCCCACCCCGCAACATCCTTGTAAATCTTTTCTGCACCCAGGAGCTTGACAGAGTAGAGAGGGAGAAGCTGTTTCTGCTCATACAAGGAAAGGAACAAGATGGCATTGATTTCACACAACAAGTAGTTCAGGTCTGGAATGCACTGTGGAAATGTGGTGGAGACAGGTTCAGTTGAGACATTCAAGAGGGGCACAGCTAATTATTCGGGTGGGAATAATGAGCAGGGGCATGGGGAAAAAGTCCCTCTCGTTATAACAATGACTACACTCAGGAACCTTCTGGGATCGCAAGGCACTTTTTGGATGTCCTTATGGTTGCCAAAGGCGCTATATGAATGCTGCTTGTGTCCTTGTCCTCGACACACCTCTCGCAACTCCCTGTCTACATAACGCTCACCGAAGCATTTGTAAATGTACAGTGGCAGGCACCAATTCTCACCTCGAGCTGTGTCCACCACAGATTGCCCCTTCCCTCTGCGTAAATCCAGCCAGATATCTTTGCTTTGATTTAACAAAAAAGCAATGAGGGTGTGTGGGAGGGAGAGTTCAGATATTCCCTGCACTTTGACAAATGACTTCCTGTCTGCCGCCAAAGCAAGAAGCTATGCGAGAGTCAGAGAAACGGGACCCATTTCACACTCAGCACAGTCTAAAGTGCTGAAGCCAGGAACATAAAGCATTCAGACACACACACAGACACACACACACACACAAAGAAGTCAGCTCTTTGGGGAGCAGGCTGTATTGCTGGAACACAGAGACAGAGAGAGAGAGAGAGAGTCAGAATTGTACAGCAGCCTTGCTATAGGAGCTCTGTAGAAGTCTGACCGACACATAGCAGGATGAATGTGAAACTAAAGCCAGCTGCTAAACTATTTTGATTGCAAGTGGCAGGTTTGAATTGTATTGACCCACTCCCTGCTGTGGTGGTCACTCCATTGTTGTCTCGGGTTTTATTTTCTATAACATTTATGTGATGTGTCATGTTTGGCTGAGGTAAGGCTGATGCTGGGCCTCCACAATGGGAAATGGGATTTAATCTGCTCCAGGGGTTTCCTGTTTTCACACATTAGACTGACAGACACATCACACTGACAGTCAGGCCTTCTTCATAAGCACACACGCCCTGCTAAAGGACAGGGGAACTCCCCTCTGGTGCTACACTCCCATTTTGGAGCAACACAGGAGGCCATTCAGCCCTTCCCAGCCTTGCCAGCTGGAGCTGCCCAATCTGGTCCCACAGTCTGACTGGGGCTCGCCTTGAGAAAGTCACTATGAACTGGAAGGGTTTCTGACCCGCACGCAGTGCGGCTGCCCACCCTCTCCTGCCTTGTTTGTGTGCTGTATGGAGCCTTTTGTTGAGTCCATCAATATAGACTTCTACCAGAGCAAGGAATTGACCCTGATCGAGGGTTACAGGCTGGCTCATTCCAAGGTCCAGGACTATGTACTGAGGGACGTACTAAAGCTTGGGGCAGCTGCTGCCAAGGGGCAGTGGAGAAGGACCACAGTCCGAGGTCTTTCTGCTGAAGGTCAGTGGGGTCCGTTCGGTTATCGGACCCTCCTGGCACTTCAAAGGCATGTAAATATCGCCCACTATAAGGAAGTGATGCCTTTGATTTGTTTATAATGTGGAGGAGTCGGTGTTGGACAGGGGTGGACAAAGTTAAAGATCACATAATACCAGGTTATACAACTGATGACCGTGTTCCTCAGCCTCGTCAATGGTTCATACTTTAAGAAAGGCTTTAATAGTTTCAGGCATTGAGTGAGCTGTGCGCTGTTGGAGGCAGTTCCTCTTGAATGAGTGTTCAAAGCTCCAGCTCTCTTTTCAAAATAAGGAGCAAAAGAATTTGTCCCGGTGTCCTGGTTAAATATTTATCCCTCAATCAGGAGCTGTTCATCCAGTCATTATTGTTTGAGGACTTCCCTTCCCCTTTTTGTTGAATATTGTGTCTTAAGTCACATGATGCCCGATGTTTATCTGGAATCACAAGCTTTCGGGCTCTGCTCCTTCATCAGGTTCACCGCCTGATGAAGGAGCAGCACCCCAAAAGCTTGTGATTTCAGGTAAACCTGTTGGACTATAGTCTGGTGTCGTGTGACTTCTGACCTTGTCCACCCCAGTCCAACACTGGCACAATGCACATCATGAAGGTTATGACATCAAACAAGCCCTGTGGTGTGAAGCTCCACCTAGTGGTGAATCGGCACATAGTGCCTGACCCCATGTTGAACAGTGGCCCAAGAAACTGGTTACTCCCTGGGGGCGTGTACTCCCGGAGGGGGGTGAGGGAGAGGTGTGAGTGAAATACAACACACATCGCATGCTAGAAAGCCGAGACATAAAGGTCTAAAGTGTCGGAAACTCTCAGCCAATGAGTCAGCGTTGGCGAAGAGAGAAAAGCAGAGTGAACATGTCATCCTTCATGAGAGTGGTTCTGACATGACCTGTTACTTTGCTTCACCTGACTGTGCTCTGACGGGGGAGAATGCATGCCACTGGTTAATTAAGGCCTGGATCTCCAGAGAACCATGACTTTGACAAGCCTGGAATGGAGTTGAGCCGTTTTTCAAGTATTGGCAACCTCCTAAAAGGGGTGGTCATCATGGACAGGGAAGCATGGGATATATCCCTTAAATAGACAAATAAAGAGCCTAAGGCCTGGTTAGCCCAAAGAGAAACTGGGCAGTGATGAAGGATAGAACTCACCCAGCATCCTTCTCAGGCCCTAACATCTGTCTTCAAAAAAGATTTGACCTTATTTTGATTCATTCACAGGAAAGAACATCCTTGAATAGGTTAGAATGTATTACCCTCCCTGACTCCCTTATTCCCCGGTGTCAGTGAGCTGCCTTCTGAAACCTGTGAAGTGCTTGTGGTGTGAGGACACCCACAACACCATCCTGGAGGGAATTTCAGGATTTTGACTGAAGGAAAGGCGATATATTTCCAAATCAGAATGGTGAGTGACTTGGAGGGGAACTTGTAGGTGGTGGTGCTCCCATGTATCTGCTGAACTTGTCCTTCTATGTGTTAGTACTCGTGGATTTGGAAGGTGCTTTCAAATGAACATTGACGAATTTCTGCAGGGCATCCTGTAGATAGTGCGCACTGCTGCTACTGAGCATGAATGGTGGAGGAGGGAGTGGCTGGTTGTGGATCTCATGCCAATCAAGTGGGTTGCTTTGTCCTGGATGGTGTCAAGCTTCTTGAGTGTTGTTGGAGCTGCACCCCCATCCAGGCAAGTGGAGAGTATTCCATCACATGCCTGACTTAAATCTTTTACTCATGTACAAGATGTGGGCTAGGCCACCATTTGTTGTCCATTCCTAATGGGCCAGGATTCAGTTAAGAGTCTGGAGTCACATGTAGGTCAGACCAGGTAAGGATGGTAGATCTCCTTCCCTCAAGGGCATTAGGTGAATCCAATGGGTTTTTTTGACAATTGGCAATGGGTTCATGGTTATCATTAGACTCTTAATTCTAGACGGTTTTACGAGCAAGGTGGGATCAAACTTTTAACATTAACTGGATTAATAATATAGTAATAATAATCCTAGAGACAGGCATTGGAGAGTCAGGAGGTGAGTTACTCACTGCAAGATTCCTAGCCTCTGACCTGGTCTTGAAGACGCTGTGTTTATTTGGCAAGTCTTATTCATTTTCTCATCAATGGTAACCTCCCCCTGGATATTGATTGTGGGGGTTTCAGTGATAGTAAATATTTTTCACACACTAGGTTTTTAAAAAATCTCTTCCTGTGGAATCTCCCTTCACAATTTTCCCACATTCCTATTGCATGCTCTAGGCCTGCACCTCTCCCCATCTGACACCCCCACCCTAGTGTTGGGACTAACTCTTCAGCCATTGCTTGAAAAGGGAGAGAGGTGTTTATGACACTAACATTCAATAGGCCATCGGATGAACTATCTGAAGATGAAACAGCAGCAGGAGTGGTTGAAATATGAACAAGGCTCCAAATTGGGCCAGGTCTAGGCTTGTTTGCTGAGGGAGGGTGGCATTTGCAGCATAATCGCAGGTTGAGATGTAGTTGTAACCCCATAATGTTCTTTGGCAATGTCATCCATTGAGTTCCAAAGCCCTGCTCTTTCCCTGGAGCCCTGCAATTTCCACCACCATCACCCCCGTCAAGAATTTATCCCACCCCCCCCCCATTGAAGATTACTGTTGAATCTGCTCCAGGCATCACTTCTAGCAATACATTCTGGACCTTAATAACTTGCTGTGTTAAAAAAAAATCAAGTCTTTTCAGCCCCTCGTTGGCTCGTTTGACAATTATTTCAAACCCTGAGGAAGTAGGAACATCGAAAATAAGAGCACGGGTAAGTCATACTCTGCCATTCAATATGATCACTCCAATTCTGGATGGCTATATGAATAGGAAGGGTTTGCAGGGATATGGATTGGGTGCTGGTGGGTGGGACTAGATTGGGTTGGGATAGCTGGTCGGCATGGACGGGTTGGACCGAAGGGTCTGTTTCTGTGCTGTACATCTCTACGACTCTAATTCAGACTCCTGATTCCTCTTTCCCCCATACCCTTTCATCCCCTTAGCCCTAAACACTCTCTCTAGCTCCTTGAAAACATCCAATGTTTTGGCCTCAACCATTTTCTATGGCAGAGAATTCCCCAGACTCACCGCTCTCTAGATGAAGAAATTTCTCCTCATCTCAGTCCTAAATGGCCTACCCTGTACTTTTAAACTGTAACCCCCAGTTCCGGACTCTCTGGACATTGAAAACATCCTTCCCGTGCTTCCCCTGTCTATTCCTGTTAGAATTTGAGAAGTTTCTTTGGGATTGCTGCTCAGTCTTCTAAAGTGCATTGAGGAGAGTCCCCCTTGATCCAGTCTCTATATGTCAGTTCTGCTATCCCAGGAATCAGCCTTCACTGCACTTCCCTCCATCGCCAGAACACCCTTCCTCAGATAGGGAGACCAAAACTGCACAGAGGACTCCAAGTGTGGTCTCACCAAGGCCTCGTACAATTGCAGCAAGACAACCCTCCTCCTGTCCTGGATTCCTCTCCGAACGCCATTGTAACCTTTGCCTTCTTCACCACCATTCTGTTTCCTGTGGCAGGCTGACTACTTTCTGGGTGAAGACATTTCCCCTCATCTTGGCCCTTAGACTGTGACCCCTGCCCCTGGACTCCCCGGTCAGCAGGAACGTCCTTCCCGTTGACTCTCAGAGTGTTGATGGCTCCTAGTCAGAGGGAACTGTTGCCCCCTTCTCTGCCCCCTTCTCAAATAGAGGGATCCCAGGTGATGGGCAGGATTGAGTCCCATGTCACTGAAAGTCTCACCAGCTCTCCCTGCCTATACTCGGACCTGGAAGGCGCTTTCTTGGTGAAAAGGGTGACAAATGCCCGGCCAATGAATTTCTCCTGAGGAATTGGAAACAAAGAGTGATGGTAGTTTCAGAGCAGAGGGGAAGTGAACAGCCGGTCAGAATGCGAGAGATCATCCTTGATCACTCCAGGATCTTTATAGCTCATGAGATGAATCCCACTCAGGACTGTTGAGCAGATAAATCCAGGTCGACTCTCCCACACAGCACTGAGGGGAGTATTGCACTGTCAGAGGTACTGCCTTTTTGAAGGCATGCTCTATCAAGGCAAAATGAACCCTCTCAGGATGAGGCCAAAGATACCACCACTTTGGGAAAGACGAAATTACCTCTGTCGCTCTGACCAGTATTAATCCAGCAAGCGGCGGCATCACATCAAACTGATTGTCACAATGCTAGTCATGGGATCTGTGTTTACAACAACAACTCTACTTCTTTGGATGTTAAGGGTTTTTGGGACATCCTGTTTCTGTGATATAAATATATAAATGCAATTTATTCTACTCCTTTATCATTTTTTAAGAAAAAAAAAGTGATTTTACAGCAGGATTGCAATATGGTGTCAGATAATTGGGATCTGGGGCTCTTCAGAGGGTCGGTGTGGACTTGTTGGACGGAAGGGACTGTTTCCATACAGTAGGGAATCTAATCTAATCTAATCGAAAGATGCCAGCAACAGGCAGTCTTACCCTATCAGTCAAGCTACTGTATTTGGCCTCAGTTACTAGCTGCTCTCACTCATCCATCATCACACTGCCATTTACTAATTCCTCCAGTTATTAACATCAATCACCCGCACCATTCAAATCAACACCAATTTCTGCTGAATGAGGGAGACGTGGAAACTTTACACACAATGTAAGCATTCTGAACTGCCTATGTAAATATAACAAACATTACTAAGCATCTGTGGCATTCTGCCACACTGTCGGCCGACTTCCATTTTAACTTTGTCCTAATTTCTCAAACTGGCTTTGTCATTCACCTCTGCACATCCCACCCATTTAGGGGCGGGGCGGTGGCTCAGTGGTTAGCACTGCCGCCTCACAACACCAGGGACCTGGGTTCGATTCCAGCCTCAAGCGACTGTCTGTGTGGAGTTTGCACGTTCTCCCCATGTCTGCGTGGGTTTCCTCCCACAGTTCAAAGATGTGCAGGTGGATTGGCCTTGATATGTTGCCCTCTGGTGTCCAGGGATGTGCAAGTTAGGTGAGTCAGCCATAGGAACTGCAGGGTTACATGAATGTGGTGGGATGCTCTTCGGAGGGTCAGTGTGGACTCGAGGGGCCGAATGGCCTGCTTCCACACTGCAGGTCCAGGATGGTTAGACGTGGTAAATGTGGAGATAAAGGTGGGATGGTCTTTGGAGGGTCAGTGCCGATGCGATGGGCTGACTGGCCTCTACCTGACTTGTCAGGATCTAATGACTGTGAGAGGGGCAGCTTGGAGAGCTCATCCTGGACTGGCTGGGATCACCACAGATGTGTACCTTGCCTCCTCCCACACTGGGTGTGGTGAGCCTTGGGTTAAACTTGCTACTCTCAAAATGGTGAGAGAGAGTGCCAGCACCTCTATAGGTAGGTGCAGGAGGAATGTCCCTCATGGAGGGAGAACTGGGAGGTGACAGTCTGAGGATACCAGGCAAACCATCTGGGACTGAGATGGGAAGAAATTTCATTCACCCAGAGAATGGGGAGCCTGTGGAATTCACCGCCACAGAAAGAAATCGAGGATTTCAAGGAGCAGTCTGATATAGCATTGGGAGATAAAGGGACCAAAAGGATATAACATAAAAGCAGAAACAGTTGGATGATCAGCTGTAACCATAAACGCTAGCAGATCAGGCTCAAAGGGCTGAATGGCCTCCTTCTATTCTCCATCTTCTTATTGTCCTCAGAGATTATGGAGATTTTACCCTTCCGCCAGGAATATAGAAGGCCATGGGCACATGATCTGAGAGGGGTGCTTGATGGTTGTTCCATTTGTGGGGCAATCACAAACTGGGGAATATAAAAATAAGATCACCGCCAATAAATCCAATCAGAGTAAGGACTTTGGAGAGTGTCCGGAAAGTGAAACTTGCCACAAGAAGTACTTGAGGGAAAAATAACGCATGTGTTTATGGGAAACATAAGTCGACCTTAATGAGGGAGAAAGGAACAGACGGATATGATGATCGGGAAATTTACACAGAGACAGGTGGATGGTCACAAGGAAAGAAACACCAGTCTCGAAATGTTGGCCTGAATGGCCTGTTTCAGTGCTGGGAAATCTATCCAAACCATTTAGCCCTTCCAGGTTACAAAAGAACTGAGAATTGGGAGTCTATTCTCTCTCAATATGGCACAAGTCAGGAGTGCGATGGAATACTCCTCACTTGCCTGGATGGGTGCAGCTCCAACAACACTCAAGAAGCCTGTGACAAAACTAGTCCTTTTTTCCCTAAAAGTAGTTCCTTTTCTTAAGGAGACTCTGTCCTTGATTTTTTTCAGAGGGGCAATAAACCAGGTGGGACTCCAATCAGTCTGGTTTAGTACAGAGCTAAAAAGGATTTGGAGAGGCCTTTTGTTTGTATGTAAACAGATGAGACTTCAGGCCAAAGTGGTCATGTTTTAGAAGTGACCTGTATAGTGAAAGGGGAGTGGTCAGCTCTCTAGCTGAGTTTAGTTCAGTCCAGAACTAGTTGGGAGTTCAATAGTGAGCTGTGTGGAAACAAACTCTCTCTACTGCCTTTCTAACTTCAACCTGTAAGCATCTGACCCTTTTCTGTACTGTGTTTTAAAGGGAGTTTGCTTATTAGGACTGTTCTATATATTTGGAACAGTATAGTTAAGTCTAGTTTAGATAGACGGAGTTCTGTGAGGGTTCTTTATTCTGTTCTTCGTGTTTCAGTGTGTAATTTTGTGAATACATTTTTTGTCTGTTTTAAACCTGATAGTCAACCTGGCTAACTTACTCCAGATAATTTTTACTACACTTACTGAAACGAGTTGCAAAGTTATGGTCTGGGCTACCTGCTTAAGAATGTTTTGAGTGGTCTGGCCTAGACCAGAACAAGCTTAACACCATCAGGGCAAAGCAGCCCAGTTAACTGGCACCAGATACACCAGATAGGCATTCACTCCCTCCATCACCGGTGCTCAGTAGCATCAGTGTGTACTATCTACAAGATGCACCACAGAAATTAACACTTCCTGAACCCAAGAGCACTTTTGCCTTGAAGGACAAGGGCAGCAGATACATGGGAGCACCACCACCACCTTCCAAGTTCCCCTCCAAGCCACTCACCATCCTGACTTGGAAAAACCCTGGAATTCCCACCCTTAAAGGCATTGTGGGTCTACCCACAGCACATGGACTGCAGCAGTTCAAGAAGGCAGCACATCACCACCTTCTCAAGAGGCAACTAGGGTCTGGCCCAACCTGTAATGCTCTCATTCCATGAGGGAATGAAAAAAAAAAGGAATGGATGTTTATAGCATCCAGAAGGCCATTTTGCCCATGTGCCTATCCCAGCTCTTTATGCGAGACCAGATCAGGTTCCTGCTGCCACTTTCCCCCAATGGACCTGTATTACCCCCAGCTTCTAGATACCATCCCAGTTTTTCTGGAGGAACCTGCAGTCACGTCAGCTTCGTGAACACTTAGGATTTCATCCTGCGGCCCTCATGATCTCTGCTGAACTCATCAGCTGGATTTTGTGACAGCTCTAGATTGATGGCCTCTCATCATTGTCTCACCAACCAAATTTAAGAGAGTCTTGGAGCATCTCCATCTAAACTGCAAACAGACCACCCTCCTTCCCTCTCTCCGTCTTTGATCGCAGATTCATTACCTCCACCAATGCAAGTCAGGGTCTCACTTTAATGAAGTGCTTTAGGACATTGTAGTCTGGCACAGCAACTAAACAGTGGCAGGTTGCAGTAAACTGTAATGAAACATTTTCAGCAGCTTCCCATTTAGCCCTGAGCAATGTTGTTAAGAAACGTAATTGAGCTGTTTAAGTGATTGAGCACTTCTCTGACATGCCCGTTGTAAAAGATACGTTCCAAGGAAAGGTGCACCATTGGAGGTAAAGACAAAACAAACTTACAGCACTAATGGAGGCCATTTGGCCAGTCAGCTCTGTGACCTGACTTCTCATCCTACCCCTCCACAGGATTCCTCAGCTTCAGGTTGGCTTAGAGGATGCGGGTGGACAGCAGACACCATAGTAGGTATAGAGACGATGTTTCTCTCAAGGGAAGGTGATCACTGAGTGGTATCATCACCAGACTATCAGTCCAGAAGCTCAGCTAGAGACCCAGATTTAAATCCCGCCACGGCAAATGGTGGAATTTGAATACAATTTTTAAAAAATCTGGTATTAACAATGTAATGATGACCAATTGTCAATTGTCAGAAAAATCCATCTGGGTTATTAATGTCCTTTTGGGAAGGAAACTACTGTCCTCACCTGGTCTGGTCTACATGTGACTCCAGATCCACAGCGACATGGCTGACCCTCAATTGCCCTCGGAAACGGCCTTGTAAACCAATCACTACAAAGCCCTTCCAAGGGCAACTGGGGACTGGTAATACATGCTGGCCAGCCAGCGATGCCTGCATCCTACAAATTAATAAAAAGACATTGTGGAGAAATCTAGAATGAGAGGCCATAGTCTTAGGCTTCGATTTCAGAGATCAAGAAGAATTATTTCTCTCAGGGCATCATTAATCTGTGGAAATCACTGTGCCAGAGTGTGGAGGACGCTGGGACACTGACTAAATTGAGGAGGAGGCAGGCAGATTTTGAATTATTACTGGGTCAAAGGGTTACAGAGAGCGGGCAGGAAAATGGAGTTGAGGCTGAGATGAGATCAGACTTGATCGTATTGAACTGTGGAGCAGGCTCGAGGGGCTGAGTGGTCTTCACCTGCTCCAAGTTCTATATTCTGATTAGTGAACCACATAACATCAGCGTTGGCTCATTCGGAATCTGTCCCCAATTGAGTGCGCCAATTCCCAGAAGGAGAAACCAGTAAAACTGGATTAGTGGTGCTGGAAGAGCACAGCAGTTCAGGCAGCATCCAAGTAGCTTCGAAATCGACGTTTCGGGCAAAAGCCCTTCATCAGGAATAAAGGCAGTGAGCCTGAAGCGTGGAGAGATAAGCTAGAGGAGGGTGGGGGTGGGGAGAGAGTAGCATAGAGTACAATGGGTGAGTGGGGGAGGAGATGAAGGTGATAGGTCAAGGAGGAGAGGGTGGAGTGGATAGGTGGAAAAGGAGATAGGCAGGTCGGACAAGTCCGGACAAGTCATGGGGACAGTTACTGAGCTGGAAGTTTAGAACTAGGGTGAGGTGGGGGAAGGGGAAATGAGGAAACTGTTGAAGTCCACATTGATGCCCTGGGGTTGAAGTGTTCCGAGGCGGAAGATGAGGCGTTCTTCCTCCAGGCGTCTGGTGGTGAGGGAGCGGCGGTGAAGGAGGGCCAGGACCTCCATGTCCTCAGCAGAGTGGGAGGGAGAGTTGAAATGTTGGGCCACTGGACGGTGTGGTTAATTGGTGCGGGTGTCCCGGAGATGTTCCCTAAAGCGCTCTGCTAGGAGGCGCCCAGTCTCCCCAATGTAGAGGAGACCGCATCGGGAGCAACGGATACAATAAATGATATTAGTGGATGTGCAAGGAAAACCTTGATGGATGTGGAAGGCTCCTTTAGGGCCTTGGATGGAGATTGAGGGAGGAGGTATGGGCACAGGTTTTACAGTTCCTGCGGTGGCAGGGGAAAGTGCCAGGATGGGAGGGTGGGTTGTTAGGGGGCGTGGACCTGACCAGGTAGTCGCGGAGGGAACGGTCTTTGCGGAAGGCAGAAAGGGGTGGGGAGGGAAATATATCGCTGGTGGTGGGGTCTTTTTGGAGGTGGCAGAAATGTCGGCAGATGATTTGGTTTAAACTGGTCAATGGGACATACTGGCTTGCCTCATACTATGCATTGAAAATGGAGGTCCAGTATCTCCAGAGCATTCATCTCCATATGTCACCTTGCTATCTTTTAAACCTGGCTTTCTATGTAGATTCCAGTGAGGTGACGGGACTTGAGGAACTATCAGGAATCACTGGAGCTGAAAAGCTAAGTGGATTGGCCATTGAAGTACAAGTACCTCCATCCACAAGAGACATGGAAAATGTTGGTCTGATCCTTTGTAATTAAGGGTTGCAATTTGAGGAGAGATCTTTGTTTCAGGATATGGTTGAAGAGCTTCAGGGCAGAGGAGATGACCTTGGCATTGCAGTGAGAGAGAGAGAGACTCACTAAGACTTTTGTGAGAGACTGACTGAGATCTTCGTGAGAGACTGACAGATCTTTGTTGAGACAGACTTACTGAGATCTTTGTCGAGAGAGAGACTGACTGAGATCTTCATGAGAGAGAGAGTGACTGAGATCTTCGTGAGAGACTGACTGAGATCTTTGTTGAGAGAGGCTGACTGAGATCTTTGTCGAGAGAGAGACTGACTGAGATCTTCGTGAGAGAGAGACTGACTGAGATCTTTGTTGAGAGAGAGAGACTCACTGAGATATTTGTGACAGAGACTGAGATCTTTGTGAGAGACTGACCGAGATCTTTGTTGAGAGAGAGAGAGACTGACTGAGATCTTCATGAGAGACAGAGTGACTGAGATCTTTGTGAGAGAGAGACTGAGATCTTTGTTGAGAGAGAGACTCACTGAGATCTTTGTGAGAGAGAGACTGAGATCTTTGTGAGAGAGAGACTGACTGAGATCTTTGTTGAGAGAGAGACTCACTGAGATCTTTGTGAGAGAGAGACTCACTGAGATCTTTGTGAGAGAGAGTGTGACTGAGATCTTCGTGAAACAGAGATTGAGATCTTTGTTGAGAGAGAGACTCACTGGAGATCTTTGTTGAGAGAGAGACTCACTGAGATCTTCGTGAGAGAGAGACTGACTGAGATCTTTGTTGAGAGAGAGACTCACTGAATCTTTGTGAGAGACTGACTGAGATCTTTGTGAGAGAGAGACTGAAATCTTTGTGAGAGAGAGACTGACTGAGATCTTCATAATTTGAGGAGTCTAGAAGGGTTGTGGAGTATGGATAAAAAAGATAGCCAAGTGAGGAAACCAAATGAGAAATGGAGGGTAAAGATCAGATTGGTAGATAACATTGAGATGTCAACTGAAGGGAACTTGAAGTAAGTCAGCAAAGAGGCAGGACAATGTCAGCATCCCCTTAATAGCCATGGTCAGAGTGAATCAAACAAGTGTGAGGAAATCAATTACTTTTCCTCAGGAAAGTCAGATCAGAAACAGGGAAATCAGAGTCATGGCCCTCGGACTGACTGCATTATTAGAAGCAGCTAATTCACCTTCTCCATGGCGGGGTGATTTCTTTCTTTATTCTTTCGTGTCATAGGGGTGGACAGTGGCTCAGTGGTTAGCACTGCTACCTCACAGCGCCAGGGACCTGGGTTTGATTCCAGTCTCGGGTGACTGTCTGTGTGGAGTTTGCACATTCTCCCTGTGTCTGTGTGGGTTCCCTCCGGGTGCTCCGGTTTCCTCCCACAGTCCAAAGATGTGCAGGTGAGGTGAATTGGCCATGCTAAATTGCCCGTGGTGTTAGGTGCAATAGTCAGAGGGTAATGGGTCTGGGTGGGCTACTCTTTGGAGGGTTGGTGTGAACTGGTTGAGCCAAAGGGCCTGTTTCCACACTGTAGGGAATCTCAAAAAAATGTGGGCATTGTCACCTGTAAGACCAACATTGGTTGTCCATTCCTAATTGTCCTATGAGCTGAGTGGCTTGCTAAGGCCAATTCAGAAAATGGTCATCCATATTGCTGTGGGCCTAGAGTCACATGTAGGGCCAGACCAGACAATTGGGAACCAGATGGGTTTTATTGTCTTGTGTACTCAATGCCACTCCATATGGTGCCATCTTTGGCACAAGCACCTAAGTACAATAAACAAAAAATGCTGGAGATCACAGTGGGTCAGACAGAATCCGTGGAGAGACAAGAGAGAGAAAGCTAATGTTTCAAGTCTAGATGACTCTTCATCAAAGCTTAGTGACAGAAACAGATGTATAAAGAAATAATTAAAAAGTTCAGCAATACAGTTTTCGTAGCATAAACGTAGAAAAATAAATAAAATCTTACAAGATAATTCCATGGTTGACGTTACTGCGCCTGGTTTTCAACTCCGGGTCCTATACACTGATGTTAAACTGGACTCACTGCTGGAGTGGGATTTCAATCTGTGTACCAAAGCATTAGTCTCTGGGCATCTGGGTCACCAGAACGTCTAACTGAACCACTACCTCCTCCCTGAACATTCTCAGCCAAGTTGGGAGACACAATATCTACAGTAAAGCAAAATGGGTCCAATCAGAGGCTTGCCAGCAGTTCAATTTTGGAAATTATAACTGCTACCATCAAATGAGAACGGGCAAAGTGTTTGAAAACCTTACTCCAACAAATAGTTACCAGACTGCTATCAACAATTAGTACTTTCTCCCAACACAGTCGAAACTGCTAGCTTGATGAGTAAGACGGTCCAACCCCCATGAGGCATGAATGAAGGTGAGCCTTTTAACAAACTCCATCTGCACTGGTCCTCCCTCCACATCCACCCAGCACTCAGCATCAATGTCAACTAATGGTCCAGGAAGAGATACAAAAAAGGGCCAGAGAGGCAATCTGTTTTCCACAGAGGGTGGTGAGCCCCTGGTACGGGCTGCCACAGGTAGTGATGGAGATGAGTACAACTTTGTCACTTCAGAAACGTTTGGACAGGTACATGGATGGGAAAGTTAATGGAGGGATACGGACCAAACGCTGGCAAACGGACAAGTTCAATTCTGAACACTGGGCGGCATCAGCAATTTGGGCAGAAGGGCTGCTTCCCTGCTGTAAACCTCTACGATTCCAGGAGTCTGGTAGCAAAACCTGGAAATGGGAGGCAGGACTGAGAATCAGCATCCTTCCCAATTCCTGCCTCTGTGGGTCACTTCCAGGTGAGGATCCCTTCCTCACCTCAAGTTGCTCTTTACGAACATCTGAGCAGGTCAGCTTCAACTCTCCCTACAAAGTCAGTCAAATTTGTATTTGGGCCGTAACCTGTTATGCAGTATGGACTGGTACTCTGGGCTCTGTTCTTGTGGTGCATTAAGAAACAGTCGCTGCTCTGGGTACAAGTCCCACCCCAGGGGCTGAGCGCTACAGAAGATCAGAAAGGTGAAGATTCAATCTGCAAGCTCCTTCCAACACGTGTTAATGCCAGAGGACAAGCTCCTTCCAACACGTGCTAATGGCTGGGGGCAAGAGTGGCAGAGATTCCTGGTCAGCCACACGTTGGCATGAATACAGAGGCTCTACTTTCACCATCCACAGCTCCAGGCTGCAACATGCATGGAAAAGTGTACGTTACCACAGCAATTTGGACTCACCAAGGGGTGGGGGGAGGGGGGGGTTTCAGTTTAATCATTACCCAGGAGGTGGAGTTGTTTTTCAAATCCTGTAACATTTTCTTGATATCTATTAAGCTGCAGTGAGTCATCTCCCTCCAAATTTACTAGCCTGTTTTAGACAGTTTCAAATATTGCCCATTAGAATACTCAATTTCGCAGGAATTCCCACGAAGTCAAATTTGTTGTTACTCAGAGTGTGGCTCATGTGTGGAAAGATTGTCCAGATGAAGTGGCAGATGCGGGTAGTGTCACAGTGTTTCCAAGACATTTGGATAAATACATGAATAGGAAAGGCTTGGAGGGATATGGGCCAGGCGCAGGCAGGTGGGACTAGCTTAGTTTGGGATTATGGTCGGCATAGACTGATTTGACTGAAGGGTCTGTTTCCCCGCTGGGTGACCCTATGAGTAAGGTCCTGAGCAAAGCTCCAGGCTACCATGCTCTAATGACCCTTTGGCCATTGGGCTATCTGTGCCATTCTGTCTTGGCTGGTCACAAGTGGCTAACTGGAAGTGAAGGATACTGGGATGATTGTAACATGGCACAAAGAGGTTGTTGAGGTGACAGTGTAAAGGTTACACTCAGCATGGCGCCTGGAATGAGCAAAAACTGTAGATGGAATAACAACATTGGCCAATGAAGGCTCTTAATGACTAGGACATTGGGATTCTCATCTGTCCTCCTGTCTCCTGGCCTCTAAGGAATTGGACATTCAATCAAACAGGTATTTTCGATATAGTAAACGATTGGTTTCATGACAGGCGTAGTATGGGCAAGAATATGACAGATAGAAATATAATGTGGAAAAATACAAGGTTATTAACTTTAGTAGGAGATAGGGATGCACTGAGTATTCCTTATTAACTAAGAGGTTGGAAGATATAGATATACAAAGCAATGCGGGTGTCCTTGTCAATAAGTTATTGAAGGCTAATATGCAGGTGCAGCAAGTTATTTGGAAGGTTAATGAATGTTTGCGTTTACTGCAAGAGGATTTGCATATAGGAGTAGTAAAGTCTTGGTTCTCTATAAAAACTTGATCAGACCACATTTAGTTTTGGACTCCTTACCTCAGGAAGGACATTATTGCATACAGGCAGTGCACTAAAGGTCCACCCCAGGCTTGTTCCTGGGATGATGGGGCTGTCCTACCAAGGGAGACTGAGCAAACTGGACCAGAGTTTTGAAGTGTTAAGACAGGGTGGATGCAGGTAAGATGTTTCCCCTGGGTGGAGAGTCGAGAGCTACAATTTAAATATCAGGAGAGTGGCATTTAGGTCTGAGATGAGGAGAAATTATTTCACTCGGGGTGTCATGAACCTTTGGAACTCTCTCCCACTGAGGCTCAGTCTTTGAGTGTGTCTAAGGTGGAGATTGACAGATTTCTGATTGTCAATGATGTAAAAGGTGGAGATAGTGCAGAGAAAAGACATTGAAGTGTTCAATCAGCCATGATCATATTAATTGATGCATGCTCAAAGGGGCTGAATGGCCTACTTCTGTCCCTTTATTTCCAAGTGCTTCAGACTGGTTATATTAACAATAGGTCAGGGACATTGTCATCTCTGAAGACATAGTAACTAGGTCTGTGCTACATGGCTGTAGACTGACTAACAACAATAAATTGACTAGTTTACAACTGACTAGCATGCTCTAGAGGCAGCCATTTATATACGCTGGGTGGAGCTATTTCAAAACTTCTGAGTTAACTCTTTCAGACTAACTGTCTTACCATCATAAACAATGTTAAAATCAGTGCCTGGAAGTGTCTGGTTTTTGGGGTCAGGTGTTCATGTTGACCTTCTGGGTTCATAAAAGCCTCTTGTCAAAGTGTTCAGAAAGAGCAGGAGATGTTGGTTGTGTGAAGTAAAAGACTTTGGTCTGGGAGGTGGGTGAAGAAGCATTCTGAGTACTGTCCTGTCTCCACTAGATGGAAGGGTTCAAAGGGGTGATTGACATTATGTAAATTACCAGCCCCTCGATAGAAAATACATTATCAAGGGTTCAGAGTCAGGGGGAAATCCTCTGTGGTTGATGTCCCTGACATCTTCATCAGGTGGACAATGAAGCAAAAGTGGAGGAGGAAGACCCAGGGACGAGCTCCCTAACACCTTGCCTAGAGAGGATGGTATTTTTACAACTTTAACGAGATTGAAACACTCTGCACTGACAACCTCTTGTATCATTGAACCAGCCTTCACTGCAATAGGGCAGTGCTCTTTCATATCTAATTATCTTGTGTATAATATCTGAGCTAGAATCCCTATAGTGCTGAAAGAGGCCATTAGGCTCAATAAGTCCACATCGACCCTCCGAAGAGTAACCCACCCAGACCCATTCCCCTACCCCATTATCCAACATTTACCCCCCGACTAATGCACCTACATCCCTGGACACTGTGGGGCAATTTAGCATGGCCAATTCACCCTAACTTGTACAACTTTGAGAGGAAACCAAAGCACCTAGAAGAAACCCACACAGACACGGGCAGAATGTGCAAACTCTACACAGACAGTCACCCGTGGCTGGAATTGAACCCAGGACCCTGGTGCCATGAGGCAGCAGTGCTAACCACTGTGCCACCATGCTGCCCATACCATTAAGGGCTCAGAATTAGAGGGAAATCCTCCTTGGTTGATGGTGCCTGGCGGATAGCTATCTTAGCCGTGCTTCTTAAACCTTAATAAACCATCAGATAATTATTTATGACAATGGACTGTCTACCTTGGACCACTGTGATGCTGAATCCCAAAATCTAACACCTCAGCATTGTGAGTGAAAGACAAATCCCACAGCATCGAACAGAATCCTTTTACGCAAAGGTACGTTAATATTAGACACATGTGCTCACAGCCTGACTCATGTTCTGGTATACCACTGGCAACATTGCACTCGGAAGACAAGTATCGTCTGTGTGGGGAAGTCAGGAGAAAGCTAGTCAACTGAATAGTCAAAGCTTTTGAGCCTTTGTATCAACATGATCTTTGGAGAGAAAAGCTCATCGGAAGAAAGGAAATGTTACAGAGTTAATCAAAAATGTGGCCATGGGATTGTCATTATCCTCTACAAGACATGGTGGTTACTTGCTTCGATGTTCCTACGGCCACAAGAATTTTGGCCTCCTGCTCTTTAATTACATGGGGTTTTACACCAAGACCTCAATGGAAGACAAAGTAACAGCTAACAGTCCTCAAAAATGTTTGTCTCTGCATCGTGAAGTCAGATAGAGTATGTGCAGCTCACAATACGTTTTCTCCTGGACTCTACGTTACGTTTCCTACATTAAACCGGTGACTGCATTGCAAAAATACTTGGTTGACTGTAAAGTGGTTTGGGACATGCAGAGGTCATGAAAGGTGCAATGGGAACGTTAGTTCTGTTTTTCACTCTGTGTTTTAAGAAGAAGCACTTAAGTTGCAGCACTTCACAGACTGTACAACCTCAGGACACCCTTTGCCGCCAACTTTCAAAGTGTAGTCACTGCAGAAATGTATGGAAAGTTGCAGCCAAACTGCACAGCAAGCTACCAAAAACTACAAAGAAAGAATGATCGGGTATTGTTTTAATGATCTTTCTCATTTCTTTCTCTTTTTGTTCTTTTTTTTGCCTCTCTTGATGTTTCTTTTCTTCACCCCCAGCCTCAGCGAGGACCTGGTGAGGTGTCCCCTTGGCCCACTCTCTCGTGACGGTCCCTCGGCCTGGTGTCATGGTATCTCAGCACGGTCTGGTGGTCTCTCGGCCTGGTGTGGCAGTATCTTGGCTTAGTGTGATGGTATCTCGGCCCGGTGTGGCGGTCTCTCGGCTCAGTGTGGCGGTCTCAGCCCGGTGCGGCGGTCTCTCGGCCCGGTGCGGCGGTCTCTCGGCCCGGTGCGGCGGTCTCTCGGCCCGGTGCGGCGGTCTCTCGGCTCAGTGTGGCGGTCTCAGCCCGGTGTGGCGGTCTCTCGGCCCGGTGTGGCGGTCTCTCGGCTCGGAGCGGCGGTCTCTTGGCCCGGTGCGGCAGTCTCTCGGACCGGTGTGGGGGTCTCTCGGCCCGGTGTGGCGGTATCTTGACCTGGCGTGGCGCTTTTTCGGTGTGCCAGTGGGACATTCCGAGGCGCGTTCCAGAGATAGTGGGGGAGATGGGGAAAGGCTGCAGCTTCAGAGGCAGTGATGGCACTGCGGCCCAACACGGGTACAGCAGGCAGTGAGGGAGCTCTGCCCCTCCCTAGTATCTGCGGTGACGGTATCGAGACCAGGTAGCGAAATCTCCCAGAGAGTGAAATAAGGGGAGGAGTCATCAAACGCTGCTGAACTTTTAACTTAATTCCTTTATTTTTTCTAGTTTATATTAAGCAGATCTTTAATGTTAACTACTACTTTATTTCTTTATTTTTTATGAAAGTAATGCTTAACTTTTTTAACTTTGTCTCTTTTATTACTTTATCCCTCAGTGTTTTGTACCTTGGTACCGGAGATGCTGCCAGATGGAGCGATGTTGGACATTTTGCACTGACCTCCCGTACTTCTGCACTTGAGTACACGTGAATAAAATCAAAATCCAAAACCTGCTGAGAGACAAAGATGCTGTCCTGCCAGGGGGTGTGGGGGGGGTAAGGAGTCAACCATTGGTGGGATATTCAACCTCCCAGGGTTATTCACTCTTCCAGCCTGATCTTTATCCACTCCTTTGTCAGTCCAACTGTTCCTCTCTTTCTTTGGGTTCTATCCTCACCTACTGTTGACTCTTTACCTCCTCCCTCCAACCTATCTTCTCCACATAAAATCAACACTTTCCGAGCTATCACCAGTTCTGTGGAAGGATCGCTTAACCTGAAACGTTAATTCTGATTTCTCTCCACAGACGCTGCCAGACCTGCTGAGTTTTTCCAGCAATTTCTGTTTTTGCCTTTCTCCAATGCTCATTTGATTATTAGGGCCGGGGTAGAAGTGGATGATATAATAACACTGCTTGATCACCCATGTTTGAGGTCGAACCCTGTTCAGCTCAACTAACAATTGGTTCCAAACTGTACTATTGTATTGGACACAGCCACATATACACAATAGCTGCAAGAGCAGGTCAGAGGCTGGGAATCCTGCAGCGAGTTAACTCACCTCCTGACTTTTCAAATCTTGTCCACTGTCTGCAAGGTACAAGTCAGGAGTGTGATGGAATACTCCCACTTGACTTGACACGTGCAGCTCCAATAACATTCAGGAAGTTTTAGATCATCCAGGACAAAGCAGGTCACATGATTGGCACCCCATTTACCACCGTCAACGTGCACTCACTCTGTCATAACCACAGGGGCGGCAGATGCACTGCAGCAATTCACAATGACTCCTTTGACAGCACCTTCCAAATCTACGACCTCTACCCTCTGGAAGGTCAAGCACAGCAGATACATGGGAACTCAACCTACCTCACCTTTCCCTCTAAATCACACTCCATCTTGATTTTTATTTTTAAAAAATCACTTGTGGGATGTGGGCATCACAGTTTGTGCCAGCATTTAATCCCAAGATTTGGAAATAAATCATCCTTCAAACACAGGAACAGGCCCTTGGTCCCTCCAAGCCTGCACTGACACATTTTGCCCTACTGTACATTAACTGTTTTCACTTACAGGATCCAAATCCCTGTGTTCCCTTCCTATTCATGTATTTGTCTCGATGCTTCTTAAATGCTGCTATTGTGTCTGCTTCCACCACCTCCTCTGGCAACATGTTCCAGACACTCACCACCCTTTGTGTTATATATATGCCTCTCACATCTCTTTTAAACTTCACCCCCTGCACCTTGAACCTGTGCGCACTGGTCATTGACCCTCTACCCTGGGGGAAAAGCCTCATACTTTCCACTCTGTCCATGCCGTTCACAACCTTATAAACTTCGATCAGGTCGCCCCTCAACCTCCAGTGAAAACAAACCCAGTCCTTACCAACCTTTCTTCACAGCTAAAATCCCTCAGACCAGGCAACATCCTGGTGAACCTTGTCCTCAAGCGTCATTGGGTCAAAATCCTGGAAGGCCATCCCGAACAGCATCGTGGGTCTCCCTACATCTCGAGGATTACAGTGGTTTAAGAAAGCAGCTCCCACCACCACTGCCTCCAGGGCTGGGCAATAAATCCTGGTCTGGCTCGTGACACATACATTCCTTCACGGAATGTTTTAAAAATAAAATCCAAAGGGGAATACAGAGAGCTTTCTTTACTCAGAAGTGTGGTGAAAATGTGGAATGGTCACCACGGGAAGTGATTGGGGAAATACCTTTGATGTTTGCACAAGGATATAAACAGGAGTACATGAGAGGGAAAAGAGTGGAAAGACATGGTGAAATATTGAGATGGAAAGGACGGGGAGGGGGGTAAATCTAGTACGTCGCACAAACAACAGCACAGGGTGATTGGGCCTGTTCTTCTGCTGTAGAATCCTTACAGAGTGGACACAGGCCATTTGGCCCATTGAGTCCTTCTGAAGAGCATCCCGCCCAGATCCAAAACGCCCCCACCCTATCCCTGTAACCCAACATTTCCCACGGCTAATCCCCACCTAACCTGCATGTCCCTGGACACTATGGCCATGTTAAATTGCCCAATCCATCCAACCTGCACATCCCTCGATACTATGGGCAATTTAACATGGCCAACCTGCACATCTCAGTAGATTCTGTGTAATCTCAGTACAGCTCCCAGCGAACATGGCCATTGCAAAAAATGCTAACAAACATTGCGTATTGAGTTGGTGCGCCATGAGGGGTCCTCATGTAAAACTGAATAGAAAGGAAATTCCATACAAGTAGAACGAAAGGAGGGAATCACATAATCATGTGAGGCATGAAGTGAAGGCTCCTTCTGCCCATTCCAGGACCCGAACAAGAATGTCCTGGCACTGCAAGTGGCTACTTCATCGGAGTTCCTAGTGACACTGCATCCCACGGTGACGTCTCCCAACAAATGAATTCATCCTTTGTTCACCGCCTTAGCATTTGGGAAACAAAGTGGCTGTCACTTCTGTCCTGTGTAAGCCTGGGAGGCTCCTTGAAACCATTGTCTGCCATGAGTGGGACGGTCATAAACAAAAGTCATTCCCGCTTTTACCCGTAAGCAACCCACTGCACCTTAGCTGCTCAACAAGTTGCATTTGTATATGGAGCTGGGGTAGGCCATTTGGGACTGAGGTGTAGGAGGGTTTCAAAACAGCTTCATAGAATAAGACTCGACACCGAGCCTGCAGGGGAAGACGTATTTGGACAGATGATCAAAAGGGTGATCACACCAGCTTTAAAGGAGAGGGCTACAGAGGTTTCGGGAATTTCAGAGCTCAGGGCCTCAGCAGCTGAAGGAACAGCTGCCAATGACAGAGCGATGAAAATCTGGAATGCTCAGGTGGTCGGATGTAGAGGATCTCAGAAATATCGGGGGTCATAGGGACACTAAATTCCCAATGCAGCCAAGAATTGGAGTCATTTGAACATAGAGCACAAAACAGTACAGCCACAGCTACAGGCCCTTCAGCCCACGATGTTGTGCCAAACATGATGTCAAATTAAACTAATCCCTTCTAACTGCCATTGGTCCATACCTCCATTCCTTGCATTTTCATATGTTTATCTAAAAGTCCCTTAAACACCCCTATCGTACTTGCCTCCACCACCATCCCTGGCAGTACGTTCCAGACTCCTTCCATTCTCTGTATATAAAAAAAAACTTGCCTCTCACATTTCCTTTGAACTTTCCCCTCTCACCTTAAAATGGATGCACCTTAGCATTAGACATTTCAACTCTGGGGAAAAAAGATTCTGACCATCAACCTTATCTGTGCATCTCATAATTTTATAGACTTCTACCAAATCTCCCCTCAGTCTTTGCCACTCCAGAGAAAACAAACCAAGTGTTTCTAGCCTCTCCTTACAGCTCATATCCTCTAATCCAGGCTACATCCTGGTAAACCTCTTCTGCACCCCCTTCCCTTATATCCTTCCTGTAATGCGGTGACCAGAATTGAACACAATACTCTTAAGTGTGGCCTAACCAAAGTCTGACCATCGTGACTCTTGTACTCAATACTCCGACCAATAAAGGCAAACATGCAAAATGCATGAGGAACAGGAACAGGAGAAGGCCTTCTAGCCTCACAAGCCTTTTCTAGTGTTGTTCGATCATGACTGATCATCTACCTCAATGATATTTTCCCGCACTACCCAACATAACAACATCATTCATAACTAGAAATCAACCACTGTCTTGAATGTGCTCAATGACTGAACTCCCATAGGCCTCTGGAGATAGTGGTTTTCAAAGACTCTCCTAGTGAAGGAATTCCTCCTTCTGTCCATCTGAAATGACATTACCCTCATTTGGAGTCAGCGGGGCTATCTCCATTTTACTTTGTCCCCCTCACTTATCCAGATGTCCAGGAGAACACCAATGTGCTGTAGTGACTTACATTCCAACCATGCCCCTGATGTGGCAAAACTCAGCATGTGTAATGTTGCTCAGGTCAGAGTCTGAATGAGAGGGAGTTTGAAGAAGACATTATGGAAGAGAAAGAGGCCTATGAAAATTGAGGAGGCTGAAGGATCAATGGTCAGAACAGGGGTAGGCCATTCGGCCCCTTGAACCTGCTCTGCCATTCAATAGGATCATGGCTGATCATTGAGCTCAATCCCGTCCTCTCATCTGCCTCCCATATCTGTTAATCCCTTTAGTCACAAGAACTATATCTATATTCTTCTCGGAAACAAGTCATGTTTCTGTAACGATATTCATGGATTCACCATTCTCTGAGCGAAGACATTTCCCCTCATCTCAGTCCCAAATGGCTTACTCCGTATCCTTAAACAATAACTAATGGATCTGGACTCCTCCATCATTCTGAGCATCCTTCCTGCATCTAACCTGGCTAGTCCTGTTAGAATTTTATAGGTTTCTCTGAGTTAATCCTCAGTCTTCTAAACCGTAGCGAACTGAGTCATTTAGGATTCTATCTCTCCTCATATATCAATTCTGCCATCCCAGGAATTAGTCTGGTAAATCTTTGTTGCATTACCTTTATAGCAAGAGCATCCTTCGCCAGGTAAGGAGGTGAAACTGCACACAATATCTCAGGTGTGGTCTCTCACCAATGCCCTGTATAATCGCAGCAAGACATCCTTGTTCCTGTACTTGAACGAAGGCCAACGTACAGGTTGCCTTTTTTACTGCCTGCTGCACCTACACACTTATTTTCAGCAACTGGCTCCTCGGACATTTCCCCTCTCTCAATTTACAGCCATTTGAAAAATAATTCCTCTTTTTGCCACCTAAATGGATAACCTCACCTTTCTCTACATTATACTGTATCTGCCTTGCATTAACCCACTCACTCAACCCGTCCAGATCACACTGCAACATTGCGGCATTTTGCTCACAGCTCACCCTCCCACCCAGCTGGACAATTTGAAATGTTACAAAGTTAAAAATCACACAACACCAGGTTAGAGTCCAACAGGTTTAATTAGAAGTACACTAGCTTTCGGATCGACACTCCTTCATCAGGTGCTTCCAATTAGACTGTTGGACTATAACCTGGTGTTGTGTGATTTTTAACTTTGTACATCCCAGTCCATCACCGGCATCTCCAAATCATGAAATGTTACATGTGGTTTCCTCATCCAAATCTTTCACACATATTGTGAATAGCTGGGGTCCTAGTACCAATCCCTAGTCACTGTCTGCCTTTCTGAAAAAGGCCCATCTATTCCTGCACTTTATTTATTGCCTGCTAGCTAATTTTCCATCCACCTCAACACCCTACCCCAATCCCAGTGTATTGTTATGAAGGTGTAGAGTGTACTGTACCTTTAAGGCAGTGAAGGACCTAGAGAGGCACACTGAGTGCTGGAGAGTTTACACTGTAACATGTGGTCCAGCAGCTAGAGTAGCTGGTCGCCTGGATACAAAAACAAATTCAAATGCAGTCAATCAGCTTAAATTATACCCCAAAAAATACCAAACTCCAATCAAGTTTGAATTTAGTGCATTGACAATCTTAAAAGCCAATGACACAATCCGATGCTTTGAGGGTATACGACCGGGAAAATTTGAACAGTTGAGAGAGAACTGCCAAGGCACCAGCATGTACAGACTGCCTGAAACACAGCTCTCTTAAAAAGGTACCATTATCTCTCAATGACCTGTGAAACAGAGAAATCCTAAGAAGAAGACAGTCTACAGAGGAAGATACAAAGGGAAGATTCGACAGCGGGCTGGTTTTGAATTTTGAATTTTTGGTAAATCTTACTCAGGGGTTTTATCAGACTAATATTATAGAGGAGAAAGTAAAAGATAGGTTAGAGGAAGGAGATGTAAATAGTTGTTAGTTATTCTCTGTTACACTTTAAGAAATAAAGCCGTTACCTTTTACTTTAAATAGTCCTTGGTCTCTCAAACTTTCACAGATTACTGCACAGGATAAATCATTTCTTGTTGCTGGTTTAACTTAACAGAGGGGGTGTACCCCGTGTCGTAACAGTATTCCAGTGGTGAAAAGATCACAGAAGGTGGTGCCACAGAGAGAGGGGTGGGAAGAGGAGAAATGTGCAGCAAAGCTCAGCAGAACTTAGTTTGAAGATCAAATACCAGCATAACTGCCCCCAGGGCAATGAATACTGGCCTTGCCCAGAGGGCAGGTGGTATGATCAGCAAGTTTGCAGATGACACAAAGATCGGTGGAATGGCAGAAAGCATAAGAGACTGTCAGAGATTACAGGAGGATATAGATAGACTGGAGATTTGGGTGGAAAAGTGGCAGATGGTTTTCAATCCAGACAAATGTGAGGTGATGCATTTAGGCAAGACTAATTCCAGAGCGAATTATACAATGAATGGAAGAGCCTTGGGAAAAGTTGATGGGCAAAGAGATCTGGGAGTGCAGGTCCATTGTACCCTGAAGGTTGCTGTACAGGTGGATAGAGTGGTCAAGAAGGCATATAGTATGCTTGCCTTCATTGGACGGGGTATTGAGTGTAAGAGCTGGCAAGTCATGTTAAAATTGTACAAGACATTGGTTCGACCGCATTTAGAATACTGTGTACAGTTCTCGTCGCCACATTACCAAAAGGATGTGGACGCTTTGGAGAGGGTGCAGAGAAGGTTTATTAGGATGTTGCCTGGTATGGAAGGTGCTAGCTATGAAGAAAGGTTGAGTAGGTTAGGTTTGTTTTCATTAGGAAAAAGGAGATTGAGGGGGGACCTGATTGAGGTTTACAAAATCATGAAGGGTATAGAGAGGGTGGATAGAGACAAGCTTTTTCCCAGGGTGAACGAGAAATCACGCTTTCAAGGTGAGAGGCGGAAGGTTTAAGGGGGATACACGCGGCAAGTACTTCACACAGAGGGTGGTGGGTGTTTGGAACGCGTTGCCAGCAGAGGTGGTAGAGGCAGGCACGGTAGATTCATTTAAGATGTCTGGACAGATGAGTAGGTGGGGAGCAGAGGGATACAGATGCTTAGGAATTGGGCGACAGGTTTAGACTGTAGATTTGGATCGGCTCAGGCTTGGAGGGCCGAAGGGCCTGTTCCTGGGCTGTAAATTTTGTTTGTTTTTTGTTCTATCCCATGAATGAATAAAATATTCAAAAAAATCCCAGACAGTTTGAGAACCTTATTTGCCGAGGCATGATCTTGGCAGTAAAACGAAACCCCCAGCAAATAGTAAAAGGTGAGTCACACTTCCATATCTCTTTAGTGTCCACTGACCTACACTGGGTCATGTGATGTCAAGTTGGTGTTGTTAGTGGCTAATGAATTGAAGAGACCGTCCAGACTTTGGAAGCTGTCAGTCTTTTGATAAGTAGGGAGGCAGGCATTTTTTATGTAAACATGAAGAGACTAATCAATGGTTAATGGATAAATTGCAGGGAGTTCAACAAAACAGATTCACCGATAGCTGTCTGACTAACTTTCATGCTGTCTCCACATTATAACCCCAAAATCAGCTGCAAGGTGTGAGCACCACAGTGTACACGTATCCCTTTTCAACCATTTGAACAAAACTTTAGTGAGATTCTGACAGACAAGACAAGGTGTTCAAATGTGCCTTGGATTTTAAAGTGTTCACCACCCTTCAGGCAAGTAGCAATGTGGGAAGTTAGGCACAGACTGTCCAACTCTTAACTAAACAAAAATCTTACATCCTTGCATTTAAATAGCACTTATCCTAACCTCTGATGAGAACTTGTAGGGAGTGATGGTTCCTATTATTTGTTATCTTTGCCCTTCTAGATGATAGAAGCTGCATGTTCTGAAGGTATTAGAAACATAGGAAATAAGGCCATTCAGCCCTTCGAGCCTGCCCCACCATTCAATATGATCATGGCTGATCATGCAATCTCAGTATCCCATTCCCACTTTCTCCCCACACTCCTTGATCCCTTTAGCCACAAGGGCCATATCCAGCTCCCTCCTGAATATATCCAATGGACTGGCCCCAACAGCTTCCTGTGGGAGAGAATTCCACAGGTTCCGAGCTCTCTGAGTGAAGACATTCTTCCCCATCTCAGTCCTGAATGGCTTATGTCTTATCCTTAGTCTGTGACCCCTAGTTCGGGACTTCACCAACATCAGAAATGTTCCTTCCCCCATCTAGCCTGTCCAGTTCCATCAGCATTTTATATGTTCCTAATGTTCCTATGAGATCCCCCCCGATCCCCTCCCCCCCCCCCCCCCGACACCCCCAACCACATTCTTCTAAAATTCCAGCGAGTATGAGCCCATTCGATCCAGACTTTCCTTATGTCAGTCCTGCCATCCTGGGAATCAGTCTGGTGACCCTTCACTGGACTCCCTCTACAGGAAGACTGTCCTTCCTCGACTAGGAGACCTAAGGAGCCTTAATGAGTCACTGTATCTTGTAGATGTTACTAAGTGGTGGTGGTGGATGGAGTGGATGTGGTGGCAATCTCACTGGCTGCCTTTCAAGAAGGAAAAAAAGTGAATAATTTTGGGCGGCACGGTGGTACAGTGGTTAGCACTGCTGCCTCGCAGCGCCAGAGACCCGGGTTCAATTCCCGCCTCAAGCGACTGACTGTGTGGAGTTTGCACGTTCTCCCCGTGTCTGCGTGGGTTTCCTCCCACAGTCCAAAGATGTGCAGGTAAGGTGAACTGGCCATGCTAAATTGCCCGTAGTGTTAGGCAAGGGGTAAATATAGGGGTATGGGTGGGTTGCGCTTCGGCAGGTCGGTGTGGACTTGTTGGGCCGAAGGGCCTGTTTCCACAGTGTAATCTAATCTATAACTTGCGAATGACCCATTCTGGTCTGCCTTGTTTTGTATCCTTCAGAATAATGCTCTTCTACGATCATTTCCAAGTTCTACTGATTTTTATTAAATCCTTACTTCCCCTGGGTCATCCTGGATGGCGTTGAGGGGCCTTGAGTGTTGCTGGAGTGGCACTCAAAGACCCATCCCACCCTGGCAATGTTTTTCTACAACCTCCGCCATCGGGGCGAAGGTACAGAAGCCTGAACACACGCACCCAGCTGGTTTCGTAACAGTTTCTACCCCGGGTGTTGGCAGGTGGGACTAGATTGGGTTGGGATATCTGGTCGGCAGGGACGGGTTGGACCAAAGGGTCTGTTTCCATCTCTATACATCTCTATGACTCTACTTTTGTTAGAATACTGAATGGACTCACAACATTTGCCTGTACCTGTGTTTTTGTTTTTGCCTCTGTTTACCTATTATTTCCTTATCTATGCTACTTAACTCTGTGATCTGCCTGCATTGCTCACAAGACAAAGCTTTTCACTGTGCCCTGGTACACGGGACAATAAATTCAATTCAATTCAATTCAATTCAACACATCCAGGCAAGAGGGGAATTTTCCATCACACTCCTGACCTGTGCCTCAAGGAGACAGGAGGTGAATTATTCACCACAAGGTGAGAAAACATCGAAAACTGCAACAGAAGTAGACCACTCAGTCTCTGACCTGCTCTTGTAGTCACTGTATTTATACAGCCATTCCAGATTCTGGCCAATGACAACTCGCAGGATGTAGAAAGTGGTGGGATTCAGAGATGGCAATGATGTTGAACATCAACGGGCAATGACTAGATTCTCTTTCACTGGAGATGATCAAATGTTTGATGTGAATGTCACTTGCCACTAAACAGCCCAGACCTGGATATTGCCCAGGTATCTGAGCAGCCATAAATGCTGACCTTTATACAGTGTATCTCTAATGTGGGAAATATAACAAGCCTCCCAAAATATAAGAGCTAGGAGTCAAAACGTGTGGTGCTGGAAAAGCACAGCTGGTCAGGCAGCATCCGAGGAGCAGGAGAGTCAATGTTTCGAGCATAATCTGTTCATCAGGAATGTGGTGATTCCTGATGAAAAGCTTACACTTAAAACGTCGACTCTCCTGCTCCTCGGATGCTGCCTGACCGGCTGTGCTTTTCCAGCACCGCACCTTTTGACTCTTCGTCACCAGCTTCTGCAGTCCTCACGTTCTCCCATAAGAGCTAGGAGCAGGAGTGGGCTTTCGGCCCCTCGAGCCTACTCTGCTATTTAACACAATCATGGCAGATCTCAAGTTGGCCTCAACTCCATTTTCCTGCCTGCTCTCCATGCCGCCTCGATCCATCATTAATTAAAAATCTGTTGAACTCCTTCTTCAATTTACTCACTGTCCTAGCAGCTACCGTGCTCTGGGAGAGTGAATTTCACAAGTGCACGATCCTTTGAGAGAACTAATTTTTCCTCATCTCGGTTTTAGATTCGCCACCTCTTATCCTAAAACTATGACGTCATTTGCTAGATTGCCCACAGGTTTAGGCCATTCAGTCCAGAGTCTAAAGGGGAAACATCTCTATGTCTATGTTGTCATCCCTTTAGCATCCCATTTAGACCTCCTCTCAGTCTTCTAAACCAACATGAGTATCGTCCTAAACCAACATGTGTATCGTCCTAAACCGCTCAATCTCTCCTCATAACTTTCCTTTATTGGTTAGAGTATTGAGTACAGGAGTTGGGAGGTCATGTTGCGGCTGTACAGGACATTAGTTAGGCCACTGTTGGAATATTGTGTACAATTCTGGTCTCCTTCCTATCAGAAAGATGTTGTGAAACTTGAAAGGGTTCAGAAAAGATTTACAAGGATGTTGCCAGGGTTGGAGGATTTGAGCTACGGGGAGAGGCTGAACAGGCTGGGGCTGTTTTCCCTGGAGGCTGAGGGGTGACCTTATAGAGGTTTACAAAATTATGAGGGGCATAGATAGGGTAAATATGCAAAGTCTTTTCCCTGGGGTTGCGGAGTCCAGAACTAGAGGATATATATTTAGGGTGAGAGGGGAAAGATATAAAAGAGACCTCAGGGGCAACTTTTTCACACAGAGGGTGGTAAGTGTATGGAATGAGCTGCCAGAGGAAGTGGTGGAGGCTGGTACAATTGCAACATTTAAGAGGCATTTGGATGGGTATATGAATAGGAAGGGTTTGGAGGGATATGGGCCGGGTGCTGGCAGGTGGGACTAGATTGGGTTGGGATAACTGGTTGGCATGGACAGGTTGGACCAAAGGGTCTGTTTCCATGCTGTACATCTCTATGACTCTATAACACAAGCCTTGCATCTCTGGAATTAATAGAACATAGAACATTGAACAGTACAGCACAGAACAGGCCCTTCAGCCCACGATGTTGTGCCAACCATTGATCCTCACGTATACAGCCTCAAATTTCTGTGACCATATGCATGTCCAGCAGTCTCTTAAATGTTCCCAATGACCCCGCTTCCACAACTGCTGCTGGCAACGCATTCCATGCTCTCACAACTCTCTGTGTAAAGAATCTGCCTCTGACATCCCCTCTATACTTTCCTCCAACCAGCTTAAAACGATGACCCCTCGTGTTAGCCTTTTCTGCCCTGGGAAATGTTGTGAACCTTCTCCGATTTGTGTGCAATGCTTTACATGATACTCCAGATATATAGAACATAGAACATAGAACATTACAGTGCAGTACAGGCCCTTCGGCCCTCGATGTTGTGCCGCCCTGTCATACTAATCTGAAGCCCATCCCACCTACACCATTCCATGTACGTCCATATGCCTGTCCAATGACGACTTAAGTGCACTTAAACTTGGCGAATCTACTACTGTTGCAGGCAAAGCATTCCATACCCTTACTACTCTCTGAGTAAAGAAACTACCTCTGACATCTGTCTTATTCCTCGCTCCCCTCACTTTAAAGTTGTGTCCCCCTCGTGTTTGCCGTCCCCATACTTGGAAAAAGGCTCTCCCTGTCCACCCTATCAAACCCTCTGATTATCTCACTAATGTTTTACACAGTTACAACTTTCTCAAGGGCAACTAGGGATGGGCAATTAACACTTGCTAGCCTGCAATGCCCACATGTCATGAGTGAAATTAAACAAAAACCCAAAACAAAACCTCTCTAATTTTATGAAAGCAAGGCAGCTCTTTGTTTCGGAGCAAATTATAATCCTTTCCTTTTCACAAAACTCTTGTTGACTGAAGGATAAAAGCTGGCCTGAACTCCAGGGTAACTTTTCTTCAAACTAGTGACTGTAGCCTTTTACTTTCTCCGGAGACACAGCATGTTGGACAACTCAGCACTCCCCCCCCCATGCTGCAGAGTCAGTTTGAAAGTTTGCACTCCCATCTGTGGGATTCGAACCTGTGGCCTTTCAGATCTACAGCCTCAGCTCCTTCTTGAAAAGGAGCCCGTGAGATAGGCACCACATCCACTCCGTCCACCACCACCACTCAGTAGCAGCATCTAGAAGGGTGGCTCATGTGTGGAATGAACCTCCTGAGATATTGGCTCTAGTAACGATAACCCCAAATATCCCATGAGAGGAGAAAGCAGAAGTAAAACAGTGACCATCGTCTTGTTCGGTTGAGACACAAAAAGAATAAAGGAGATAAATTAGATTGTACAGGGAGAAAGGGAACACCTCTTGGATTCTTTATCTCCCCCTTCTTCCTGCACACCGAACACAGTGCAGTTTCCCCCTGCAGTCAACCCAGTCTGAAATTATTAGTGACTGGCATGGCATGATGGCTCAGTAGTTAGCACTGCTGCCTCACAGCACCAGGGGCCCAGGTTCAATTCCAGCCTCGGGCAACTGTCTGTGTGGTGTGTGCACATTCTCCCCGTGTCTGCGTGGGTTTGCTCCGGTTTCCTCCCATAGTCCAAAGATGTGCAGGTTAGATGAATTGGTTATGTTAACTTACCCATAGTTTTCATGCGTGTGTAGGCTCTGTTAGTCAGGAGAAATATAGGGCAATGGGTCTGGGTGGGATACTATTCAGAGTGGACGTTTTGAGCCAAATGGCCTGTTTCCACACTGTAGAGATTCTCCTGCAGTGTAAATAAATCCTATTGCATTTCTTATCGATTTGCATGGTTCAGTTGCTATTGTACAGCCACACATTTTCCACTGTCACCAAATTACAAACGTTGTTCCAAATGATTTCCAGAGAATAAAAACTGGCCCAATCACATAGTGGTTTCATTTTGTTAAAGTTTGCCAGGAAGCCAGTGGAATGTTAACCCAGCCACTGATCAGTCACGTTTCAATCCCATTGACCTCTTGTGTATTCATTTCGTTCTGAATGAAACTTGTTGAATGCAAAGGGACAACCTGCATTTGTAGAGAGCCTCTGACTAATGTAAAACTGACGAGTGTCACATAGAGGTGTCATCAGGCAAAATGTCACATCGACCCATGCATGGAGGTACAAGGACAAGCAATAGGTAAGTTGGAAGAAGAGGTAGGTTTTAAAGGAAGCCTTGAAGTTCTCTATCATATTCACTCTGGAAAATGCGTACGTTGATTACAACAAAAAAATCTGGAACCAAAAACAGATCAAATGGTGACCATTGTCAAAAACTGGTGACATCTTGACCATCGTCAACTGTCATCGTCAAAAAATCCATTTCGTTCATTCTTGTCCTTTATGGAAAGGAATCTACCATCCTTACCTGATCTGGCCTACATGTGACTCCAGACCCACAGCAACATGATTGACTCTTAATCACCCTCTGAAATGGCCGCTCAGATCAAAGGATAAATAGGAATCATGAATAAATGCTGGTCTATCTAGCGATGCCTACGTACCGTGAATGAGAAAATAAAAATAGGAACATGAGACTTGCGTTCACACTGAGAAAACAAATGTCAGAAGAGGGAAATTTATTCACAAAGCAACTAAATACATTACAGGTCAGTCACAGTCATCAGTAAGACCTGGGCTCAGTGAGGTAACGAGTGAACATTCTTGATAGAACACAACATTACGTATTCAAGACGGAGTAGACTTTTAGACAGGAATCTTAGTGATGTCTTCATTTAACTCTATTTACAAAAGGTAGATCTTGCCTGGTCACAGATATGTACAATACCACAATCTTAAAAAGACAAGAGAGATGGAGAAGGAATGCAAGGCAGCTGAAAGGCACGGCCTTTCATGATGGAGTCATCAAAACCCACAGATGTACAAAAGGCCAGCATTAGAGGAATGTTGAGATCTCGGAATGCTGCAGAACCGGAGGAGATTATTGAGCTGGGGAGTGAGGAGAGAGGGAAGGGACTGGTAAACAAGAAAGGGGAATTTGTTTCTTAAAACTACTATCGCAATCGGTGGCTGCTGAAGGTCAATGAGGACACAGACTGCAGTGAACAGACTTTAGGACAGAGGGATTGTGGAAGATGGGAAGCTTCTGGACACCAGTCTGCTGGAGAGTCATACAGCCAAATGAGCTCAAAGCAGCCAGTACCAGCTGTCCCAAGGTCTCTAGTCCCTGACCCTAACCTGTACCACTTACAGCTGTCACTGGTACACTACCTGCAAGTCTTTACAGCTGAAGCAACATTGTTTGAATTTTTAGACTAACACAGGAAAAGCCTGTAGAGGTTGATTGAAACCATTCGTCTGATACTTTAACTCTCCCATTACAGTTTGTTTTTTCCTTCATTTCCGCTGCTGGGAAATTGTCTGCAGTCATTCCTCAGTTACGGAAAGATCTCCCCTCTCCCCACCACTGCCAAAATTAGCTGTTTATCACTCAATTCCCTTCATCTCCTCTGAGCGTATTTTCTCGATCTAAATTGAAATGGTCATCTGGGTTTTCCTCAGTGATATCAATAAGTAGCTGATGACAGCTTGTCCCTTAACCTTCTGTTCCCTGGCAGCCTGAAGCAAGGCTCATTTGGTAATCAGAACTAAGCAAGAGGAGGAGGAGTAGGCCATTCAGCCCTTTGACACCATTCTGTCCTGCAATGAGACCACATCTGATCTTCTACTTCAATACCATCTGACTTAATTTAGGGGAGTCCAATTGTTTTGTCCTCCTGGTCCATCTAGATGTACCATGGCATGGTCAAGAATGTTTGCAGGTGATCGTTGTGACTCTGTCACTGCGTGGTCTGACTTGTGTTTTTTTCCAACTGAAACACAAATAGCCCAGACTGCACTGAAGACCGTTTGTCAACAACCTTTCGTCTCTTGACTGAGTTTATGTCTACCAGCCAGCTAACTCTGCTGTTGGAGCTTGACCCTGTTCACTTTGACATTTGTCATAGAAAGCATTGAGAACAAAACATTGAACGTTTTCAAGAAAGAAAGAGCTATAGTTCTTAAGGCTAAAGGGTTTAAAGGGTATAGGGAGAAAGCAAGAACAAGGGACTGAGTTGGATGATAAACCTCAGAGTGATAGAGTCACAGAGTCATAGAGATGTACAGCATGGAAACAGACCCTTCAATTCAACCCGTCCATGCTGACCAGATATCCTAGTCCCATTTACCAGAACTTGGCCCGTTTCCTCTAAATCCTTCCCTATTCATATACCCGTCCAGATGCTTGTTAAATGTTGTCATTGTCCCAACCTCCATCACTTCCTCTGGCAGCTCATTCCCTACACGCACCACCCTCTGCGTGAAAAACTTACCCCTTTGGACAGGAATCTTAGTGATGGCTTCATTTAACTCTATTTACAAAAGGTAGA
Organism: Chiloscyllium punctatum; assembly: GCF_047496795.1. Taxonomy (NCBI): domain Eukaryota; kingdom Metazoa; phylum Chordata; class Chondrichthyes; order Orectolobiformes; family Hemiscylliidae; genus Chiloscyllium; species Chiloscyllium punctatum. The sequence goes on along the minus strand of NC_092740.1, from coordinate 17,492,198 downwards.
TCTTGCCTGGTCACAGATATGTACAATACCACAATCTTAAAAAGACAAGAGAGATGGAGAAGGAAGGTAAAAAGGTAAAAACGTGTGGGCCCCAGCTATGCCTGTCTCTTTGTTGGCTATGTAGAACAGTTGATCTTCCGTAATTACACCGGCACCACTCCCCACCTCTTCCTCCGCTACATTGATGACTGCATTGGCGCCACCTCGTGCTCCCGCGAGGAGGTTGAGCAATTCATCAACTTCACCAACACATTCCACCCTGACCTTAAATTTACTTGGACTATCTCTGACACCTTGCTCCCCTTCCTGGACCTCTCCATCTCCATTAGTGACGACCGACTTGACACTGACATTTTTTACAAACCCACTGACTCCCATAGCTACCTGGATTACACCTCTTCCCACCCTATCTCTTGCAAAAATGCCATCCCGTATTCCCAATTTCTCCGCCTCCGCCGTATCTGCTCCCAGGAGGACCAGTTCCACCATAGGACACACCAGATGGCCTCCTTCTTTAGAGACCGCAATTTCCCTTCCCACGTGGTTAAAGATGCCCTCCAACGCATCTCGTCCACATCCCGCACCTCCGCCCTCAGACCCCACCCCTCCAACCGTAACAAGGACAGAACGCCCCTGGTGCTCACCTTCCACCCTACAAACCTTCGCATCAACCAAATCATCCACCGACATTTCCGCCACCTCCAAAAACACCCCACCACCAGAGATATATTTCCCTCCCCACCCCTTTCCACCTTCCGCAAAGACTGTTCCCTCCGTGACTACCCGGTCAGGTCCACACCCCCCTACGACCCACCCTCCCATTCTGGCACTTTCCCCTGCCACCGCAGGAACTGTAAAACCTGCGCCCACACCTCCTCCCTCACCTCTATCCGAGGCCCTAAAGGAGCCTTCCACATCCATCAAAGTTTCACCTGCACATCCACCAATATCATTTATTGTATCCGTTGCTCCCGATGTGGTCTCCTCTACATTGGGGAGACTGGGCGCCTCCTAGCAGAGCGCTTTAGGGAACATCTCCGAGACACCCGCACCAATCAACCAAACTGCCCCGTGGCCCAACATTTCAACTCCCCCTCCCACTCTGCCGAGGACATGGAGGTCCTGGGCCTCCTTCACCGCCGCTCCCTCACCACCAGACGCCTGGAGGAAGAACGCCTCATCTTCCGCCTCGGAACACTTCAACCCCAGGGCATCAATGTGGACTTCAACAGCTTCCTCATTTCCCCTTCCCTCACCTCATCCTAGTTTCAAACTTCCAGCTCAGTTACTGTCTCCTTGACTTGTCCGACCTGCCTATCTCCTTTTCCACCTATCCACTCCACCATCTCCTCCTTGATCTATCACCTTCATCTCCTCCCCCACTCACCCATTGTACTCTATGCTACTCTCTCCTCACCCCCACCCTCCTCTAGCTTATCTCTCCATGCTTCAGGCTCACTGCCTTTATTCCTGATGAAGGGCTTTTGCCCGAAACGTCGATTTCACTGCTCGTTGGATGCTGCCTGAACTGCTGTGCTCTTCCAGCACCACTAATCCAGTAGATGGAGAAGGAATGCAAGGCAGCTGAAAGGCACGGCCTTTCATGATGGAGTCATCAAAACCCACAGATGTACAAAAGGCCAGCATTAGAGGAATGTTGAGATCTCGGAATGCTGCAGAACCGGAGGAGGACCTTAGGTCCCTTTTAAATATTTCCTCTCTCAACTTCAACCTCTGTCCTCTCGTTTTGGACTCCCCTACTCTGGGGAAAAGGCTTTGGCTGTTCACCCTACCCACGCCCCTCATGATTTTATAAACCTCCACAAGGTCACCCCTCAGCCACCAACCCTCCAGGGAAAATAGCCTACTCTGCCTCTCCCTATAGCTCAAACCTTCCAACCCTGGCAACATCCTTGTCAATCTTCTCTGAACCCTTCACAACACACTTCCCTATAGGAGGGAGACCAGAACTGAATGTAGTGTTCCACAAGTGGCCGAAGGAATGGCCCCAGAGTTGTATGTTGGCTGTGAAGGGCTTCCCTTGAACCTGTTCAGCAAAGACCACTCTCACCACAGCGTTTCACAGCCTTCCCCATTCGACACACAGGAGTAGACATGAGCAACTTGATTGGTGACTGTGCATTCCCCATTCCCTGGTCTCGGGCTGTGTGCTGGTGGATCCTGCTCAGGGAGGATGCTCCCAATGAGGCATTAAATGGCAGGTGGGTTATCGCAGAACGGGTCAGTGAGAGGGTGGCACAGATGGTTTCAACCAGCCTTTGGGCTTTCAACAATCAACAGAGAGGAACAGACACTTCTTCACCCAAAGAGTGGTGAGCCTGTGTAATTCATTATCAAAGAGAGCAGTTGATGCCAAAACCTTGAATCCACTCCCTCCACCACCGACGCTCAGTCGCAGCAGTGTATACTATCCACAAGAGGCACTGCAGAAACTCACTGTGATTTCTTCAATGGCATCTTCCAAACACTGACCATCCAAAAGAGCAAAGGCAGTAGATACATGGGAACATGGGTAGATACAGCACTTGGGGTGAATGGGATCAAAGGTTACGGGGAGAAAGCAGGACAAGGCTGTTGAGTTGGAGGATCAGCCATGATCGTGATGAATGGCAGAGCAGGCTCGAAGGGCCGAATGGCCTCCTCCTGTTGGTATCTTCTATTTTTCTATGCTCAGGAGATCAGGAACATTTGGACAGGTACATGGAGGGGAAAGGTCGAGAGGGATGTGGTCCAAACCCGGGCTAACAGGACCAGTTTAGTTTGGGAATCTTAGTCAGCATGGATGAGTTGGACCAAAGGGTCTGTTTCTGTGCTTGCTGGATGGCTCTCTGAGCAGAGGAAATGTGCATGGGCAGAATGATGCACTGTTGATGCACATTGCTGTTGTCAAAACAGCATCAACAAGACGGTCTGTTGGCAACACCTTTCAAGGATAGTGGAGCAAGCACTGAAGTCTGGATTGGCAGGGCAGGTGAAAGAAAACAACAGGTGCGAATATAACCACTCCTATCTTAGCTCAGGTGAATTATTAACAGTTTCCAATAACGGAAAGAGCTTGCATTTCTTTGCTGAAAGCAACTGATAAAAAATTCAGGTGTTTAATGAATGGATACAATTGGTTTGGGCGGATCGATGTTACTTATCGGAGGGACCATTCTGCAAGTTCACCACTTAGCTGTGAATAATCAGGGCATCACCCAAATTCCCACTGTACAACTCAGTGTTTAATTTTCCACTGATTTACCTCATGCTACAGGATTTATAGCATAGACCATACAGCCAACCAGCCCATACTAACACCATATGAGAGGCCTTTACGTCTATAAAGAGGGAAGAGAGTTACCTTTAGCTGATTTAAACATAGCTCCGAAAAAGGGTGAACAGATAAAGAGAAGAGATTTGTAGGGGTACAGTGAAACGAGCTAAATTGACCTCATTGAGAGCTAGTACAGATGTGATGGGCTGAACAGCCTCTTCCTACACTGTAATCAGTCCTGCTGTTGTCTCATGTCCCCTCATATGTGAGGTCTACACTATTTGGTCCATTGTTGTAGCCAGCTCCATATTCCTACCACTCTCCGATGAGGTGGTTTCTCCCGGGTTCCTGAGTGCATGTTTAAAGACTAACAGTATTGTTCCCCAAATCCCCACTCAACCTACAAATTGAAATACCTTCCCGCCATCAGATACAGTGGCTACAAAAGCAGGTCAGAGACTAGGAATCCTGTAATGAGTAACTCACCCCCTGACTCCCCAAAGCTAGTCCACCGTCTACAAAGTCAGAATTCACATGACACCAGGTTATAGTCCAACAGGTGTATTTGGAATCAGAAGCTTTCAGAGCAAATAAATAAACCTGTCATGTGACTTCTGACTTTGTCCACCGCAGTCCTCAACATCATAGCCACCATTAGTGTACAAGATGATTAGGGGTTTAGATAGAGTTGACAGTGAGAACCTTTTTCCGCTAATGAAGTCAGCTGTTACTAGGGGACACAGCTTTAAATTAAGGGGTGGTAGGTATAGGACAGATGCTAGGGGTAGATTTTTTACTCAGCGGGTTGTGAGTTCATGGAATGCCCTGCCAGTAGCAGTGGTGGATTCTCCCTCTTTATGGTCATTTAAGTGGGCATTGGACAAGCATATGGAGGTTATTGGGCTAGTGTAGGTTAGGTAGGCTTCGGTCGGCGCAACATCGAGGGCCGAAGGGCCTGTACTGCGCTGTATTTTTCTATGTTCTATGTTCTATCTACAAGGCACAGGTCAGGGAGTGTGATGGAATACTCCCCACTCTCCTGGAGAGGTGCAGCGGCAACAACTCAAGGAGCTTGATACCATCCAGGACAATGTAGCCCTCTTGATTGGCACCCACATCCACAAGCATCTACTCCCTCCACCACCAATGCTCAGAAGCTACTAGCTACAAAACCCATGGCAGAAACTCACTGAGGCTTCTTCAACAGCATGGTTCCAAATGCTGACCACCCAGAACAGCAAAAGCAGTAGATACATGGGAACATCACTCGCAGTAAATTACCTTCCAAGGCACACTCCTTCATGGTCAGAATAGTGGAATTCCTTTCCTTCCAACACGGTGAGTGTCCTTGCACAACAAGGACTGCAGCGCTTCAAGAAGGCAGCTCACCACTACCTCCTCCAGGGCAATGAGGGCTGAGCAGTCAATGTCGGTGTGGGCAGTGAAGAAAAACAAGAGAACCCAAGAAAGAATAAAGACAAGTCTACCCTAACAAACCCTTTCAGTTCACCCCTCTTCAGCATTCCCTTTTCTTCACCTAAGTCCAATCAATCTTACCAAGTTGCAACAATGTCTCAGTTCAGCTATCATTTCACCGAATCATTTTTGAACCTTCGAGTGCCTCAGGACCCGTTCCTGTCAGACACCAGGTGGCAGCACTATATTACCAAGATGGCAGCAGAATACGGCACTTCAGATGGAGATCATCCACTCTGTCCATTTCTTTCTCATTTTATCACCCTCAGCCTCAGCACGGACCCGATGAGGTGTCCTCTCAGCCAGGTCCGGTTGCTGTGGCAGTTCTCAGTCTGGCGTGGCAGTCTGTCGGCCTGGCCTGGTGCCTTGGCCCAGTCTCTCAGTGGCCCATGGCAATCTCTTGGCCTGGCACGGCTGTTTCTCAGAGGAGAAAGTGAGGACTGCAGATGCTGGAGATCAGAGCTGAAAATGTGTTGCTGGAAAAGCGCAGCAGGTCAGGCAGCATCATCCTGAAGAAGGGCTGATGCCCGAAACGTCGATTCTCCTGGTCCTTGGATGCTGCCTGACCGGCTGCACTTTTCCAGCAACACATTTTCAGCAACGGCTGTTTCTCAGCCTGGGCATGGCGGTCTCTCAGCGTAGTACGGCGATCTCTTGGTCTGGTGTCTCGGCCCAGTCTCTCAGTAGCCCATGGCAGTCTCTTGGTCTGGCGTGGTGGTCTGTCAGCCTGGCGTGGTGGTCTGTCAGCCTGGTGACTCGGTGCCCTGTGGCAGTCTCTTAGCAGCCTGTAGCGGTCTCTCACAATGTGTGCCTGGGCATGTTCTGCAGGCAGAAGGAGACGGGGAGAGGGGGCAGCTTCAGCAGCAACGAGTTGCATCATTGCCCAATGGGGAAAGAGTGAGCGGTGAGGGAGGTTTCCCCCTCAGTGGCAGTGTTGAGAACAGACAGCTGAAATCTCCTGGACAACGAGCTAAGGGGGGGTGCTCATCAAAGACTGTAGAACCTTTTACCCAATTCCTTTATTTTTCTAGTTTAAATTAAGAAGGACTTTAATGTGAATATTACCTTATTTACTTACTTCCTACTTATCCTATGAAGGTCTGTAATGCTTAACTTTTTAAAACTTTGTTTCTTTTATTACTCTGTACCTAACTCTTTTGTGCCAACATACCTTTGTACCTAAGATGGTGCCATGTATGGTGACATTTGATACTTTTCACTGCACTCTGTACTTGAGTACACATGTAACTAAAATCTAAATACAAAATCTAAATCTAAAACTGTTCACAGCGATTGCTAGTTCATCTCCATTTGGGAAATCCACGTGTTTTCACCACCTTGCCCTCTGGTGAACAAAATGCATTATAGAAATCCAAAGTTTAGAATAACACATCTATACAGCACAGCATAGAAAAATGACCCCTCAACCTGTACTCACATTTCAGATGAGGAGAGAGAGTGACAGCCCTTGATATCAAGGCTACATTTGACCAAGTGAGGAATCAAGGAGCCCAAGAAAATAAAACAGTATCAATAGGTATGGGGTGGGGGTGGGGGTGGGGGAGGGGGGGGGGGGGGGGGGCGGTGGAGGGGAGGTGGGGGGCAAACTTTCTGAGTATGATGGTCATGGTTGTTGAAGGTCAGTCATCTCAGTTCCAGGACATCTCGGCAGGAGTTCCTCAGAGTAGTGTCCTCGGCCCAACCACCTTCAGCTGCTTCATTAATGACATTCCTTCCACCATAAGTCAGAAGTCACACAACACTGGGTTATGGTCGAGCAGGTTTATGAGAAATCACAAGCTTTCAGAGCGCTGCCCCTTCATCAGGTGATTATTGAACAATTTTCAGCACCATTCGTGACTCCTCCGTCATTGAAACAGTCAATTTTCAAATGCAACAAGATCAGGACATTATCCAGGCTTGGGCTGACATGTGGCAAGTAATATTCACACTACATAAATGCCAAGCAATGAGCATCTCCAACAAGAGACAATCTATCCACTGCCATTTGACTTCAGTGTTAGCCTCACTGAATCTCCCACTGTCAACATTCTGGAGGCTATCATTAACCAGAAACTCCACTGGATTCATCACACAAACATAGCAGCTACAAGAGCAGGTCAGGTGGGGAATACTGCAATGTGTAACTCACCTTCTGACTCCCCAAAGACTGTCCACCATTTACAAGGCACAAGTCGGAGTGTGATAGGATAGTCTCTACTTATCTGGATGGGTCCAGCCCCTACAACATTCAAGATGTTTGACACCATCCCGCACAGAGCAGCCCGCTTGATTGGCACCACATGCACAAACAGATACATGGGAACACTACCACCTGCCAGTTCGCCTCCAAGCCACTCACCATCCTGACTTGGAAATAAATTGCCATTCATTCACTGTCGCTGGGTCAAAGTCCTGGAAATCCCTCCCAAAGGGCATTCATAGAATCACAGAACCCCTAGAGTCTGGAAACAGGCCATTTGGCCCAACAAGTTCACACCTACCCTCTGAAGAGTATCCCACCCAGACCCATTCCTCTGCGATATTATTCTACATTTACCCCTGACTAATGCACCTAACCTACACATCCCTGAACACTGTGGGCAATTTAGCATGGCCTATTCAACCAACCTGCACTTCTTTGGACTATGGGCAAAGACCGGATCACCTGGAGGAAACCCACACAGACACAGAGTGAATGTGCATTGTGAGTTAACTCACAGCAGATGGACTGCAGCTGTTCAAGAAGGCAGCTCACACCCACCTACTCAAGGGCAGCTAGCGATGGGCAATAAATGATGGCCCAGCCAGTGATGCTCATGAGTGAATTAAAATAAAAAAAATACCCACTGAGTCTGCACTGGTCGAAAACCACTTCCCTATTCTGATTCCGTTTTCCAGCAGCCGACCTATAGCCATGTGTGCTTCGGCATAACAAGGACACATCTAAATACTTCTGAAATGTGATGAGGGTTTCTGTCTGTGTCACTCTTAGGGACACAGTGAGTTCCAGATTCTCACACACTCCGGGTGAAATAATTTTCTCAATACTTACTCTGCGACGGTAATGCTTAACTTTTTAAACTTTGTTTCTTTGCCTGCTCTGTACCTCAGTGTTTTCTATCTAGGTTTCTTTGTACCTAATATGATGCTGCATGTGACGACATTACACGCTGGACTCCTGTATTTGAGTACACATGACAATAAAATTTAAATCTAAATCTAAACCTCCCGCCCCGTACCTTAATGTTTCAGGTCATCGATCCCCCTACCAGGGGGAAAAGTTCCTTCCTGTCCTCCCTATCGACATCCCTTAGTTTCCAATGTGTACAGAAGTCATTCAGCTGACTGTGTCCATGACAACCGTCTGTCGGATATATCCTTAAACTAATCCAATTTGTTTTTCTCCCTCTCTTTCTCTCCCACTCTCCCTCTCCCTGTCTTGCTCTCTCCCACCACAGTTCTGGGTTAAACCTTCATCCATTCTTGCTTTCATTTAAAAAAGATGCTTTGGCATTCACCTTAATTCCTCCCTGTGGTAAAGTATTCCATACCCCAACAAGCCTTTGTCTAACTTCTCTGATTCCTTTCCTCAGTGACTAATTTAAATAAGTGATCTCCCTTTCCCCCACTTCATCGTCATCTGGTCCCCAGTCGGAGGAAATAATATTTTCTTCTTCACCTCATTAAAAACATTCCAGAATTATTTTTAAAAGGCCTTATTAAAATTCCACTTCTGCTCGAGTGAAAACGGTCAGGGAGTCGGAGTAATTTCGATCGTGATAAACCGCCCTGTTCACCGAATTCAACTGTGAATCTCACAGGACACTTGGCAATCGGAAATCAGGGCATCATCGAAGAAAGAAAAGTCTTTGCATCTTTCGGACAATCTTTGACTTCATTCCACAGAAGCATGGCTCATTTTTAAAATTAATTCACTCAAGGGACGTGGGCGACACTGGGTGCATCAACATTTACTGCCCTGTTCTTAACTGCCCTCAGGAAGGCCACCTGTTTGATTGCCATCCATTGAGTAACAGTACAGCCCTCCATTGCTCTCTCACCCACCCTCACACTGAACTGGGCCCTTGAAAAAACGTAAAGACAGGACAGGTGTTGAGAAACGTGAAAGAGTTCCGAAAGGATTTACAAGGATGTTGCCAGGGTTGGAGGATCTGAGCTAGAGGGAGAGGGTGAACAGGCTGGGGCTGTTTTCCCTAGAGCATCAGCAGCTGAGGGGTGACCTTATAGAGGTCTATAAAATCATGAGGGACGTGGATAAAGTGCATAGACAAGGGGTAAGTGAGCCCCAAACTGGAGGGCACATTTTTAAGTTGAGAGGGGAAAGATTGAAAAGGGGCAACCTTTTCATGCAGAGGGTGGTGCCTGAATGGAAGGAGCTGCCAGAGGAGGTGGTGAGGGCTGTTACAATTACAACATTAAAAAGAAACCTGGATGGGTGTATGAATTGGAAGGTTTAGAGGGATAAGGGCCAAATGCTGGCACATGGGACTAGATTAATATAGGATGCACGGTGGCTCAGTGGTTAGCACTGCTGCCTCACAGCACCAATGACGTGGATTTGATTCCTGCCTCGGGTGACTGTGTGCAGTTTGCACATTCTCCCTGTGTCTGCGTGAGTTTCCTCCCCTAGTCCAAAGATGTATGGGTTAGGTGAATTGCCCATAGTGTTTGGGGATGTGTAGGTTAGGCGTATTAGACAGGGGTAAATGTAGGGGTATGGGTCTGGGTGGGTTACTCATTGGAGGGTCAGTGTGGACTTGTTAGGCGAAAGGACCTGTTTGTACACTGTAGGGATTCGAAGATATCTGGTCAGCATGGATGAGTTGGACCAAAGGGTGTGTTTCAGTGCTGGATTTTTAGATTTTAGATTAGATTTCTTACAGTATGGAAACAGGCCCTTTGGCCCAACAAGTCCACACTGACCCTCTGAAGAGTAACCCACCCAGACCCATTCCCCTGACTGATGCACCTAACATTATGGGTAATTCACCTAACCTGCACATCTTTGGACTGTAGGAGGAAACCGGAGCACCCGGGAAGAACGTGCAAACTCTACACAGACAGTCACCTGAGGCTGGAATCGAACCTGTGCCCCTGGTGCTGTGAGGCAGCAATGCTAACCGCTGTGCCACCGTGCCTCCCTAGTGGGTGGAGTGACCAGGTCCTGGCTCTGGGATCCAACCCTTGCACCCTGAGGATTTAATTGGGAACCGAATGAACTCTCCACGTTGTGAACTCCCAGGTTTAAGGAGGTCAGTTCATTTTATACCCGAGGGGGCCATGGGGGGGGGCAATTGTAGGGTTCCAGGTAAAGATTTGGGCTGGTGCATGAGGTATCTCACCTGAGAGTTGAATAGGTTCAAGTTCATGATTCTGTGCCTTTGTAAACTGGAACAGCGCAGAGCAGGAGGAGGGCACTGTGCCAACAGGAGCGTGGCCTACTGCTTTCCCCGGACTGACACTACCTCACACAATCTCAGGTCATCCTGACGGAATTTGTGGAAGTGTCCTGTTGTGGGAAACGTGGTGGATGGTGTCTGCACAGAGAACTCCCACAAACATCAATGGGATGACCATTGGCTGGAGGAGAGGGGGTAGGGTTCTGGCAGGAGGAGGATTATTGGATTTGTGCGGAGGGTGCCCACTTCAGTCTGACTTCCCCCCCACCACCCACTACTTCCCAAGGGTGGAAACAGTTCCCCTAAGGGGGGCCTGAACTTGAACCTATTCAACTCTCAGGTGAGATACCTCATGCACCAGCCCAAACCTTCATCTGAAACCCTGTAATTGCTCCCCATGTCCCCCCGGGAATAAAACGAACTGACCTCCTCCAACCTGGGAGGTGGGGAATTCATTCGGCTCCCGACTAAACTCTCAGGACTGGATCCCAGAGCCAGGATCCGGCCACTCTGCCCACCACGTGGATACTAGCCCTCCCGCTGTTTGCGAAAGACAGGCGCAGCGTCTTCCTCTCCACCCCCGCAGCGCACGTTTAATCTCGTCACCATTTGAGCAAGTGATCGCTGAGATCCACTGGATTCCTCCTGCTGAAGGGAGCCGGTGCGAAATCTAATCAAGCCATGAACGAGCTGCAACAGGAATGGTCCCCCCCGCCCCCCCCCCCAATACAGTTAAACAACTGAAACAAACCCAGCTCTGGTTGCTTCTATGAGTTAATGCATTCACTTACCCTCAGCTGGAGCCTTGAATCCCAGCAAAACGTGCAGTTAGACTTACTCCCTGCATCGGCTTGTTCACCCCGAGCACACGAATCCCAGGCTGGATCAGAGACACGGTGGCTTTCTGTCTCCTGTTCTAAAATACAAGCCCCCCCTCGAAGTTGGAGATGTTTTGTTTGATGCAGAATGCACCGAAAAGCCCCAGAGACGTATGACTTGGCTCAAAGAACAGAGCTCTCAGAGAGAGAGGGAGGGAGGGAGGGAGGGAAGACTGGCTTTACATTTTCTGGCTGCAGACCAGCTGTCCTTGTGTACCGAGTCAATGGTGGGGAAGGAGGGGATTGCGTTAATCTAAAAATAATATTGGCGAAACGATTGAGTGATAGGGCTTTGCAAGTATCCCATGTCTCTGAGGTTCTGTCACAGTTTAAGCAGCGGCTTCTCTGAGAGAACACGTTAAGGGTTGCCACCTTTTCTGGTCCACCCTCAGAGTTGACCTGTGATTTTTTAAAAAAAAGTATAATCTCCAGCAGGGTATTTGCCCCCCATCTGAGGGGGCAGTACTTGTGTTAGCTCCAGTAACCGAAGAACTAGATTTGACCAAGGTAATGTTGAAAGATTCAATGAACTTTTGTCACAGCTTTTGGTATCTATATATGTTACAAACACAAGCACTGCCAGCAAGGAATACAAGTCTTAGTGGGCGGCACGGTGGCACAGTGGTTAGCACTGCTGCCTCACAGCGGCAGAGACCCGGGTTCAATTCCTGCCTCAGGTGACTGACTGTGTGGAGTTTGCACATTCTCCCCGTGTCTGCGTGGGTTTCCTCCGGGTGCTCTGGTTTCCTCCCACAGTCCAAAGATGTGCAGGGTCAGGTGAATTGGCCATGCTAAATTGCCCCTAGTGTTAGGTAAGGGGTAGATGTAGGGGTATGGGTGGGTTGCGCTTCGGCGGGGTGGTGTGGACTTGTTGGGCTGAAGGGCCTGTTTCCACGCTGTAAGTAATCTAATCTATTCGGCCCTTCCAGCCTGACCTACCATTCAATAAGATCTGATCTGGTTTTCACTTCAACTCTGCATTCCTGTATATTTCTGACAATCTTTCATCCCCTTCGTAATCAAGATATGCATGTGCCAGTGTTGGACTGGGGTGGACAAAGTCAGAAGTCACACGATGCCAGATTAAAGTCAAACAGGTTTATTTGACTGCTGCAGGTACGTGCTAGAAAGCATTCCGTCCGGATGCAGAACGGCCTGGTATGGCAACTGCTCTGCCCAGACACTACGGAAGGTAATGTGCACAGGCCAGACTATCATGGAAGCCAACAGAGGCAGAAGTAAGGACTGCAGATGCTGGAAACCAGAGTTTAGATCAGAGTGGTGCTGGAAAAGCACAGCAGGTCAGGCAGCATCCGAGGAGGAGGAGAATTGACATTTCGGGCAAAAGTCCTTCATCAGGAACACTTTTAAAATCCACACACATAGTCACCCAAGGCTGGAATTGAAGCTGGGAACCTTAGTAGTGTGAGGCAGCAGTGCTAACCACTAAGCCACCATACTACCCAGTTCCTGTCCACTGACTCCATTTACACTTCTCGGAAAGGCTGACATCATCATCAAAGACCCCCTCCAACCCCGGTACTGCTCTCCTACAACCTCTTCCATCAGGCAGAAGATACAGAAGCTTGAACACACATACACACACACATACATACACCAACAGGTTCAGGAACAGCTTCTTCCCAGCTGTTATCAGAATGTGCAATAGACCTCTCAAATTTCAGATCTAATGTTGATCTTACTTTGTGCACCTCCTGTGCAGTCACAACCTTCAGTAGGTGAGGAAATGTTGTTTCCCCTTGTGAAAGCATGGGGCATCATCCCAGAGTGAGACGTGACCCATTTAAGACAGAGATGAGGAGGAATTTCTTCTCTGAAAGGTTGTGAACCTTTGGAATTCTTTAGCACAAATGGCCATCGAGGCTGGGTCATTCAGTGTCTTCGGAGCTGAGACAGATTTTTAATCTGTCAGGGAATAAAGGGCTATGGGGAAAGTCAAGTTGAATGGCAGTATTCAAAGGCCTACTTCATTTCCTATGTTTTACAGCCACGTGACAATAACCAGATCAACCATTGTAATTACAATGATTAACATTTAAATGTTGTCCAGGAGACCAGAGAGAATTCTCCTGCTCCTCTTCAACCATGTCCCATGGGATCTACTGAAAGAGGGTTGATATGTCCTCGATTCAACATCTCACCAGAAACTCAGCACCTCCAACAATGCTGCACTTCCTTGGCAGTCCACTCGGAGCGTCCACATGGCTTCAGGTATGGTATATAGAGTCATAGTGTCATACAGCACAGAAACAGACCTTTCATTCCAATCAGTCCATGCCAAACGTAATCCCAAACTAATCTAGTCCCACATCCCTGCTCCTGGCCCATATCCCTCCAGACCTTTCTAGGATAGTATGGTGGCTTTTGCCCAAAACGTCGATTTCGAAGCTCCTTGGATGCTGCCTGAACTGCTGTGCTCTTCCAGCACCACTAATCCAGAATCTGGTGTCCAGCATCTACAGTCATTGTTTTTACCCTGCTGCCTTACAGTGCCAGCGTCCCAAGTTCAATTTCAGCCTCAGGCAACTGTCTCTGTGGAGTTTGTACATTCTCCCTGTGTCTGTGTGGGGTTCCTCCCACAGTCCAAAGATGTGTAGGTCAGGTGAATTGGCCATGCTAAATTGCCCATAGTGTTAGGTGTATAAGTCAGAGGAAAATGGGTCGAGGTGTGGACTGGTTGGGCCAAAGGGTCTGTTTCCATACTGTAGGGAATCTCATTTATCTATCCTAATGTCTTTTAAATGTTGTAATTGTACCCGAGTCCACCACTTCCTTAGGAAGTTCATTCTCCATGTGAGCCACCCTCTGCGGAAAAAAAAATTGCCTCTTATATCTTTTTAAAATCTCTCTCCTCTCACCTTGAAAAAAAATGTAGCCCCTAATCTTGAAATCCCCCATCTTAGGGAAAAGACAGCTACCATTAACTCTATCAATAACCTCGCATTATGTTATAAACTTCTATTAGGTCACCTCTCAACTTCCTATACTCCCAAGGAGTGGGAGCTAACTTGCCAGCCTCCAAGACAAGGATGTTGAGGCACAGCTGACAGGTAAAGGGAGGGGTGAGGCCCCTAAGAAAGCAAATCTTTCTTTTTTTCAAATGCATATAATTCCTTTTTGGAAGTTACAATGGATTCTGCACATTCCAGAACACTTGGATATAAATGTCCATGTAAACCCATTTGATTCTTTTAATGATTATCTTTATGCCATTGAAAACAGTGCCTGCTTTATCCCTGTATCAGAGACAGTCCTAAGTTTGAACACTGAAACTCACTCCATTGGAGAAAAATCTCATTTTTCTCCCTTACACTAACACTTCTACATTGGAAAACAAATGGAAAATGAAAGGTTTTTATTCAGGGGACCACTGCTCCTTTAAACAATCTCAAAACGATAAACTAGGCCCAATTTAGACTAAATTGGCCCAATTTGGGTAATTGAAGTTTGGAATCTGGGTATTTGCTCATCTCTATCAGCTCATCCATCATCACAACAGCTTGTCCGGCTCTCATTGTGTATTGGGAATCATTCCAGGCGGCTTGTGACATCCTACAGTTAACCACTGAGAGTCTGGATAGGAAACTGGACAGGATGCACTTAAACCCTTAATCAGTTATATATCAACGGTCACCTTTATCCAATTATCCTCTGCTCAAAACGTTGGAGGACATTTTAAAACCTGTGCAATAAAGATCTTTACCAGGCCAAAAAAAAAAGAAAATGCTGGAGAAATACGAAAACCAAAGGAAGATACTGGAGGATGCCCCCCTCTCCAATTTCATTTCATTTAGCCCCTTCCCACTCTCCCTTCCTCCCCCTCACTCTAGATTGTCAGTAATTGGCTTTGCACGTCAACTTCTAGTTGGCTATCCCAGGCGATGTAGGGTGGTGGGAAAGTCGATCAGTTGTGTGGTAGTGTCCTGACGTCTGAACCAGGAGGCCCAGGTTCAAGGCCCAATTGCTGCAGAGATGTGCCATTAAATCAGACTGATTGAATACACAGAACATGGATATGGTGAACAGCCGCGATCTTTTCCTGGGGCCAGGGAGTCCAGAACTAGAAGGCATAGGTTTAAAGTTAGAGGGGAAAGACTTAAAAGGGATCTAAGGGGCAATGTTTTCATGCAGAAGGTGGTGCATGTATGGAATGAGCTGCCAGAGGAAGTAGTGGAGGCTGGTACAGTTACAACATTTAAAAGGCATCTGGATGGGTATATGAATAGGAAGGGTTTGGAGGGATATGGGCCGGGTCTGGCAGGTGGGATTAGATTAATTTAGGAGATCTGGTCGGCATGGACGAGTTGGACTGTTGGGTCGTTTCTATGCTGTACATCTCTATGACTCTGTGACACTTTAACAGGAACAGGCCCTATGGCCTGCCAACACACGACACTTTTCCAAAACAAAAACCTTTTCCCTCTACATGGTCCATATCCCTCTATTCCCTGCCTTTTCATGTATCTGTCAAGATGCCTCTTAAAAATTGCTAGGTGTATCCCCCTCCACCACCACCTCTGGCAGCTCATTCCAGTCCCTTACCACCCACTTGCCTCTCACATCTCCTTTCAACTTTCCCCCTTTTCACTTAAACCTATGCCCCCGAGTAATCGATATTTCTACCCAGGGAGGAAGGCTCCAACTGTCCATTGTATCAATGCATCTGTAAGAAGGCAGGAATTCCATATGCCTTGTCAACCAGCTACCAATCCACCCTGCTACCTTTAGGGACCTGTGGATATGCCTACCCTGTGATGTATGGTAATGTTCTTACCTCTGGGCTGGAAGCCAGAGTTCAAGTCTTACTCACTCCAGAGGTATGTCATAACACATCTTAACAGATTGATTAAAAGTACGAGGAGGAAAAATGTGTCATGGAGATGTTAGGAGCAGGTCATTTGGCCCTTCAAGCCTCATCTGCCTTCAAAGAGATTATGGCTGATCATCTACACCCTTGCCAATTCCCTACTCTATCCCTATATCCCTTGATAACCTTGATATCTGGAAATCTATTGATCTCTGTCGTAAATATGTTGAACTTCCACAATCCTCTGAGGTGGAGAATTGCACAGAGTCCCCAGCTTGTAAGTGAGGAATTTCCTCCTCATCTCAGTGTTAAACGGCTTGCCCCTTATTCTGAAATTGTGCCCACTGGTTTTCCAATCAGAGGAAGTCTTCCTTCCTGAATATCCCCTATTGAGCCCCACAAGGACTCTGGATGCTTCAACATGATCACCTGCTATTCCTTTAAACCCTAAAGAGTAAAGACCCAGTTTCGTACGTAGGCCAATACTGCCATGCCATGGATCAGCGCAGTTATTGTATGGCAAGTATATCCTCCCTTAATTAAAGGGACCAAAACTGTATACAATATGAGAGGTACAGTCTCACTAAGGCTACAGAAAGACTTCCTAACTCCTGTACTCAAATCGTCCTCCAATCAAAGCCATTGTGCCATTTGCCCTCATGTTTGCTTGCTGCACTGGAGTCACTGAGTTCAATTTTTGTATCTTGAAGTCTTCAGAATGATTCTAGAGGATTGGCTGTTTTCTAATGCTTTTAGCACTAAGGTGTCACCCTGGTTTCCCTGTAATAAGCCTGACACCACCATCTACACAGTCAGTTCATGGGAGACGCAAAACCTCAGTCACTCCGTCTTAATGTTGTACCTACAACAACCGCTGGGCACCATGGTGGCTCAGTGGTTAGCACTGCTGCCTCACAGCGCCAGGGATTGAAGTTTGATTCTACCCTTGAGTGACTGTCTGTGTGGAGTTTGCACATTCTTCCCTATGTCTGCATGGGTTTCCTCCGGGTGCTCCGGTTTCCTCCCACAGTCCAAAGATGTGCAGGTCAGGTGGATTGGCCATGCTAAATTGTCCCTAGTGGGAATGGTCTCTCTGGAACACTGATAGGAGTGGGTAGGGAAATGTATCCCTGGTGATGCGGTCCGTTTATAGGTGGTGGAAGTGGCGGAGGATGATGTGATGTATGTGGAGGTTGGTGGAGTGGCAGGTCAGGACCAGGGGATCATCTGTCCTTGATGCATTGGGAAGGGTGGGGTTTGAGGGTGGTGGTGTGGAAAGTGGAGGATATGTGCTGGAGGGCATCATTGACTGCGTGGGAAGGGAAATTGCAGTCTTGGAAGAAGGAGGCCACTTGGGACTCTGAAGTGGAATTGGTCATCCTGAGAACAGATGCGATGGAGGTGGAGGAATTGGGAGAAAGGGATGGCATTTTTACAGGAGGTAGGGTGGGAGGAGGTGTAGTCTAGGTAGCTGTGAGAGTTGGTGGGCTTGTAGTATTTATCTGTGGTTAGTCAGTCGCCAGAGATGGTGATGGAGAGGTCCAGGAAAGGGAGGGAGGGTGCCGAAATTGTCCGGGTGAACTTGAGGTCAGGGTGAAAGGTGTTGGTGAAGTTGATGTACTGTTCAACCTCCTCGTGGGAACACGAGGTGGCACTGATGCAGTCACCGATGTAGCGGAGGAACAGGTGAGGGGTGGTGCCTGGGTAGCTGTGGAAGATGGACTGTTCCACCTACCTGACAAAGAGGCAGGCATAGCTGGGTCCCATGGGGGTGCCCATGGCTACCCCTTTGGTTTGGAGGACGTGGGGAGATTAGAAGGGGAAGTTGTTAAGGGTGAGGACTTTCTCCTGATTGAGTTGAGCATTCGATGAAGATAGGGCAGGGGAAGAACTTGTTAGGATTTGAAATCGAAGTTTAATAACAGATTGTCGATTCATTGGAAGCCAATGCAGATCCGTGAACATGGGGCTGAAGGGGGAGAATAGAACTCAGCATGAGCCTGAACAGGAGTGACGGAGGGTGGATGATGTGGAGAAGTAACCAGGAGTGAGGTGGAATGCTGTGGCAGAAACACATACCTGTATTAATGGACTGTGTGAAAGAAACTGGGGGAGATGGATTTATTTGGACATCTTTCTGGGTTGAACAACAAATTTACACCCATGCTGGAGTTTGATTATCGACACATTTGTTCAGTCACAACGATAACATTCAGAGTAGTCAAGTCTGGAACTGTTTCAGCAACAGAGGAGCTGTCTCACCAGCAATGAGATTGGGGGTAGCTCTCTCATCTCCCATTTGCACAACAGAAATAACCTTTACCACCTGTGAAACCTCTTGCAAGGAGGAGTCCATTGAGGGGTGGGTGCTGGGGGCACAGAGACGGGGGGGGGGGGGGTCACACTTCCCCAGCTGTCTCTCGCCTTGACTCAGCAGTGACTCAGGATTCCTTGTTTTATCAGTTGCTAGTACACAGGGGGAGTAAGGGAGGGGGGGAGTCAGCTGTTCCATTCATGCACCATGTTTTATATCAGATCAAAGGTCTTTTCCCCAGGTTCGGGGAATTCAGAACTACAGGGCATATTATTAAGGTGAAAGGAGTAAGATTTAAAAGGGACTTGAGGGGTAATCTTTTCACACAGAGGGTGGTACATGTGTGGAATCAACTGCCAGAGGAGGTGGTAGATGCAGATACAGTTACAACGTTTAAAAGACATGTCGATAGATACATGAATAGGAAAGGTTTAGAGGAATATGGGCCAAACGCAGGCAAATGGGACTGGTTTAGTTTGAAAAATCTGGTCACCATGGATGAGTTGGACTGAACGGTGTGTTTCTGTGCTGTATGACTCTATGACTCAATGATTGTGCTCTCCTTTGCGCTGTCAGTCAGGGCTTATGATGAAAGGCTTATGCCCGAAACGTCGATTTTCCTGCTCCTTGGATGCTGCCTGACCTGCTGAGCTTTTCCAGCACCACTCCCTCTATGCTGTCAGTCAGGGAGCTGACCCACTTATTGCACAAACATACAACGAGGGAGACAGACACAACAGATACAAACAGATTCTGTTCTGCGGATGCCAGCGATCTTTAATAATAAACCACAGGGAGTATGGCAGTATCTGGTGAGGGAGAAACAGAGTCAACTTTTCGACTCTGGTATGATTGTACTTCAGATATGTGCACGCACACATTTGGGCCCCTGTTGGATGTGGAGTAGTTTTGAGTGGGTTCAAGTCTCTCAAGCCCTGTACACACACATACGCACCACACCCACTTAGACACACACAGAGTGACAGACACAGATAAACAGGTGCCTGCACTCGACATTGCCACAGGATACAGGTACACACACACCCACACACACACATGCACACATACACTGGCTCACACACCGACACACCATGCACAGACACACACACACACACCAATACAGACACAAACATCCTGACACCCACACACACTCACACCCACAGAGACACGCACACATTTACACACACATACATAGACACTTACACACTCACACCCACACAGACACAAACACACTGACACACACATACATAGACACACACAGACACACGCTGACACACACATACATAGACACACACACATGCACAAATACACACACTCACACACACAAATGCACAGATGTACATGCTCAGATACAGACTGATGCCCAGTGCTTGCTGTTCCTTTGATGAATTGTCTCCTGTTTATCTGAAATAAGCTCTCATTTGGCTATTGCCAAATCTAACTGCTGACAGGAAAAGCTATCCCTCCCAGTTATTTACAAATAACTCTTTCATGTCTACATCAGAACTGTAAACAAATTTGGAATTCTGCTATCTCCTGACATCTGCTGAGCACAAAATAGCAGAATCAAACATCACTGGAATCAAAAACAGTGACCACATCTCCCCATTTAGCAAGGTCCCTAATCAAGAAATGTAAATGAACTGAACTCACTTCAGGCTATTTGATATACTATATACCTCTCTGAGTTCTCCCTTTCGTTGCCTCCTCTCCACAGTGTAGAGAAGGAAATACAAAGGTTTGGGGGAGGCAGCTTCCATATTCAGCAGTTATTCCGAGAGGTTGGGATGTCCACGTGTGGAGGTTAGATTTCCCTAGGGACACTCTGCCAGCTCACCCACATCAGACCAGTGGTACTCTTATTTCTAACCAAAACGCTTTGATGAAGAAGTACAGACAGATGTCCGCATGTGGATTGAGTACCAATGGCCACTGTCTTTATGTTGACTGCGAGAAAATCTCTAGTCTCTTGAGCATGCTCAGTTTTGATTCCTCCACCACTGTCGGCCATGTTTCCTGAGGCCTAGTCGCTATAATTCGCTCCCTAAACCTCGACACTCTCACTACTCCCCTTCAAGTTGCTCCTGAAGACCTACCTCATGAGCTAAATATTTAGCCAGCTGTCCTTTGGCTTATTGTCATTTTTCTTTCTGATAACCAGATTTCTTTCCGGCATGTTCTTTCTCCCCCACACCCCTCTCCCCTTACTTGAGGAAGGATGTAATTGAATTGCAGGCAGTTCAGAGAAGATTCACTTGATTAATTCCAGAGATGAAAGTGTCGTCTTATAAGAAGAGATAGAGCAGTTTAGGCTGATACTCACTAGAGTTTAGCCGACTGAGGGCTGATTTAATTTAGGTATATCAGATGCTAAAGGAGATTAACAAAGTAAATTTAGAAAGGATGTTTCCCTTTATAAGGCAATCTAGAATGTGAGGTAATTGTTTTAGGATGAAGTAGAATCGTAGAGTCCGTAAAGTATGGAACCAGACCACTTGGCCCATCGAGACCACACCGTCCCTCTGAAGAGCATCCCACCCAGATCCAACCCATACCCTATCCTTGTACCCTGCATTCCATTTGGCTAAACCACCCAGCCTGCACATTCCTGTACACTCTGAGCAATTTCGCACAGCCTGTCCACCTGACCTGCACACCTTCGGATTGTGGGCAAATTTAAAACAGAGATGAGGAGAAAGGATTGAAAGTCTGGAATTCACTGCCTCAGATTGCAAAGGAGACTGGGACACTGAACACAATTCGGGAGGAGGTAGATAGATTTTGAATTAATAATGAGTTAAAAGGTTATGGAGAGTGGGCAGGAAAGTGGAGTTGAGGCCGAGATGAGATCAGTCATGATTGTATTAAATGGCGGATCAGGTTTGAGGGGCTGAATAGCCTATTTCTGCTCCTCGTTCTTGTGTTCTATCTTCGGAATATGCAGAATGGCCTCCTCTGATTCCAATCACAGGCGCTAAGGGATGGCTGGAGGAATAAGCATGTTAACGAAATCACATTTCAGCAGCTCAGGTGAAGTCAGAGATACTTGATTCACATCAGGGCCACAATCCAAAGACTTCCAGAGATAAGACTGCCTTATCCCTGCGGGCCAACTTTGAACCCGAGCGTGCTGTAAATTTTATCCTGTCTAAACAGTTGCTGTACAATAACGTGGAAGGATTTGTGGTCAGCGTTAAAGAGCTCAATAAATAACCGAACAAAACAAAAATCTTCGCTTTTATCATGACTTGGCAGCCTAACCATGGTGAGTATTGAACCAGTCAGCCTGAGTTATTGATGGCACTGTACTTGCTCTGCAAACAAATGCTCTGATTGATTGGAGGAGCCCAGCTCTGAAGAACCAAGCCTAGCTAAATGTAAGGCTCTATGTAGCTGCATTTCACCAGGACCCCAGAAACGTCTGAGACCCCTAACTTTTACCAAACAGTACCTTCACCTTTCAGTTACGGTAACCGGGGTAAGATTTATTTCCAATTCAGTCTCGGGAAGCAGATTTCATGTTTGTCACACACTGTCAGATGAAACAAAGACTTGTATTTATATAGCGCCTTTCATGATTACGTGTACAAAGCTTCACAGCCAATGAAATAGTTCGGACGTGTAGTCTCTGTTGTAATGTATGAAACCTGGAAACCAATTTGTGCACAGAAAGTTCCCCTAAATAGCACTGAGACATCGACCACAGAAGCTACTTTCACATTGTTGACTGAGGGACAAATACTGATCCAGCTATTCCCCCCTCTGATGCTCCTTGCAACACTGTCACAGCTCACTCCCACGCAACAAACTCCCGTGCACAGCAATGTGAGAATCTGTTTCAGTGACAGCAGCAAACTTGTGCAGATACATTGGAAAAAAAAAGCCACACATTCTGAAGAGTCAGATTGCCTTATCTTGCTTCCCTACAGTGTGGAAACAGGCCCTTTGACCCAACTAGTCCACACCAACCCTCCGAAGAGTAAGTCAGCCAGACCCCTTTCCCTCTGAGTAATGCGCCTAACATTCTGGGCAATTTAGCGTGGCCAATGCACCTGGCCTGCACATGTTAGGAAACCCACGCAGGTCGGGGGAGAATGTGCAAACTGCACACAGTTAGTCACCTGAGGCTGGAATCAAACCTGTGCTCTTGGTGCTGTGAGGCAGCAGTGCTAACCACTGAGCCACTGCCTGCTCTGGTTTTGTAATGTTGATTGAGGGAATCGTACTAGTTGCAAGGCCCCAAGGATGTTCCCTGCTCCTCTCTGAAACAGTGCCTTGCCATATTTCGCATCCCTCTGTGTGATGCCAGACAGGGCCACACTTCATGGGAAAGAAGACAGCTCTGTCTCTGCAGCACTCCCTCAGAACTGGCATTGGGAATGCAAACATTGATTGACCCGTGCGCAGGTCCTTGGAGTGGGATTTGTACTCTCAAAGTTCTGAATCAGAGGTGGGAAATCAGAGGCAGTTTCGGATGTTGGTCTACTACAGCATGTGGACTGCAGCAGTTCAAAAAGGCAGCTCAGGATCACCTTCTCAAGGGCAACTAGGATATCTTTTTATATTCATTTCTGGGATGTGGGTGTCATTGGTGGGCCAGTGACCTAGTCCCTGTGCTATGGGTTGATCCACAATGCCCTCAGGGAGAGAATTCCAGGATTTTGACCCAGCGACAGTGAAGGAACAGCGATATGTTTCTAAGTCAGGATGGTGAGGGATTTGGAGGGGAACTTGCAGGTGGTGGTGTTCCCATATACCTGCTGCTCCCGTCCTTGTAGGTGGAAGTAGTCTGGGGTTTGGAAGGTGCTATCTGAGGATGTTAGGTGAATTTCAGCAGTGCATGTTCTAGAGAGTACACACTGCTGCTACTGAGCATCAATGATCAAGGAAGTGGATGCTTGTGGATTTGGTGACAATCAATCTGGCTGCTTTGTCCTGGATGGTGTCAAGCTTATTGAGTGTTGTTAAAGTTGCACCCATCCAGGCAAATAGAGAGTATTCCACCACACTCCTGACTTGTGCCTTGTAAATGATGGATAGGCTTTGGGGAGTCAAGGGGTGAGTTATTCACTGCAGTATTTCTAGCCTCTGACCTGCTCTTCTAGCCACTGTATTTACGTGGTGAGTTCAGCTGAGTTTCTGATCAATGATAACACCTAGGATGTTGACAGTAGGGGATTCGATGATGGTAATGCCAGAGAATGTCAAGGGGCGGTGGTTAGAGTGTCTCTTATTGGAGATGATCATAGCCTGACATTTGTGTGACACATATGTGACTTGCCACTACTCAGCCCAAGCCTGGATATTATCCAGATCATGTTGCTTAAATATCCATGAATACATATTTTTAAAAAAATCTTCTATAGACTCCTCCGTATGTTTGAAGAGCAAGGTGACATTGCGATCTTTTGAGAAAATGACAAACTGAAAAGACAGAGGAGGGAAGGAGTTTATAATGCAGTGACATAGCACTCTCTGCCTGCCTTTGGGGCTCTGGTTCTGCTCTCTGGTCAGTGCCAGCCTTAGCTCAGGTACCCCTTGATCATTCCACTAGATAAGGATCTGTACACATCAGCATTAAGAATATTCCTTCACTCCCTTCTGAGGCAGAGAGTTCCAAAGTTATACAAGCCTCAGAGAAAAAAAAATTCCCTTCATCGCTATCCTGAAAGGGCTTAATTTTATAATAAAAATGTTCTGGACGGACCCCCAAGAGGAAACACTCCCTCCAAATCCACCTTGTCAAGATTCTTCAGGATCTTATTGATATCAATCACATCATCTCTCACTTTTCTACACTCCAACGGAGACAAGTCCAGTCTGTCCAACCTTTCCTCATGAGACAACCCATTCATTCCAGAAGAATAATGGTGAATACCCTTACCAACTTTTATAGGTGCGCCATCGAGGGCATTCAGTGTGGATGTATCACGACCTGGTATGGCAACTGTACCATGCAAGATCGGAGATGGTTATAGAGAGTGGTGAACTCAGCCCAGACAATCACAAAGGCCAACCTCCCATCTATAGAATCCATCTCACTGTGAAGGAAAGGCCGCCAGCATTCTCAAAGATCCATCCCACCCTGGCAATATTTTTCTACAACCTCTACCATCAGGGAGAAGGTACAGAAGCCTGAACACACACACACACACACACACACACACACCAGTTTTGAAACAGTTTCTACCCCACTGATGTTAGAATACTGAATGGACTCACAAACTCTTAACATTTGCCTGTACCTGTGTTTTTGGTTTTGCTGCTGTTTACCTATTATTTACTTATCTACGCTACTTAACTCTGTGATCTGCCTGTATTGCTCACAAGACAAAGCTTCTCACTGTGCCCCGGTACATGTGACAATAAATTCAATTCAATCCAATTCAATTCAGAGACCAATCGAATAAACCTGTTGTGAATGGTCTTCATTAAATTTATATGAAACCTTATGAACAAAACTGCACACTGCATTTGAGATGTGGTCTCACTGATGCTCTGTATAACTGAAGTATAACATCCTTGTCCACAAGAACTCTTGCCAATTTTTATAGATACTCCATAGAAAGCATCCTATCTGGATGCATCACAGTGTGGTATGGCAACTACTCTTGCCAAAGTGGCAAGAAACTACAGAGAGTCATGAACACAACCCAGTCCATCACACAAACCAGCCTCTCCATCAACACTTCTCATTGCCTCAGAAAAGCAACCAACATAATCAAAGCACACATTTCCCCCACACCTCCCCCCCACCTCCATCAACACACACACACACACACACACACACACACCCAGTTATACTCTCTTCCACCATCTTCCATCTGGCAGAAGATATAAAAGTTTGAATACATGTATGAGCAGATTCAATTAGAGCTTCTTCCCCGCTGTTATCAAGCTTTTGAACAGACCTGTCAAATGTTAATTCTGATCCCCCACCCCGTACCTTCTCTGCAGGTGTAACATTGTATTCTGCACTCTGTTCTGCTATCTGATGCACCTTGTGTGGTACGATCTACCTGTAGAGCATGCAAAACAACACTTTTCACTGTATCTCGGTACATGTGACAACAATAAATCAATCGATCAATCTTACTTTCAGAACATAGAGAATAGTACAGGTCAGGAACACCACAGCTACTTCTGATCAATTCCTGGTCTAATGAAGGATAGCACTCTTTGTTCTGTGCTGTACATTGAAATATAGGGACTGAGATAGGCTATTCAGCCCATTGAGCTTACTCTGCCATTTAATACGATCATAGATGATCAAACACGTCAATGTCTTTTACTCAACTCCATCTCAAAAACCCTGTATGCTGTGGACCTCTGTATTAACTTTCCATGACTCATATACTGGAACATCTAAATCTCTTGACAGCTCAGAATTCGGTGGCTATTTTCCATCTGCTTTTTTTACATTTTTCCCATCAAAGTGAACAACTTCACGTTTTTCTACACAATACCCTATCTGCCAGATTTTTGCCCCTGACTCAACTTCTCTCTGAATCTATTACCAAGGAGAAAATTCCAGAGGGAATTCCCGACAATGCCCCTGCTCCCCATTTCTTGATGGCCCTCACTCATCACGACGCACCAGTAAAGGTCAACAAATACTGAAATTTGTCAAGAGGGGGAGCAGTGGAATAAAGGATGCAAGGTTTGCAGCACAAGTGTAGTTAGGGGAGGCAATGGCCTATATGTATTGTCACTAGACTGTTAATCTAGAGACCCAGGTAACGTTCTGGGGACCAGGATTCAAATCCTGCCATGGCAGACGGTGGAATCTGAATTCAGTGGAATTCTGGGTCCAATGATGACCATGCCAATTGATGAAAAAAAAAACCCACCTGGTTCACTAATTCCCTTTAGGGAAGGCAACTGCATCTTCACCTGGTCTGGCCTACATGCAACTCTAGATCCATAGCAACGTGGTTGCCTCTGGGCAATTAGGGATGGGCAATAAATGCAGGCTTAACCAATGATGCCCTCATCCCTCGAATGAATTAAAAAGAACACTTTCCAAAAGGGATATCTCTCTTCCATCTGAGGTTCTGGCACTGGGATCCTTCAAATCACTAACAGGTTGGAGATTTGTTGGTGGTGGCCTGCCGGGGCCAGGCACCAGTTCAGTCAAGCTGCACTTACCTCAGTCTAGGAATCACTTCCCAGCGGTATAATACGCAATGGGAATGGGAGCTGTCATTGTGGCTGCGGAGACTTCAACCCTCCACGTGCTCAAGAACGGTCTCTCACGCACGAGATACTTGCACTGGACAGACAGCGTGTCCACCACAGCTCGGGATCCCTGTAGCCCTGCTCCCCTGAGACAGGGAACTGTTGCTCTTGCTCGTCACTTCAATGGCGCTGTCTTATATTTCTCACTCCAGCAAGCTCTGAGCACCAACCTGTTCTTGTTCTAGCCTGCAGCCGACAGTGAGGCAGCCTAGCCTGGCCCTGCAGACCTGAAACTTGACTGGAAAATTCCAGTGCGCCAGTACAAAAGAGACTGAAACTTGACTACACAATGCAGTTGGTATGAGAACAGGGAACAACGAGACAGTTGAAATGGGTCAGCATTCACAATACAATAGGTGAATGTACGATTCAACTTCAGTGCAGTTTGAGTTGATGTGATCCATTGTATCAAAGTATGTGCTGGCGACTCGACTGATGAATCTCCATCCAAATATCTTCACCCCCTCCACTTGTTTCCTGTTATCTTTTAATATTCTGTCACATTACAACAGCAGCTACACTTATAGACTCATAGATATGTACAGCACGGAAACAGACTAGATTAGATTACCTACAGTGTAGAAACAGTCCCTTTGGCCCAACAAGTCCACACCCATTCATCAAAGCGCAGCCCACCCAGACCTATTCCCCTACATTTACACCCCTTCACCTAACACTACGGGCAATTTAGCACGGCCAATTCACTTAACCTGCACATTTTTGGAGTGTGGGAGGAAACCGGAGCACCCGGAAGAAACCCGCATAGACACGGGGAGAATGTGCAAACTCCAGACAGTCAGTCACCTGAGGTGGGAATTGAACCCAGGTCTCCTGTGCTGTGAGGCAGCAGTGCTAACCACTGTGCCACCGTGCCGCCCACGAGAAATTGAGCCTGATGAGCCTGATGAGCCTAACTCTTCGGTCCAATCCGTCCATGTCAACCGAATATCCCAACCCAATCTAGTCCCACCTGCCAGCACCCGGCCCATATCCCTCCAAACCCTTCCTATTCATATACCCATCCAAATGCCTTTTCAATGTTGCAATTGTACCAGCCTCCACCACATCCTCTGGCAGCTCATTCCATACACGTACCACCTTCTGCGTGAAAAAATGTGCCCCGTAGGTCTCTTTTGTATCTTTCCCCTCTCACCCTAAACCTATGCCCTCTAGGTCTGGACTCCCCAACCCCTGGGAAAAGACTTTGTCTATTTATCCTATACATACCCCTCATGATTTTGTAAACCTCTATAACTCAC
The DNA here is from genome assembly GCF_047496795.1 of Chiloscyllium punctatum. NCBI lineage: Eukaryota > Metazoa > Chordata > Chondrichthyes > Orectolobiformes > Hemiscylliidae > Chiloscyllium > Chiloscyllium punctatum. Next base: position 17,464,505 of record NC_092740.1, on the reverse strand, counting down.
TTTCAGTTACATCAATGCAAGCCTTTGTTTCCTTTCATTCATCCACACTTGTTCCCTCAAAACCTTAAATGTTTTAGATTCATGGGGTCTGCACAGCACAGAGGCCCTTCAGCCCATCCAGTCATCACTGACCCATCAACACTAATTTCTTATTCCTTTCACTAGTCTATCAGCTGTGGTTATAGTGTCACAGAGCTGTACAGCACGGAAATAGACCCTTCAGTCCAATTTGTCCATGCCGACTGGATATTCTAAATTAATTTAATCCCATTTGCCAGCACTTGGCCCATATCCCTCCAAACCCTTCCTATTCATATACCCATCCAGATGCCTTTTAAATGTTGTAATTGTACCAGCTTCCACCACTTCCTCTGGCAGCTCGTCCTCTACGCTCACCATCCTCTGTGCGAAAAAGTTGTCTCTTCGGTCCCTTTTAAATCTTTCCCCTCCACCTTAAATGTATGCATTCTAGTTTTGGACTCCCCCACCCCAGGGAAAAGACCTTGTCTATTTATCCTATCCATGCGCCTCATGGTTTTATAAACGTCTATAAGGTCACCCCTCAGCCCCAGCTTATTCAGCCTCTCAAACCTTCCAGCCCTAGCAACATCCATGCAAATCGTTTTGGAACCCTTTCAAGTTTCACAACATCTTTCCTGTAGCACAGAGACCAGAATTGAATGCAGTATTCAAAAAGTGGCCTAACCAGTGTCCTGTACAGACCCAACATGACCTCCCAACTCCTGTACTTAATGCATTGACCAGTAAACGCAAGTGTGCCATTCTGTCTCTGGGTCAGATGCTCCTGGATTTATTCTAGTCAGGAAATTCTGCGTGAATGCTGCACTGTGAGAAAAAAAACAGCAAAGAATGACCAAAAATTAATAAGGAGGGAAATGTTAAAGTATGTGAGAAAGCTAGCTAAAAATATTTTTTAAATGTTGTAAGAGTTTCTATAAATATTTAAAGAAGACAGGAGTTAACAAAATGAGTGTTGGTCCAATGGAAAATGCAACTGGACAATTCATAATAGAAAATAAGGAAATGACAGATAAATTGAACACGTATTTTGCTTCAGTCTTCACTGTAGAGGACACAAGTAACGTCCAGAAGCACCAATAAATCAGACAATAGAAGGGAGGGAGAAACTCCAAAACTCTGTGAGGCAACATGGTGGCTCAGTGTTAGCTCTGATGCCTCAGAGCGTCAGGGACTCAGATTCAATTCTAGCCTTGGACGACAGTCTGTTTGGAGTTTACATGTTCTCCCTGTGTTTGTGTGGATTTCCTCTGGGTGCTCCGGTTTCCTCCAATAGTCCGAAGATGTGCAGGCTAAGTAGATTAGCCATAGGAACTGCAGGGTTACAGGGGCAGGGGTAGTACTGGAGGGATGCTCTTTCGTGGACTCGATGGGCCGATTGGCCTGCTTCCACACTGGAGTGATTCTGTGAAAATCACAATGACCACCAAAGTGAAAATTGTTGGTCAAAGTTTGTGCGAAGATTTGTAGCTCAGTTGCTCGTTGTTGTGGTTCTGTTCGCCGAGCTGGGAATTTGTGTTGCAGACGTTTCGTCCCCTGTCTAGGTGACATCCTCAGTGCTTGGGAGCCTCCTGTGAAGCGCTTCTGTGATGTTTCCTCCGGCATTTGTAGTGGCTTGTCTCTGCCGCTTCCGGTTGTCAGTTCCAGCTGTCCACTGCAGTGGCCGGTATATTGGGTCCAGGTCGATGTGCTTATTGATTGAATCTGTGGATGAGTGCCATGCCTCTAGGAATTCCCTGGCTGTTCTCTGTTTGGCTGGTCCTATAATAGTAGTGTTGTCCCAGTCAAATTCATGTTGCTTGTCATGATTCAATCAATAAGCACATCGACCTGGACCCAATATACCGGCCACTGCAGCGGACAGCTGGAACTGACAACCGGAAGCGGCAGATTCAAACCACTACAAATGCCGGAGGAAACATCACAGAAGCGCTTCACAGGAGGCTCCCAAGCACTGAGGATGTCACCTAGACAGGGGATGAAAATTGTTGGGCTAACAAGCCCTGGGCCCTGACGGACCATACCCCAGGGTTCTAAAAAAAAGTGACCAGTGGGATATTTGATGCATTGGTTTTAACTTTCCAAAATGCCCCAGCTTCGAGGAACTATTAGACTGGACGGTAGCTAATGTAACTCCTTTATTCAAGGGAGGGAGAGGGAAAACAGGAAACTGAGGCCAATTAGCTTAACATCTGCTTTACCGAAAAAGGTTAAATATGCACCGTATAAGGTCAATGCTTAAATAGAGTATACCAGAGCTATCCTGCACAATAATGGCTAATCTGATCAGCTCACATCAGCTCATGAGTGACCCTAAAGCCATGACTTTCAGTCCCGAACAGTGCCTGGCCTATCGCAAAGGGAGGGTATCTCGAAAATGTCAGCGATGGGTGAGGCTAGTAAGAATCTGTCAACAAGCTAAAAAGAAAAGACCATTCTGCCTAATGCAGGTCGTTCTGCTTTAACATGCGTTTCGTCAACGCAAATTGGCTGTAGTGGAATTGATGAATAGAGAACGCTGTTTCTCAAGCGTAAACATTTAAAGCATGGGTTGCTATAACACGATTGCATTGCCAACACTTTAAGTGCTACTTTTATTGTGCGATTTTTGTATAGCACGGGATCACACAAGAACGCAACTATTACATTATAGCAGAACTACCTCTGCACACATGAACAATGTGGCATATGAATTCCAATGGCAGTACAATGCTAGGTGTGTAGGCCATAACTTATGGTGGATATTGTCTTCAGCTGTTCACAACAGGCAGAGTGCTGACTGTACCATGACCCATGTTTGCAAATCCTGGATATAATGTATAGCAGCGGACACTTTTGGAATACTGTATTCAATTCTGGTCTTCCTGCTATAGGAAAGAAACCTAAAAGGTTCAGAAATGATTTACAAGGATGTTTCTAGAGCTGGAGGGTTTGAGCTATGGGGAGAGGTTGAATAGGTTGAGGCTGTTTTCCCTGGAGTGTTGGAGGCTGAGGGGTGACCTTATAGAGGTTTATAAAATCATGAGGGGCATGGATAGGGTAATTAGACAAAGTGGATGTGGTGTATTTGGACTTCAACAAGGCATTTAATAAGGTTCACCATTGTAGGCTCATTCATAAAGTCAGGAAGTATGGGATACAGGGAGATTTGGCTATCTGGATTCAGAATTGGCGAGCTGACAGAAGGCAGAGAGTGGTTATAGATGGAAAGTATTCTGCCTGGAGGACAGTGTTGAGTGGGGTCCTGCTGGGCTCTGTACTTGGGCCTCTGTCTTTGTATTTTTTATAAATGACTTGGATGAGGAGGTTGAAGGGTGGGTTAGTAAATTTGCAGATGACACAAAGGTTGGAGGTGTCGTCGATAGTATCGAGGGCTACTGCAGGCTGCAGGACAACATAGACAGGATGCAGAGCTGGGCTGAGAAATGGCAGATGGAGTTCAACCTGGATAAATGTGAAGTGATGCATTTTGGAAGGTCGAACTCGAATGCTGAATATAGGATTAAAGACAGGATTCTTGGCAGTGTGGAGGAACAGAGGGATCTTGGAGTTCATGTGTATAGATCCCTCAAAGTTGCCACCCAAGTGGATAGGGTTGTTAAGAAAGCATATGATGTTTTGGTTTTCATTAACAGGGGCATTGAGTTTAAGAGCCATGAGGTTTTTCTGCAGCTCTACAAGTCCCTAGTGAATCCACACTTGGAATATTGCATCCAGTTCTGGTCTCCCAACTATAGGAAAGATACAGAGGCTTTGGAGAGGGTGCAAAGAAGGTTTACCAGGACGCTGCCTGGACTGGAGGGCTTGCCTTATGAAGAAAGGTTGAATAAGCTCAGACTTTTCTCTCTGGAGAGAAGGAGGAAGAGTGGAGACCTGATTGAGGTGTACAAGGTAATGAGAGGCATGGATAGAGTCAATACCCAGAGACTTTTCCCCAGAGCAGGATTGACTGGTACGAGGGATCACAGTTTGACGATATTAGGAGAAAGGTATAGAGGAGACGTCAGAGGAAGGTTCTTTACACAGAGAGTTGTGAATGCATGGAATGCATTGCCAGCTGTGGTGATGGTGGAAGCAGAGTCATTCGGGACATTTAAGAGACAGCTGGACATGCACATGGATAGCAGTGAGTTGAGGGGTGCATAGGTTAAGTTATTAATCCTTAGCACAAAATCGTGGGCCAAAGGGCCTGTCCTGTGCTGTACTTTTCTATGTTCTATGTCCTAAGCCTTTTCCCTGGGGTGGGGGAGTCCAGAACTAGGGGGCATAGGTTGAAGATGAGAGGGTAAAGATTTAAAAAGGGACCTACAGGGCAACAGTTTCCCACAGAGGATAGTGTGTGTTTATAGAATGAGCTCCCTGAGGAATTGGTGGAGGCTGGGATAATTACAAATTTAAAAGGCATCTGGATGGGTATATGAACAGGAAATGTTTAGAGGGATAATGGGACTAGAGTAGTTTCGGATATCTGGTCAGCATGGATGAGTTGGACCGAAGGGTCTGTTTCCATGCTGTACAGCTGTGACTCTGTGATTCCGTGATTGATTCAAGTTACTGAAAATCCCTGAGTGTGTGACAAATTATACTGTAACAATAAATTTAAGGTTACAAATCAGGCAATGTGGCTTGCTAGAAGCTACATATGGGCAGGCTCAATCCTGAATTTGTCCAGGTATCGTGACTTATCAATTAAACAAATGCTTGGGGAAGACTGTTTGTTGTTACATGCTCTTGATCAATCATCGTTCACTTGCAAACCAATCAATGTCCTGTCTGTCCTGCAGTATAACTTGCTGTTTCCTTTGAAATTGATATTCTTTCATCTGTTCTGGTGCGTGCAGACAAAACTCTTTGAACAACAAGTCCCTCTTTTTGTCAGCAACACCGGGTTCTGTGCTACCAAGCAACTACACGGACATTTCTACATGAGAGACGTTGCACAAGTATTAACTGTTGTTATTACTTTTGTGATGGTAAGGAAGCAAAATTGAATTACGACCATAATTGGCCAAAAGTATATCCATGGTGGCTTTCGAAGGGGACAGACAGCACAGAGAAAGAGGCACTAAAAGATATCTTTCACAAACACAGGTGGCTTTCAAGTCAATGATGCGTAGCCCCAGTTGTAATGTAGCAAATGTGAAAACCAATTCGTGCACAGCAAGCTCCCACACATGGAAATGTGATCATGGTCAGATGCATCCTCTTTGTTTTCAAAGTGATGCTGGCTGAGAGATAAATACTGGTCCAGGTCAGCGGGGAGAAACTCTGTCCTTTCCTGAATTGTCCTGAAGCAGGGTTACACCCGAAACGTTGACCTCTCCACCTCCTGATGCTGCCTGGCTTGCTGTGTTCTTCCAGCCTCCTGCTTATCTATCTTTCTCAAATTGTGGCATCCCACTGAGAGGGCCCATACTTCAACCAAACGAGGACACCACTGACAGGGCAGCACACCTCCAGCAGTGCATTTGGAGAATGGCGAGCCTTGGGTTATGACTCTGCTAAGGGAACTGAATTCACCATTGTTGACTCAAAGAGAGGGAAGCAATTATATGAGCCAAAACAGGGAGAGCCAAGGGCAAAGGCTACTGGAATACATTATAAATGATACAAGTATCCATGGATTTGGCTGGTGACCAGTGATATCAATGAAGTTTCTGGCTTTTCTAACAAGGGGTTAACGCAGAGCTTCATTCAGAGGCAGCTTGGTTCTCACAGGTATTAAGAAAACCTATGAGGAAAAGCATTATTTTATTTTGTCAGTGCTCAGGGTGATGGAATTGACTATTTCCTTTGCAATTACAGAATGACGCAGGTTTGTAACACTCACAGCTGCTAATGTCCCCTCAGGTTGTGGTTGAGCAGCAGAGTATGAAACCCTGAGATTTCAGTAGAACACCCGCTGTCCATAACATTTTGAAAATCCCACCACCAAAGCCTTGTCAGTGTCATGGGTTATTGATCCTGATTCTCTCAGCTCAATAAATTGTCCAAAACCCTAAGATGGAGAGACAGCCTAGACCTGAATTGCAAAGGTCAAAAATGATCAAATTGAGAACTTGTACAGCCTAGACATGGTCCTTTTGGCCCATCCTGGTTGTGCCAGCCCTTTGACAGAGCTATCCAGCCAGTCCCACTTTCCCAGTCCTATCCCTGCATTGCTTTTCTCTTCAAATATTCACCCGTGCTTTTGGAAGAGGTCTTGTAAGTCTGTTTCCATTGTCCTTTTAAAGCAGTTTGTTCCAGAGTACAGGACGCTATGTCATATAGTCATGTAGATATCCAGCATGGAAACAGACCCTTTGGTCCAACTCATCCATGCTGACCAGACATCCCAATCTAATCTTGTCCCATTTGCCAGCACCTGGCCCAAATCCCTCTAAACTCTTCCTATTCATATACACATCCAGATGCCTTTTAAATGTTGCAATTGTACCAGCCTCCACCACTTCCTTTGGCAGCTCATTCCGTACATGTACCACCCTCTATGTGAAAAAGTTGCCCCTTAGGTCCCTTTTATATCTTTCCCCTCTCACCCTAAACCTATGCCCTCTAGTTCTGGACTCCCTGACCCCAGGGAAAAGACTTTGCCTATTTATCCTATCCATGCCCCTCATAATTTTGTAAACCTCTATAAGGTCACCCCTCAGTCTCCGACGCTCCAGGGAAAACAGCCCCAGCCTGTTCAGCCTCCCCCTATAGCTCAAATCCTCCAACCCTGACAACATCCTTGTAAATCTGTTCTGAACCCTTTCAAGTTTCACAACATTCTCTCTGGTAGCTCATTCCATACATGTACCACCCTCTGCGTGAAAAAAATTGCCTCTTAGGTCCTTTTTATATTTTTCCCTTCTCACCCTAAACCTATGCCCTCTAGTTCTGTAAAATGTAAATTCTCCTCACTTTTTAAAAATTCATATTCATTGGTTACCAACCTTGGGAAACATTTTCTCTTGATTCGTTCTTCATAATTTTAAACAATCCTCCCCCTTAACCTTTTCCGGTATAGGGAGAGCAAATCCAACTTCCCCAGTCACTTCACATTAAAACCTCTCTCATAGCCAGTGCACAGAGGCTTCATGAAGGTTCAATGCCCTGATATGCACAAGCTGCCTGCAATGCTAGGGAAAATTTGGGAACTTTTAAAAATGCAAGCTTCCCTTGTACAAGTCAGTGGAAAAAAAATCAAAGAACTGCGGATACTGGAAATCAGAAACTCCAATGGAATTTTTCCAGTAATTCCTTTTTGTGTAACAAGGCAGTAATACTGTAACCTCCTCAGCATGAAGAGAAATATAAAGAGGGAACAATGCTTCAGGTATGGACCAGTCATACGCTAAGCAAATGGTAGAACAGGTTAAAGGGGCTGAATGGCCTCCTTTTGTTTATATGTAGGATATATGGATTGGTGAATAGTCAACATCCCTCTATTATCCTTCAAACATTGGCATTTGGGGAGATGTTGGTGTAATAATTTCACTGCAGAAACTAATGCTGTGATGGCATGGATTCAAAGATCAACTGGCAGAGTTTAAAATGAAATTAATAATTAATTAATATTTATTACAAAACTAATTTCAGAAATGGAGCCATGAAAATACCATCCATCTGGTTCACACTTGCCTCTTTAGGGAATGAAATCTGCCATCTTTTCCTGGTCTGGCCGACAGCTGAGCCCAGATTCACTGCAATGTTTATTTAATTAATGATATTATTTCACTGGAGCCCTTTCAAAAAAGATCGCTAGGATGATCATCCTTGGTATGGAGGGATTGTCTTATGGGCAAATGTTGAACAGGTTTGGGACTCTACTCACTGGAGTTTCGAAGAATGGAAGGTGATCTTATTGAAATATATAAGATTCTTAACGGACTTGACAGGGCAAATACTGAGAGGATGTTTCCCCTCATGGGATGGTTTAGGACCAGAGGGCATTGTAAAACTCCACAATGGCTGTCACCAAGTAATCCTTTCCTTACACATGCATAGTGCTAGATTCCGAGAAGGTTTGTAGCTCAGGTTAAGGTTCTGGATGTAGATTCCTTCTAACCTTGTCAAAAACACAGACATGAATTCCCCTGGTTCTTGAACCGCCAAGTAAAACTGATAGCATCTCAGAATTAGAGGTGGCTTGGAGTTGTAATATTCTTTAACCAAACCTGGTGGCTCAGTGGTTAGCTCTGCTCCCTCACAGCACCAGGGACCTGGGGTCAATTCCAGCATCAGCCTACTGTCGATGTGGAGTTTGCATGTTCTCTGTGTGTCTTTCTGGGTTTCCTCCAGGTACTCTGGTTTCCTCCCACAGTCCAAACATGTGCAGGTTAGGTGAATTGGCTATACTAAATCATTCAGTGTCTGTGATGTGTAGGTTAGGCAGATTAACCATGGGGGTTGCAGGGATAGGGTGGGGTAGAATGCTCTTTGGAGAGTTGGTGTGGACTTGTTGGGCTGAATGGCCCGTTTCCACAGTGTAGGGATTCTTTAAAGGTCTTAGTGCCGGGTGCCTCAGGGAAAGTTAGGCTCCTAATAACCAACAAAGCTGCATATCCACGAGCTGTCTGGAGAATTATTCATTGCTTTTCATCTGCCCTGGAAAAAATAATGCACTCTTTCCACACACTGGGTCCAGTCTTCAACGACAGGACTGAATGTGTCAAGCTTCCCAAATAACGGTCTGAACATTAAGGGGTGCTACCTTAAGACTGTGATGAGGAGAAATTTTTCTGTCAGATTATTGTGAGTTTTGCCCCAGAGAGCTGTGGGGCCAGAGTCGTTGCGTATATTTAAGGCTGACAGAGATAGACTCTTGATCTGTTGGGGAATCAAGGGTTAGAGGAAAAGGCAGGAAAGTGGAAGCGAGGAATGTTGGATCAGCCATGATCCTGTTGAATGGTGGAGCAGGTTCGAGGGGCTGAATGGCTTACTCCTGTTCCCATTGTGTATGGTCTTGTGGTTTCTAACTGCCCTTTGAAGTGTTTGAGCAAGTTAATCAGTTTAAGGATGACAAAACAAATAGAGTTGTCATAACCACATCCCATGGAAGGTTAAAGAAAACTTGTAGGGATCTAGCTTTGATCCTGAGCTTTATCATATGAGAAAGTGTAGGGGATGATGAAAGGCTTGATGGGGGTGGGGTGGATCGATGACAGGCTTCCTTCTTCACTGGAGCACTGAGGTAATGTTGCATTTTGAGCCTCAGTCTGCTGTGGAGACTTTTCCAACAACACATAGAGTTCTGAAAGTCAGGAATATCTTGCGGTGAAAATGCCTCTAAATGTGACTTCGGAACATTTCTTTTTGTTAACCTCACATCACTTAGAATTCAGCCCCTGAGCCAAAAATAATTCACGGGACATGATCTCATCAAATGTAACTTCAGTCACAATTTGTAACTTTCAAAGGATTCACATATTTGTGGTCTTTTATCATCTGCCATATTTATGAGTTGACTGTCAGAAGAACAGATGATTATAAACCAGCTGCAAAATGTTGCCCTATCTCTCCTGACAACCTGTTTCAGTCAGGATCAGAGATCTAACTCTACTCTAAACAATTCTACTCCTTTCTCTCTCAACTATTTGTCTCGATAGTTCGAATCAACATGTTCTGTTATATTATGATCACAGCAATGGAGCAAGTGGGACTTGAACCCTGACCTCTTAGCCCAGAGGTAAGGGCACAACCACTGCACCATTATCTCGGCCTTCTCGAGATTGCAGGAATGCAAATAGGACGAAGGGTCTACAGCAACACTTTTGTACAGATTTCAAGACAATCAGCACCAAAGCCAAGGGGAGATGAAAAGTTTTTTATCCTCTTCATGTGGTGCGTTGTCTTGGTCTGGAATGTGCTGACCGGAAGGACAACGGAAGTAGATTGGGTTGGGATATCTGGTCAGCATGAATACGGTGGACTGAAGGGTCTGTTTCAGTGTACATCTCTATGACTCTATAACCTCCAGCAGGGAGCTGGATAAAAACTTCAAAACATGATTTCGGTGAAAGAGTGAGCAAGTGCAATAGATTAGACAAATATCCCAAAGATCTAGCACAGGGCCCATTGTCCAACAAATCTCCTTCTGGGCTGCATGATTCTATTGCAATGTTGCAAACTATAGAAAATATTTACAGCACAGAAACAGGCCATTCGGCCCAACCTGATTAGGAGGTCAATGGGCAGCAGTTATGGTGAGCAACTGCAGAAAGAATAGGCCCCTACACAGAATGGCTGAGACACACAGAAGTGGCAGGCCATTCAGCCCTTCTGACCCTGTACTGGGCATGTGACCCTCCTCCTAACATCCTTTTTCCATCCTTCTCTCTTTTGCTATCCTATGCTCTTTGCCAAACTAATCCCTCAGGGGGATAGGAACCCAAATTGTAGTTCAAGTGTACAGGAGATTGAGAGTAGTGAGGGCAGGAATGAGGTTTCAAGATCACAAGAAGGCACCGGCAAGCAGGAGGTTGGTTTGAAGTGTGTCTACTTCAATGGCAGGAGCATCTGGAATAAGGTGGGTGAACCTGCAGCATGGGTCGGTACCTGGGATTTTGATGTTGTGACCATTTCAGAGACATGGATAAAGCAGGGACAGGAATGGTTGCTGCAGGTTCCAGGATTTAGATGTTTCAGCAAGAACAAAGAAGCTGGTAAAAGTGGGGCGGTGTTTGTGTGTGTGTGGCATTGTTAGTCAAGGACAGTGTTACGGTGGCAGAAAGGATGTTTGAGGACTTGTCTATTGAGGTGAAAAAGTTGCCCCTTCGGTCCCTTTTAAATCTTTTCCTTCCCACCTTAAACCTATGCCTTCTAGTTTTGGACTCCCCTAGCCTGGGGAAAAGAACTACACTATTCAGCCTACCCTTGACCCTCATGATTTTACAATGCAATTTTTTTGAATGTAAGAGGATAGGGGTTGTGGGGTGCGATGGCCTGTTGGGGACTTGAAGCAGTTTTTGTTAGAGAGAAGAAGATTGAGAGGTGACTTAATTGAGACATATAAGATAATCAGAGGGTTAGATCAGGTGGACAGTGAGAGCCTGGAAAGGTGGGAAGGAAAAGATTTAAAAGGGGCCGAAGGGGCAACTTTTTCACACTTTTTCACAGTGTGGAGGCTGATACAATTACAGCAGTTAAAAGGAATCTGGATGGGTGTATGACTAGGAAGGGTTGACAGAAGAACCTCAATTATTCGACGCAGGAGTATTTTGTTTGGTTCATCGAATTCCGGATAATCGAATGCTGGATAACGTAGTTTAGCCGAGCATTGTGATCTTGCCAGATAATCCAATATTCAGATAATCCGTAGGACCTTCCCTCCATCCCAGGCAACATCCTAGTAAATCTCCTCTAAATCCTTTCCAAAGCTTCCACATCCTATCTATAATGCGGTGACCAGAACCGCACGCAATACTCCAAGTGCAGCAGCACCAGAGTTTTGCACAGCTGCAGCATGAGCTCATGGCTCTGAAACTCAATGGCCCATGAATAAAACCTAACACACCACATGCCTTCTTAACAACACCATCAACCTGGATGGCAACTTTGAGGGATCTACGTACGTGGACACCAAGATCTCTCTGCTCATCTATGCTACCAAGAACCTTACCAGTAGCTCAGTACGCTGTATTCCTGTTGCTCCTTCCAAAGTGAATCCCCTCACACTTTTCTGCATTAAACTCCATTTGCCACCTCTAAGCCCAGTTCTGCAGCTTAACTATGTCCCTGTGTAACCAATAACATTTCTTGTCACTATCCACAACTCTACCAACCTTATTGTTATCCACAAATTTACTAACTCATTCTTCTACACCCTCATCCAGGTCATTTATAAAAATGACAAACAGCAGTGGCCCCAAAACAGATCCTTGCGGTACCCCACTAGTACCTGAGCTCCAGGATGAATATTTCCCATCAACCTCCACCCTCTGTCTTCTTTCAGCGAGCCAATTTCTGATCCAAATGGCTAAATCACCCTCAATCCCAAACCTCCATATTTTGTGCAATAGCCTACCATGGGGAACCTTCTCAAACACCTTACTGAAATCTATATACACCACATCATCCACTTTACCCTCAACCACCTGTTCAGTCACTATCTCATAGAACTCAATAAGGGTTGCGAGGCATGACCTACCCTTCACAAAACCATGTTGACTATCCCTAATCAACTTATTCCTTTCTAGATGATTATAAATCTTGGCTCTTATAACCCTTCCCAACACTTTACCCCCCAACCGAAGTAAGGCTCACTGGCCTATAATTAGCAGGGTTGTCTCTCCTGCCCTTCTGGAGCAAGGGGACAACATTTGCTATCTTACAGTCTTCTGGTACAATTCCTGTAGACAATGACGGCATAAATATCAAAGCCGAAGGCTCAGCAATCTCCTCCCTGGCTTCTCAGAGAATCCTAGGATAAATCCCATCCAGCCCAGGGGAATTATCTATTTTCACACTTGCCAGAATTGCTAACACTTCCTCCTTGTGGACCTCAATCCCATCTAGTCTAGTAGCCTGTACCTCAGTTTTTTCCTTGACAACATTGTCTTTTTTAATGTGAATACTGATGAAAAATATTCATTTAGTGCCTCTCCTATCTCCTCAGACTCCACGCACAAATTCCCAGTACTGACCTTGATTGGCCCTAATCTTACTCTTGTCATTCTTTTATTCCTGATATACCTGTAGAAAGCCGTAGGGTTTTCCTTGATCCTGTCTGCCAAAGACTTCTCATGTCACCTCCTGGCTCTTCTTAACTCTTTCTTTAGGTCTTTCCTGGCTAACCTGTAACTCTCAAGTGCCCTCTCAGCTACCTTCTCCCCAGTCCCAGCCCCCTCCCATTTATCTCTCCACCCCCAAGGCTCCCAGCCTCATTCCTGATGAAGAGCTTTTGCCTGAAATGTCGATTCTCCTGCTCCTCGGATGCTGCCTGACCTGCTGTGCTTTCCCAGCACCACACTCTCGACTCTGATCTTCAGTATCTGCGGTCCTCACTTTCTCCTACTTTTACCAAAGTGCTCACCTCCCTCCAAATCTAACAAAGCTACCTGGATGCTGCCTGAACTGTTGTGCTCTTCCAGCACCACTAATCTAGAATCTAACACCTGGCCATGTTCATTACCCAGTACCAAATCCAATGTGGCCTTGCTCCTTGTTGGCCTGTCTACATACTGTGTCAGGAAACACTCCTGCACACACTGGACAAAAACTGAACCATCTAAAGTAACTGAGCTATTGTATTCCCAGTCAATATTTGGAAAGTTAAAGTCCCCATAACGACTACCCTGTTACTTTCGCTCCTATTGAGAGTCAATATGCTTTGCTATGCTTTGCTCTACATCTCTGGAACTATTCGGAGGCCTACAGAAAACTCCCAGCAGGGTAACGTTTAACCTCACACAGAGAGTACTTGTATGGAATGAGCTGCCAGAGGTAAATGTGGAGGCTGGTACAATTACAGCATTTAAAAGGAATCTGGGTGGGTGTACGACTAGGGTTTACAGAGGAACCTCAATTGTCCGAAGGACACGGGCAGGAGTATTTTGTTCGGTTCATCGAATTCTGGATAATCGAATGCTGGTTAATCGAATTCTGGATAATCGAATGCTGGATAACATGGTTTAACCGAGCATCGGGACCTTGTGATTTTGCCGGATAATCCCATATTCAGACAATTGAATGCTGAATAATCGAGGGTCCTCTGTGGAGAGGTGTGGACCCAGTGCTGGCAGATTCATTTAGGACATTTGGTGGGTATGGACGAGTTTTTTTTATTCACTCATGGGACCTGGGCGTCGCTGGCTGGCCAGCACTGATAGCCAATCCTTATTTGCTCTTGAGAAGGTGGTGGTGAGCTGCCTTCTTGAATCGCTGCTGCCCACTTGCTGTGGGTTGACCCACAATGCCGGGAGGGAGGGAATTCAAGGATTTTGACTCAAGGACAGTGAAGGAACAGCAGTATATTTCCAAGTCAGGATGGTGTGTGTCTTGGAGGGGAACTTGCAGGTGGTGGTGCCCCCAACTATCTGCTGCCCTTGTCCTTCCAGATGTAAGTTGTTGTGGGTTTGGAAGGTGCTCTGTAAGGATCCTTGGTGAATTTCTGCAGTGCATCTTGTAGCTAGTATACATTGCTGCTACTGAGCACTGGTGGTGGAGGGAGTGGATGCTTGTGGATGTGGGTTGCTTTGTCCTGGATGGTGTCAAGCTTCTTGTGTGTTGTTGGAGCTGTACCCATTCAAACAGTGGGAAGTATTCCATCACACTCCTGACTTGTGTCGTGGAGATGGCGGATAGACTTTGGGATGTCAGGAGGTGAGTTACTCGCCGCAGTATCCCTAGTTTCTGATTGGATCTAGTGGCCACTGTGTTTATGTGGTGAGTCCAGTTGAGTTTTTGGTCAATGGTAACCCCAAGGATGTTGACAGTAGGGGATTCAGTGATTGTAATACCATTGAATGTCAAGGGGCAGTGGTTGGAGTGTCTCTTGTTCGTGGTGGTCATTGTCTGGAATTTGTGTGGCGTGAATGTTACTTGCCACTTGTCAGTCCAAGCCTCGATATTGTTCATGTTGTGTTTGAGCATGGACTGCTTCAGTATCTGAGGAGTCACGAATGGTGATGAACACTGTGCAATCATCGACGAACATCCCCACTTATGACCTTATGACAGAGGGAAGATCATTGATGAAGCAGCTGAAGATTGTTGGGCCTAGGACACTACCCTGAGGGACTCTTGCAGAGATATCCTGGACCTGAGATGATTGACCTCCGACAACCACAATCAGCTTCCTTTGTGCCAGGTATGACTCTAACCAGCAGAGTGTTTGCCCCCTGATTCCCATTGATTGCAGTTTTGCCAGGGCTCCTTGATGCCATACTCAGTGGAATGCAGCCTTGATGTCAAGGGCTGTCACTCTCACCTCCCCTCTGGAATTCAGCTCTTTTGTCCATGTTTGAACCAAGGCTATAAGGAGGTCAGGAGCTGAGAGACCCTGGGTGTCACTGAGCAGGTTACTGCTGAGCAGGTGATGTTGGTGACCCCTTCCATCACTTTACCGTTGATGGCAATTGATTGGGCGGTAATTGGCCGGGTTGGATATGTCCTGCTTTTTGAGTATAGGACAAACCTGGGCAATTTTCCACATTGTCGGGTAGATGCCAGTGTTGTAACTGGACTGGGATCGTTTGGCTTGGGTAGCGGCAAATTCTGGAAGACATGTCTTCAATACTATTGCTTGAATGTTATCAGGGCTCATTGCCTTTGCAGTATCCAATGCCTCCAGCCATTTCTTGATATCACTTAGAGCGAATCTGAATTGGCTGGAGACTGGTATCTGTGATGCTGGGCACCACGGAAGCAGCCCATTTGGATCATCCACTCTGCATGACTGACTGAAGATTGTTGCGAATGCATCAGCCTTATCTGATGTGCTGCGCTCCTCCATCTTTGGGGATGGGGATATTTGTGGAGCCTCCTCCTCCAATGAGTTATTTAATTGTCAATGTGAAGGCGGGACTTGGTCTCCAGAAGGACAATGCAATGGTCACTTTTACCTATACTGTCATGGACAGATGCTTCTCCAGCTGGCAGATTAGTAAGGATGAGGTCGTAGAGTCATAGAGATGTACAGCATGGAAACAGACCCTTCGGTCCAACCCGTCCATGCCAACCAGATATCCCAACCCAATCTAGTCTCATCAGCCAGCACCCAGCCCATATTCCTCCAAACCCTTCCAATTCATATACCCATCCAAATGCCTCTTAAATGTTGCAATTGTACCAGCCTCCACCACTTCCTCTGGCAGCTCATTCCATACACGTACCACCCTCTGCGTGAAAAAGTTGCCCCTTAGGTCTCTTTTATATCGTTCCCCTCTCACCCTAAGCCAATGCCCTCTAGTTTTGGACTCCTGACCCCAGGGAAAAGACTTTGCCTATTTATCCTATCCGTGCCCCTCATAATTTTGTAAACCTCCATAAGGTCACCCCTCAGCCTCCGAAGCTCCAGGGAAAACAGCCCCAGCCTGTTCAGCCTCTCCCTGTAGCTCAGATCCTCCAACCCTGGCAACATCCTTGTAAATCTTTTCTGAACCCTTTCAAGTTTCACAACATCTTTCCGATAGGAAGGAGACCAGGATTGTATGCAATATTCCAACAGTGGCCTAACCAATGTCCTGTACAGCCGCCGCAACATGGCCTCCCAACTCCTGTACTCAATGCTGTGACCAGTAAAAGAAAGCATGCCAAAAGCCGCCTTCACTATCCTATCTACCTGCGACTCCACTTTCAAGGAGCTATGAACCTGCACTCCAAGGTCTCTTTGTTCAGCAACTCAAGTATGCTTTTCCCTCTTGTTGGTTCCTTCACCACCTATCGTAAACCCAGTTTATATCTTTTAGACCCCGACCTGCAATGCTACTGCTGAGCTACTTTTGATGGTGGACATTGAAATCCTCCAACCCCAGAGTACATTTTGCAGCTTTGCCACCCTCAGTGCTTCCTCCCAGTGTTGTTCAACATGGAGGAGTACTGATTCATCAGCCAAAGGTAGGACAGTATGTGGTAACCAGTAAGAGTTTTGCTTGCCCATGTTTAACCTGCAGCCGTGAGACTTTATGGGGTCCAGAGTTGATGTCAAGGATTCCCAAGGCAACTCCCTCCGGACTGTATCCCACTGTGTCACCAGCTCTGCTGGGTCCGTCCTGCCAGTGGGACAGGACATCTCCCGGGATGGTAATGGTGGTGCCTGGAGTGTTATATGTCAGGTGTGATTCTGTGAGAATGACTATATCAGGCTGTTGCTTGATTGGTCTGTGAGACAGCTCTCCCAATTATGTCAAAAGGGAGGACTACAGATGCTGGAGATTGGAGTCGAGAGTGTGGTGCTGGAAAAGCACAGCAGGTCAGGCAGCATCCGAGGAGCAGGAGAATCTACTTTTCCGGCAAATGCTTGAATGAAGGGCTTTTGCCTGAAACGTCAAGTTTCCTGCTCCTCGGATGCTGCCTGACCTGCTGTGCTTTTCCAGCACCACACTCTCGACTCTCTCAATTTCGGCACGAGCCCCCAGATGTCGGTAAGGAGGACTTTGCACGGTCGACAAGGCTATTTGTGTTTTTGCCGTTGTCTTTTCTGGTTCCAAGATTGATGCCAGGTGGCCTGTCAATCTCTTTGTTGTGACGTTCTAGAAATTGGTGCAACTGAGTGGCTTGCTGGGCCACTTCAGAGGGCAATTGAGAGTCAACTACGTTGCTGTGGCTCTGGGATCACATGGAGGCCAGACCAGGTAAGGATGGCAGATTTCCTTCCCTAAAGGGCATTAGTGAACCATATGGGTTTTTCCAAAAGTTGGCAATAGCTTCATGGTTATCAGTCAACCCTTACTTCCAGATATTTTGAAATTGAATTCAAACTCCACCATCTGTCATAGCAGGATTCGAACCCCAGCCCCCAGATAATTACTTAGGTTTATGGGATTAACGGGCAGTAATACCACTAGGCCATCACCTCCACAGACTGAAGGATCTGTTTCCGTGCTGTATAGCTCTATGACTCAGTGAATCTAAATTCTCCTTGTGATAAACCATAAGATTCTAATATCCTTTCTGATTACTCACTGCACTTTCATTTTAATCTACTGTGATCCACAAACCACGACACCAGCTCTCTCTGTAACCTCTCACTATTTATATAAAATGCTTATTAAAAAATTCTTTCTGCCAAACTGGATGAGTTCGCACTTTCCCTCATTGATCTCCATTTGCCAACATGGGCTCAATGGCCACCATCCATTGTTCAGTGGTTAGCACCCTCACAGCACCAGGGCCCCAGGCTCAATTCCAGCCTCGGCAACTGTCTATGTGGAGGTTGCACATTCTCCCTGTGTCTGCGTGGGTTTCCTCCAGGTGCTCTGGTTTCCTCCCACAATCCAAAGATGTACAGGTGAGGTGAATTGGCCGTGCTAAATTGCCCATAGTGCTAGGTACATTAGTCAGAGGGAAATAGGTCTGGGATGGATACCCTTCGGTGGACTGGTTGGGCCAAAGGGCCTGTTTCCACACTGTAGGGAATCTAATCTAACCTAAAAAGCCATGACACCAGCTCTCTCTGTAACCTCTCACAATTTAGATAAAATAGTTTTAAAAATATTCTTTCTGCCAAACTGGATGAGTTCACACTTTCCTTCATTGTTCTCCATTTGTCAATATGGGCTCAATGGCCACTATCCATTGAAGCGCTGTAAATGTATAATTAAATGTAGAAACAAATCCCTGGGTATCATTTTCAGTGGAACGGATTTCAAAAGCCATGAGATTAAGTTAAACATAACTTGGGTTGGACCACCCTTAGAACCAGTAGCAGAGTTACCTCCTTTGAGGGCACCATCACCAGAATAAACGAGCATGTGATCAAATCAAACCGCAGCAAGCTACATAACATTTCAACAAAACCAAAGGGAAATTTACAAACTAAGCAATGATTTTACTTCCAGTCTATAAATGAAGAACCTTATCTTGGTAGGCCCATAGGGCAAGGCTTTATAATTGTTTGTTGTCACCACGTCTTCTCTCTGGGCACAGAGGTAGTTAGATTCTCAGGGTGATAGGGTTGTTATTGTGTTGTCACTGGCCTAGTAATCTCGAGGATCACAACGATGCTTTAGGTACACAGGTTCCAATTCTACCCTGCCAGCTGATGAACTTCAAGTTCAATTAATAAAATCAACAATTGAAAATGTGCCCATTGATTACAAAACTATCATCAAGCATTGCAAAAACACATCTGGGGGTGGCATGGTGGCTCAGTGGTTAGCATTACTGCCTCACAGCAGCAGGGTCCCTGGTTCAATTCTATCCTGTGTGGAATTTGCATGTTGTCTACATGGGCTTCCTGTGGGTGCTCTGGTTTCCTCCCATAATCCAAAGATGTGCAGGTCAGGTGAATTGGCCATTGCATTAGGCAGAGGGGAAATTGGTCTGGTGGGTTACCCTTCAGATTTTGGCCTACGGCCATACTAGTCTGAAAATGCCTGATGTCGGAAGCTAAGCAGACTCAGGCCTGGTTAGTACTTGGATGGGAGACTGCCTGGGAATACCAGGTGTGGGCGCCGCAGGGAGTGGAGTGCATTATTTCTCCCTCCGACTCTATTTTGACTTAATCCCTGCCCTCCCCTTCACTGTTTTGATCACACAGCATTGCCCTTTGATGTGAAGGGCAGTGCTTGTCACTGGCCACTCAGGTGTTTTCCCTTTTGAGAATTGGATCAGTGTGATTGTGTGCGTGCATGGGCACGGACTCTCCTCCTTGAAGGGGGCTGTCCCTGGAGAGAAAAAAATAAAAACACATCTGGTTTAGGGGAAGGGAATCTGCCATCCTTACCTGGTCTGACTTATGTGTGACTCCAGCAAGGTGGTTGACTCTTGACAGCCCTCTGTAATGGCTTAGCAAGGGCAATTAGGTGTGGGCAACACAAGCACCCCCTTAAGGGGAATGTCATTACATGCAAGCAAACATATTAGAGTCATACAGCATGGAACAGACCCTTCGGTCCAACCAATCCATGCCGAACATAATCTCAAGCTCAACTAGTCCCACCTGCCTGCTCCCGGCCTTTCCTATCCCTCTAAACCTTACCTGTTCACATATATTGTCTGACCAATGACAAAGTCCCATGGAAACAAAATGAGCAAGTTAATGAAAGGATACTTTCTCATGAATGCAGGTCAAGTAGTGAAAGTTTCCATAAGAGCATAAGAAATAGGAGCAAAATTAGGCCATTTGGCCCATCGAGTCAGCTCTGCCGTTCAATCATTGCTGATCTGTTTCTCAAGGAGAAAGTGAGGACTGCAGATGCTGGAGATCAGAGCTGAAAATGTGTTGCTGGAAAAGCGCAGCAGGTCAGGCAGCATCCAAGGAGCAGGAGAATCGACGTTTCGGGCATCAGCCCTTCTTCAGGAATGAGGAAAGTGTGTCCAGCAGGCTAAGATAAAAGGTAGGGAGGAGGCACTTGGGGGAGGGGTGTTGGGAATGCGATAGGTAGAGGGAGGTCAAGGTGAGGGTGATAGGCCGGAGTGGGGTGGGGGTGGAGAGGTCAGGAAGAAGATTGCAGGTTAGGAAGGCGGTGCTGAGTTCGAGGGATTTGACTGAGACAAGGTGGGGGGAGGGGAAATGAGGAAACTGGAGAAATCTGAGTTCATCCCTTGTGGTTGGAGGGTTCCCAGGCGGAAGATGAGGCGCTCTTCCTCCAACCGTCGTGTTGCCAAGGTCTGGCAATGGAGGAGTCCAAGGACCTGCATGTCCTTGGTGGAGTGGGAGTGTACCACTCCCTCCGTGACTCCCTCGTCAGGTCCACCCCCCACCACCAACCCAACCTCCACTCCCGACACCTTCCCCTGCAACCGCAAGAAATGCAAAACTTGCGCCCACACCTCCCCCCTTACTTCCCTCCAAGGCCCCAAGGGACACTTCCATATCCACCACAAATTCACCTGCACCTCCACACACATCATTTACTGCATCCGCTGCACCCGATGTGGCCTCCTCTATATTGGGGAGACAGCCCGACTTCTTGCGGAACATTTCAGAGAACACCTCTGGGACACCCGGACCAACCAACCCAACCACCCCGTAGCCTAACACTTCAACTCCCCCTCCCACTCCACCAAGGACATGCAGGTCCTTGGACGACTCCATCGCCAGACCATGGCAACACGACGGTTGGAGGAAGAGCGCCTCATCTTCCGCCTGGGAACCCTCCAACCACAAGGGATGAACTCAGATTTCTCCAGTTTCCTCATTTCCCCTCCCCCCACCTTGTCTCAGTCAAATCCCTTGAACTCAGCACCGCCTTCCTAACCTGCAATCTTCTTCCTGACCTCTCCGCCCCACCCCCACTCCGGCCTATCACCCTCACCTTAAGCTCCTTCCACCTATCGCATTTCCAACGCCCCTCTCCCAAGTCCCTCCTCCCTACCTTTTATCTTAGCCTGCTGGACACACTTCCCTCATTCCTGAAGAAGGGCTGATGCCCGAAACATTGATTCTCCTGTTCCTTGATCTGTTTCTCAACCCCATTCTCCTGCCTTCTCCCCATAACGTTCGATCCCCTTACCAATCAAGAAGCCATCTGTCCCTGTCTTGAATAGATAGGTTCTTGATTACCTCACAACTCCAATCTTGATTTTCTTGATATCCTGAGCTCCCATCCTTGACTCTGTTTGTTTTAGTCTTCCAGAATCCAACTCCTTTCACCAAGGCGGATGGGGGTGGGGGTGGGGGATGGGTATAAAAATGGAGGAATGGACCTGTGTATGTCACCATGACGGAGTCTGCATAGTGTTTGATAAATAACTATCGACAGCAGCCAGCTGGAAAGGTGGAAAGAAGGTTCCAGAAAATACTCTAATGAGACAGCTGAGAATTTCCATACAGCTTTAAAAGAAAACAGAGAGATGAGAGTGTGGAATAGCCAACAGCAGTTCCTGTGGCGAAGCCAGTGGCCTGGGACAGATAGTGGAATACTGTCTCGGAGGGACAGCGGGTCAGAGGCTTGAGGCTTAAGCTGAGAGCAGCTGTATCAGCCTGATGTGTTCCACTGAGAGATTGCAACGAAGGGGGTGATCTGATCAACATTTTAAAAATGGATGTGGCAGTGAAGCTGCCTCTGTGGGTTGGGAACCAACACAGAAGGAGAAAAGAAATCTTGGGATAGAATTAAGTGGGATTCGCAGAGCATGAACAGAGCAGAACACCCAAGGGATCCAATGCCAGTATGTGTCATAGTATCATATTCAACCCATTCAGCCTCTCCCCATAGCTCAAATCCTTCAACCCTCCTCATAAGTCATCTCTGGACCCTTTCAAGTTTTACAACATCCTTCCTCTAGCGGAATTGAAAGCAGTACTCTAAGAGTGGCCCAACCAATGTCCGGTACAGCCTCAACATAACTTCCGAGGCTTTTGTTGATTCTCCTGCTCCTCCAATGCTGCCTGACCTGCTGTGCTTTTCCAGCACCACTCTAATGAAGACCATAACCTCCCAACTCCCATACTCAATGCACTGACCAATAAAGGCAAGCACACCTTCTTCACTACCCTGTGACTCCACATTCACAGAACTATCAGCCCTTCAATATGTTCCTATTAGCTTCTTCTTTCTCAGTAGTAGTAAGTTGCACTTCCCCAGCACTGCCAGGGGAAAGGTGTTCCTCTAGAACTAACGTCTGATGATAAGAAGGAAATCAGAAGACACTCTTTGGGAGAAGAAACCCAGGTGCAAACTCTCTCCCCTGTGGATGCTGGGACAATTGGCTGAGGAAAAGTTTGGGCATCAAGCGAAGAGGAGTAAGTGGAGTTGAGGTTGTGTCCAGTCATTGCCCAAGTAAAAAGCACAACAGGCTCGAGGGACTGAATGGCCTTTCCCTGCTCCTGCATTGCTGATGCTATTCCCTCAGGCTGCTCTCTATAATAGCCTGATTAACAGCAGTTGCTAAAACACTGACCAGAGGAATGGTATGCAAAGACATTAAATGCTTAGCTGATAAATAAACAACTGTCATCCGTGGTTTATATTGCAGTGACTTTGACAGTGAGGAGCAGAGGTCAGGAGTTCAGATTTCACCAAGTTAACTTGAAGGACTGAGAATGAAGAAATTTGTTAAGTTCTGGGCTGTCATAACGATAAAGTAAACAATCAGTCTGAAGTTGGATCAGGCCAATGGGACCATAACACGCCTGTCACCTTGTGTGTTTACTTGAACAATATTTCATTTCTCAAAATTTGTTTTCCTTTTAAATTCCCTCAACAATGTTGTGATGGATAGATCGGTATCTGAGAAACGGTCATTTTTATTTGGTTCGGGCTGTTCCAGTGATGAGACAGTTATTTACCAAAGCAAGTCTCGTTCACTTCAGCATTCAGGTTACAGGGGGTAAAGGACAGGAGGGTGTTCTGCATCACCTCCCATCCCCGGCCTGCCCCGCCACGGCAGGGGGGGGTGGGTGGTAAAGGACAAGGGGATTTCTGGTTCACCCCCTGGGGGTGGGGTGGTGGGGGGTAAGAGACAGGGACTGTTCTGTTTCACACTCGGGGACAGGGTTAGGGCACAAGAGGTATTCTGCTTTACCCCTGGGGGGGGGGATAACGGATGTGGTTTTCTGCTTTACTCCCTGGGGGGATAAGGGATGGGGTGTCCTGCTTTACTCCCTGGGGGCTAGGGACAGGGAGTATTCTGCTTTACCCCCAGGGTTAGGGGACAGTGCGTATTCTGCTTTACCCCTGGGGGCTGGGGACAGAGGGTATTCTGCTTTACCCCTGGGGGCTGGGGACAGAGGGTATTCTGCTTTACCCCCTGGGCTTAGGGGACAGGGGGTATTCTGCTTTAACCCCCGGGGGCTGGGGGACAGGGGGTATTCTGCTTTATCCCCTGGGGTTAGAGGACATGGGGTATTCTGCTTTACCCCCTGGGGACAGGGGACAGGGGTGTTGGCTTTACCCCCGGGGGACTGGGGGACAGGGGGTATTCTGCTTTACCTCCTGAGGGCTGGGGGACCGGGGGTATTCTGCTTTACCCCCTGGGGACTGGGGGACAGGGGGTATTCTACTTTACCCCCTGGGGTTAGAGGACAGGGGGTATTCTGCTTTACCCCCTGGGGGCTGGGGGACCGGGGGTATTCTGCTTTACCCCCTGAGGGCTGGGGGATACGGGGTATTCTGCTTTACCCCCTGGGGTTAGAGGACAGGGTGTATTCTGCTTTACCCCCTGGGGGCTGGGGGACAGGGGGTATTCTGCTTTACCCCCTGAGGGCTGGGGGATACGGGGTATTCTGCTTTACCCCCGGGGGCTGGGGGACAGGTTGTGTTCTTCTTTACCCCCTGGAAGATAAGGGATGGGGTGCTCTGATTTACCCCTTGGGGTTAGGGGATGGGGGTTTCTGGTTCACCAGTAGAGCTACATTCAACACAGCACAGGGGTTACCAGTTCGGCCTTGGAACGTTTTCTGCTATTCAGTCAGGTCCTGCTTGATCTCGATTTATATTTGTTGGTGGGTTCCAAATATCAGTGGTTCGTGACTGCTACCCACTCCCCACCTCCCCCCCCACCCCTCCCCCACCCCCCAACTCGGTTGCCATGGGAACCTGGTGGGGAGCTGTCTCCTTAAACAATGGAAGAGAAAACATCGTAAAACAGAACAGCAATCCTGGGAAATGAATGTACAGGTCTGTACTGGAGCACTGCGCTGTGCGAGGCAAGTCATCCATATGTGTGGGTGTGGCATGGGGGGTGGGGTGGGGTGGTGGGCAGGTGGTTGAGGGATTCGGCTAGGTAGTGTTGTAGATGAGGGGATTTCAGTGCCCGATGGGTGAGTGGGTAACATTGGCAAATAGGTAAGGGGATATGAGGCAAGTGGGTGAGGGGTGGGAGGCAGGTGGGTGAGGGGCTAGGTAGCAGATGGGTGAAGGTGTTGGTGGCAGAAAGTAATCAATAAAGCTGATGGAATTCTGGCCATTATATCCACAGGACAGGATTAACAGGGACATTGAACTTCCGCTGCAGTTATACAAACCCCTGGTTAGACCCCCACTTGGAGCACTGCGAACAGATCTGGGCACTATACCTTGGGAAGTCTAGATTGAACTTGGAAGGAGCACATTGTAGGTTTACAAGAATGAGACCAGGACTTCAGGCATTAAGTTATGAGGAAATGTAACACAAATGGGGCCTGTTTTCTCTAGAATTCAGAAGGTTAAGGAGTGATCTGATCAAAGTCTTCAAGATATTAACAGGAAAAGTCAAGATAGATAAAGATAAACTATTTCCACTGGTTGGGGATTCTAGAACTAGGGGCATCGTATGAGAATTAGGGCCAGACCGTTCAGGAGAGATGTTAGGAAGCATTTCAACACACAAAGGATGGGAGAGATTTGGAACTCTCTTCCACGGTTGATCAAGATCAGTTATTAGTTTTAAATCTGAAACATATAACTTTTTTGTTAAGCAGGTATATGGAGTTAGGCCACCGACCAGCCATAATCTCATTGAATGATGGGATAGGCTCGAGGGGCTGAATGGCCTCCTCCTGTTCCTATGTTTCTATGTCAGGTGGGTGAGTGGGTGTGGGCAGCTGAGGGACAGAGTTAGATGGCAGGTAAGGGTTGGGAGTGCAGTGAGGGTAAGTAGCAGAGAGGCAAGATTATAGGTGGAGGGTTGATTATGTACAGTAGGTGTAGGGGTAGCTGTGTTCTTGGGTATAGGGAGGGGGTTGCAGTCGGGCCAGGTAGGGTTAGGGTGTTGGAGTTCGAGGGGGGAATCGGGTTTGGGATGGCCGTGTGCACTGCTGTCCATCGAAGGTGGGGGCGGGGAGTGGATGGAGGGAGGTGCCAGTGGTGCCTTGGGGTTTAGATTAATAATTCCCTCAGAGTTAGAAGGGGGTTTAGTTGCTCTAAAGTTGTCTGGGTGACCCTTAAGCTAAGCCTGTCAGAATCCTCTGACGTCCGTGACTCTAACTCAAACATGGAGACTTTTCTGGAAACTTCCGCGTGTCGGGTAATTGCCAGCTTCATTGTCCAGGGCTGTTCCTGGGGAGTGAGCTATGTCAGGCCACCTGCATGTCCCAGATATGTGACTCCTGTCTGCCTCCTGCCGTAGTGTCTATCTTTCGTCAAACGGGAAAACCAAAGCTGCAAACGTGCTCGCACCAACACCCTCCAGAACCTCAAATTGCAACATTCCATGCCGCAGGACATCCTAAAGCATTTTAGTATCTTTGAAGTACTTTCGAAATGTTGTCATCTCTTTAATTTTGGAAGCACAGCAGATGATTTGTGTACTTGCAAATCCCACAGGTGCAATGTGATGAAGATTTTGGTTGGAGGTTAAATATTGGGCTGGAATCAAAGCATCACCTTTGCTTCTTCCAACCAGTGCTGCTGGATATTTGAAGATCCCCATGAAAGGGCAGAATGAACCTCAATTTCAGAGCTGACCTTCAATACAGCATCTGCACCCGCACAGCACCTCCACCTGGAGGTCACTGGGATTGCAGGTGTCAACTCAGGTGATTGCTGAGTAAAAGAAGATAAAATTTGCTTGCAAAAGAATCAGCGGTATAGATTTAAAGGGGGGTGCGACTGAAGCAAGGAAATAAATTTTCACATAGCGAGTAGCTTTTGTCTTGTTTATCCATGGGATGTTGGCAGGCCAGCATTTATTCCCCCATTCCCAGTTGCCCAGAATGCACTGCCTGGAAATTAGATGAGATTCCCTACAGTGTGGAAACAGGCGCAATAAGTCCACACCGATCCTCTGAAAAGCAACCCATCCAGACCCATCCCCCCTACACCTAACACTTTGGGGCAATTTAGTCTGGCCAATTCACCTGACCTGCACATCTTTGGACTGTGGGAGGAAACAGGAGGAAACCCATGCAGACATGGAGAGAACGTACAAGCTCCACACAGACAGTTGCCCGAGGCGGGGATTGAACCCGGGCCCCTGGTGCTGTGAGGCAGCAGTACTAACCACTGAGCCACCCTAAAACTCGATGAAGGCAGGTTCCATTGAGGCACCAAAGAGGGTTATTTGGATAGAAATGGCGTGCAAGGACATGGGAGAAAGGCAGGAGATTGGCACCAGTGGATAGACTGGTGCAGGCACGATGGGCTGAATGGCCTCCTTCTGTGCTGTAACAATGCTGTGAAAAAGATGAGATTAAAATTGCTGAGCCTGTTGTGCTCAGTCAGCACGATTGGTGGAATCCAACCTCAGATGTTCAGGCTAAGTGGTCCCAGCTGCCCATTGCTTAAAGTCAATGAGCCCTTTGGGACTAAGTTGTCTATATTTAGTTCACTTTTGAGTAGTTTGTGATTTCTTCTGGCAGCCATTCATTCAGTGACAGGCATATCCATCCTGTCAACCAAATGGAGAATTCTTGATAAAAGGAGCCTAATGGACTAGCATTTATTCCTGAAACAGCACATTACATATCAGGCAATGGAATCTGGATTTGCCTCTTGTATCACACAGAGACTGATGCTCTTTAACTTCACCATGAGGTCATCTGTCATCACACATTGGAAATACGTCTTTTTTTATTACAGCTGAGCATAACAGTGAGGATAGTTTGGTCAGACTGATTCCGGTCTCCCTGCTGTAGGGAAAGATGTTGTGAAACTTGAAAGGGTTCAGAAAAGGTTTTCAAGGATGTTGCCTGGGTTGGAGGGTTTGAGCTATAGGGAGAGGCTGAATAGGCTGGGGCTGCTTTCCCTGGAGTGTCAGGGGCTGAAGGTTTATAAAATCGTGAGGGGCACAGATAGAGTGAATAGACAAGGTCTCTTTCCCAAGGTAGGGGAGTGCAGAACCACAGGGCATAGGTTTAAGGTGAGAGGGGCAAATTGTAAAAGGGACCTAAGGGGCAAATTCTTCACACAGAGGGTGGTGCATGTATGGAATAAGCTGCCAGACAAGATGGTGGAGGCTGATACACTTTCAACATTTAAAAGGCATCTGGATGGGTACATGAATAGGTTTAGAGGGATATGGGCCAAATGGAACTAGATTAAATTCCCCTGCAGTGTGGAAACAGGCCCTTTGGCCCAACAAGTCCACACCGACCCGCTGGGGAAGTAACCCACCCAGACTAATGCATCTAACACTACAGGCAATTTAGTTACGTCCAATTCACATCTTCAGACTGCGGGAGGAAACCCAAGCAGACACAGGGAGAATGCACAAACTCCACACAGACAGTCACCCGAGGCTAGAATTGAACCTGAGTGCCCGGCACTGTGAGGTAGCGGTGCTAACCACTGAGCCACCGTACATGTTAGAAACAAGCGGCTGCAGATGCTGGAACCTGGACTGAAAACAACAAATGCTGGAGATCACAGCGGGACAGACAGCATTCTGAGTTCTGTATCAGAGAGACCAAGCTAACTTTTCGAGTCAGAGCTGGTGCGAATTGTGGAGGGGACAGCGTTTATGCTATAGTTCGGTTGGTGGCAGTGGGGATATTGGGTGTAGAGTGCCGGTGGAGAAAAGATGTTAGTATTTTACATTAAGTGATCGGAATATGAGAATGGCAGAACAATGGGGTGTCTTCTGCCAGACTTAAAGGACAGGAAAGGGGATGGGTGAGGGAGGACATGATAACAAGCTGAGAGAAAGGAAAGAAATTGTTTAGGATACTTAGTCGGCATGAACCAGTTGGACCGAAGGGACTGATTCCATGCTGTACAGCTCTATGACTCTATGGCTGTGAGACTGGGTTTATTTCCAGTCGAGTTTGAAAGAGTGAGAGGTTGACTTGACTGATGTTTCACAAGATGTGGAGAGGATGTTTCATCGTGCCGGTGAATCTGGAAGGGGCGTGGGCACAGTTTCAAAACGAGGGGTCTCTTCCTTTGAACACGAAGATAAGGAAAAGTTCTTTTGTCACTCAGATGGCTGCATGTTTGCCTCAGGAGGTGACAGAGATGGAGGTCACTGAATACTTCCAAGGTGGAGGTGGATTGATTCTCATCTGGCACGGGAATCGAAGGGTGTCAGGGCTGGATGGGAATACAGAACTCAGAATACAATCAGATCAGGCACCACGTTATTAGATTCTCTACAGTGTGGAAACAGGCCCCTCGGCCCAACAAGTCCACACCATCCCTCTGAAGAGAAACCCACCCAAAACCATTCCCCTCCCCTATATTTACCCCGACTAACACTATGGGCAATTTAGCACGGCCAGTTCACCTGACCTGCACATCTTTGGATTGTGGGAGGAAACCGGAGCAAACTCACACAGGCAGTAATCGAACGCAGGACCCTGATGCTGTGAGGCAGCAGTGCTAACCACTGAGCTGCCATGCCACCCTCTAACTATTGAGCCACCATTCCGCCCTATTGAATGGGTCTGCCTCCATTTAGAGTAATAGAGTCATAGAGATGTACAGCATGGAAACAGACCTTTCGGTCCAACCCGTCCATGCTGACCAGATATCCCAACACAATCTAATCCCACCCGCCAGCACCCAGCCCATATCCCTCCAAACCTTTCCTATTCATATACCCATCCAAATGCCTCTTAAATGCTGTAATTGTACCAGCCTCCACCACATCCTCTGGCAGCTCATTCCACACACGTACCATCCTCTGTGTGAAAAAGTTGCCCCGTAGGTCTCTTGTATCCTTCGCCTTTCACCCTAAACCTATGCCCTCTCGTTCTGGGCTCCCTGACCCCAGAGAAAAGACTTTGCCTATTTATCCTATCCATGTCCCTCATAATTTTGTAAACCTCTATAAGGTCATCCCTCAGCCTCCGATGCTCCAGGGAAAACAGCCCCAGTCTATTCAGCCTCATCCTCTAGCTCAAATCCTCCAACCCTGGCAACATCCTTGTAAATCTTTCCTGAAGTCTTTCAAATCTCACAACATCTTTCCGTTAGGAATGGGACCAGAATCGCATGCAATATTCCAACAGTGGCCTAACCAATGTCCTGTACAGCCACAACATGACCTCCCAACCCCTGTACTCAATATTTCAGATTGCACTGTATATTTACAGGAAATATGATGACTCAGCAAGGAGCTTGCTTTGAGATAGAGCCTTTCGCAACACTATGTAAGATCCCCAGGTGTTTTACATCCAATCTTGTTGTTCATGACTTGACAATTGCCACTAGTGTTCCCTTGCACCATTCACCAATTTGCAATGATTTAATCTCTCCTGCCATCCAAGCCATTCTTTGTGCGTTGCTTTTGGTCTCCTGCCCCACCCTTGTAAACTCTGTATATGTTTGAAGTAAGCGTTTAGTCATACAGAGATTTAACATTTCAAAAAGCAATTTGTCTTGCACTCATCAGGACCAGGACACAGGAAACAGATTTGAACAAAAGGATGCTGATTGAGACACTGTATTTGAGTAAAGATAAGGCATCGTGGTGACCACCCCTACTCCAGTCCCTCAGTGACTTGCCAACAAGTACTGTCTATGGACATTACAGTCTGATCGGATATAATGTGATAACTCCCTTCCTTTGTGATCCTGGGTTATAAGAAAATCACGCAATAGCAGCACCAATGGGACCAGAATTGCATTAGAGCCCATATAGGTAAGGAAATTTGGTATTCTATAAATGATGGTCTAAACTCTTTAATCGGTCATAGACGATTCGTGCTGAAGAGACACACATTATAACAGAACCCACTGTATGTGGCAGGACAAGCCCCATTGGACACCAGTGCCAGTGAAATCGAAAACTAGGCACAAAAACAGAAATTGCTGGAAAATCTCAGCAGGTCTGGCAGCATCATTGGAGAGAAATCAGAGTGAATGTTTCGAGTCCAGTGACCCTTCCTCAGAATGGAAGGTGAAATGTGCCTCACTGACCTTGGGAAACCACAGGAGAAATTTGAACAGCTCGGTCTATGGTAGACTTGCACATTGACGGAGAGTTCTCAGACACACTGTTAGCAAGAGACTGGGTGGATCTTATCCTCAGTTACCTGAACGAATTTCCCAGATCTTGACCTTCCTGTTGTCGAACTGAAATGGATCTCCACTTAAAATGCATGCTGCAAAGTGACTGTGCTTCTGAAATTTTACATTAATCTCTTTAAAGAGTGTGGAAGTTGAAAGAAAACATGGAAACATGGAAAACCAGGAACAGGAGTAAGCCATCAGTCCAGAGAACCTGCTCTTCCCTTCAACATGACCATGGCTGAGTGTCTACCTTAATCC
Organism: Chiloscyllium punctatum; assembly: GCF_047496795.1. Taxonomy (NCBI): domain Eukaryota; kingdom Metazoa; phylum Chordata; class Chondrichthyes; order Orectolobiformes; family Hemiscylliidae; genus Chiloscyllium; species Chiloscyllium punctatum. The sequence goes on along the minus strand of NC_092740.1, from coordinate 17,433,747 downwards.
CATACTCACACACTATCCCCATACCTTTTAGCACCTTAACCTCTCGAAGTCTATCAATTTCTTCCTTAAATATATTGAGTGACTTTGTCTTTGCAGCATCATGTGGTCTCAATAGACAAAAGGCCCAGATGAAATTGTGAGATCTTGCAATTTACTGGGAAGACCACAAGACCATAGATAGAGGAGCAGAATTAGGCCATTTGGTCCATCGATTCTGCTCCACCATTCAGTCATAGCGAATATGCTTCTCAATCCTATTTCCTGCCTTCTCCCCGTAATCCTTGATTCCCTTACTAATCGAGCACCTATTTAACGCTGTCTTAACTACACTCAATGACTTGGCCTCCAGAGGCCTCTGAGGCAATGAGTTCCACAGATTCACAAGCACCGGCTGAAGAAATTCCTCCTCATCTCAGTTCGAAAGGGTCATCCCTTCACTCTGAGGCTGTGCCCTTGGGTCCTACTTATGGAAACATCCTCTCCATGTCCACTCTATCCAGGTCTATCAGTATTCTGGAAGTTTCAATCAGATACCCTCTCATCCTTCTAAACTCCATAGAGTGCAGACCCTGAGTCCTCAACCGTTCCTCATATGACAAGCTCTTCATCCCCGGGATGCCACTTGTAAACCCCCTCCAAGGGCAGTATGTGTCCCAGGTATGGAGGCATCTTTTAGATGTCTTTTCTTTGAAAACAAAACTTTGATTTACTGACAAATTGGACACTGAACCCATTAAATGGCTCAATATGTTTTTTGAGGAGCATTTCAGGTGATTTTGAAACTAGGTTACACACAGGCAGAGTACAGCAGTTGCTTTTTGAAAAAGCTTTACTTGTGGCGTAGACACGTTGTCTGAGAGGGGGACATCGGTATGCACATAATCAAGTTGGAAGTGCTCCCTGAAGGCTGAACTGCATCCAGCAAGTACAAATTTGGAAAGAGAAAGGGAACATCTTAAACACAGTTTAGTGAAAAAACACAGAAATTGCCCACAACTATTTCTGCCTTGCCCCATGTATGTCTCCTGCTGTTTGGTGATATCAGTCTTAAATGTTTCATAACCACAGGCATCACTTCTGAAGTAATTGCAACATCAGCGGAACTAGTTGTGGGATTCACTGCTTCCATTGGTGACCCGTGAATCACGGAGACAGGGACATCACGATTACGACATTTCTTGCAGACAGAGTTGGGTGTTGGGGGGAGGGGCACGGTTCGGAGGAGGTGAGGCTTCAGTGGGACATAAATCAACCTGGTTTCTGGCAGTCTGGGAAAAGCTGTTAATCTTCAGTGCATTCTTAACTTTGCTGGTGAGGTCACCAGCCCAGTTCACCATCCCCAGTCTTTAGCTTCTCCCTGGTAGAATTCAGGATTGGACAGACTGGATACAGGGAGGATGTTTCCACCATCACCTCCCCCTCCGCCCAGGCCCACTCCAGCTGGGGACACAGGCTCAGGATATGGGGTAGGCCATTTTGGACTGAGAGTCAAAAAATGTAGTGCTGGAGAAGGCAGCTGGAGAGTTGACATTTCGAGCATAAGCTTTTCATTAGGAATGGGCTGAGAGGTCAGTCAAAGCAAATGTGGCCAAGTCATTAAGCAATTTCAGGAAAGAGAGATGGATTTTAGACTTTAAAGGCAGCAAGGGGTATGGGGAGAAGACAGAGAGATGGCATTGCGATAGAGGATCAGCATTGGTCACATTGAATGGTGGAGCAGGTTCGAAAGGCTGAATGGCCTACTCCTGGTTTCTATGGATAGCTAAATGGCAGCAGTACACTGCAGAATAGTGTGAATTGATACCTGTTTTATCACAGGATGTGAATGTTACTGACGAGGCTAACATTTGTTGCCCGTCCCTAAATACCCTTGAACTCAGTGGTTTGTTCGACCTTTTCAGAGGGCAGTTAAGAATCAACCACATTGCTGTGGGTGTGCAGTCATGTGTAGGCTAGACCAGGGGTAAGCACAGCATAGAGCCATAGAGACATACAGCACAGAAACAGACCCTTCGATCCAGCTCGTCCAGGCCTACCAGATATCCTAACCTAGTCTAGCCCCATTTGGCAGCGCTTGGTCTATATCCCTCCAAACCTTTCCTATACCCATCCAGGCACCTTGTAAATGTTGTAATTGTACCAGCCTCCACCACTCCCTCTGGCAGTTCATTCCATACACATACTCTGCCTGAACAAGATGCTCCATAGGCCACAGCAGACTCCTGTTAGTGAAGGTCTGATAGGTTTTTAATGATAGGTTAATGTCACTGTTATGGAGGCTAGTTTTCAATCCAGATTTATTAATTAATGAAATTTAAATCCCAAAAGCTGCAGTGGGACCTGTGCCTCCAAAGAATTGACCTAGGCTTCTGGATTACTAGTTCAGTAGCACAACCACTAGGCTCTCATTTCCCCTCATCTGAGGCCTAACCAGTTATTATAAGTTCTTTCCTAATGGGACAGTGTAAGAGGAGAAGCAGGGCTGATTCAGAATTAAAAAGGACATTTACACAGAGAAGCTGAAGTACTCGATGAATACTGCCCTTATCTATGAGATAGATGCTGCACATGTCAGGGCAGCATAAGAAGATAGTCACTGGAAGGCCTTAACATTAATAGGGATATGGATAAGCTGTCATGGGGTCATAGAGATTAAGACCCTTCGGTCCAACTCGTCCATGCTGACCAGATATGCCAACCATGTCCATGCTTCCATTTGGCAAGACTCTGTGTCCAGATGTGACCTACCCATTGATGGAAGTGAGAGTGGAAATGACAGGGACCCTGGCCATAATCTTTCATTCTTCCCTAGGCATGGGCGTTGATGTTGGAGGATTGGAGAGCTGCAAACATTGCACCTTTGTTTAAAGAAAGATTGTCAAGAGAGAGCCAACAATTTCAGACCCATTAGTTAAACTTCAGCAGTGGCACCCTTCCAGAAACAATTATTACGTTTAAAGTTAAGAGTCGTACGGAAAAATATGGATTGATTCAGAAGAGTCAGCCTGGATTTGTTAAGGGAAAATCATGTCTAACTAATTGGTTGGACTAATTCTATTAGATTTAAAATAGTGATGGAAAAGAGCAGACAGATCTAAAAGTTGAAGTTCTAAATTGGAGAAAGGCCAATTTTGATGGTATTAGGCAAGAACTTTCAAAAGCTGATTGGGTGCAGATATTTGCAGGTAAAGGGACAGCTGGAAAATGGGAAGCCTTTGGAAATGAGATAACGAGAATCCAGAGAAAGTATGTTCCTGTCAGGGTGAAAGGAAAGGCTGGTAGATATAGGGAATGCTGGATGACTAAAGAAATTGAGGGTTTGATGAAGAAAAAGAAGGAAGCATATGTCAGGTATAGACAGGACAGATCGAGTGAATCCTTAGAAGTGTATAAAAAAAGTAGGAATATACTTAAGAGGGAAATCAGGAGGGCAAAACGGGGACATGAGATAGCTTTGGCAAGTAGAGTTATGGAGAATCCAAAGGGTTTTTACAAATACATTAAGGACAAAAGGGTAACTAGGGAGAGAATAGGGTCCCTCAAAGATCAGCAAGGTGGCCTTTGTGTGGAGCCACAGAAAATGGGGGAGATACTAAATGAATATTTTGCATCAGTATTTACTGTGGAAAAGGACATGGAAGATTTAGACTGTAGGGAAATAGATGGTGATATCTTGAAAAATGTCCATATTACAGAGGAGGAAGTGCCGGATGTCTTGAAATGCAAAGAAGTGGATAAATTCCCAGGACCTGATCAGGTGTCCCTAGAACTCTGGGAGAAGCGAGGGAAGTGATTGCTGGGCCTCTAACAGAATTATTTGTATCATAGATAGTCAGAGGTGAGGTGCCAGAAGACCGGAGGTTGGCTACGTAGTGCCACTGTTTAGGAAGGGTGGTAAGGACAAGCCAGGGAACTATAGACTAGTGAGCCTGATGTTCGTGGTGGGCAAGTTGTTGGAGGGAATCCTGAGGGACAGGATGTACATGTATTTGGAAAGGCAAGGACTGATTAGGGACAGTCAATATGGCTTTGTGCGTGGGAAATCATGTCTCACAAACTTGATTGAGTTTTTTGAAGAAAAGAAGATTGATGAGGGCAGAGCAGTAGATGTGATCTATATGGACTTCAGTAAGGCGCTCGACAAGGTTCCCCATGGGAGACTGATTAGCAAGGTTAGATATCATGGAATACAGGGAGAACTAGCCATTTGGAACAGAACTGGGTCAAAGGTAGAAGAGGGTGGTGGTGGAGGGTTGTTTTTCAGACTGGAGGCCTGTGACCAGTGGAGTCCCACAAGGATCAGTGCTTTTTGCCATTTATATTAATGGTTTGGATGCAAGCATAAAGAGGTTCAGTTAGTAAGTTTGCAGATGACACCAAACTTGGAGGTGTAGTGGAGAGCGAAGAGGGTTATCTCAGATTACAACAGGATCTGAACCAGATGAGCCAATGAGCTGAGAAGTGCCAGATGGAGTTTAATTCAGATAAATGCGAGGTGCTGCATTTTGGGAAAGCAAATCTTAGCAGGACTTAAACGTTTAATGGTAAGGTCCTAGGAAGTGTTGCTGAACAAAGAGACCTTGGAGTGCAGGTTCATAGCTCCTTGAAAGTGGAGTCGCAGGTAGACAAGATAGTGAAGAAGGCGTTTGGTATGCTTTCCTTTTTTCGTCAGAGTATTGAGTACAGGAGGTGGGAGGTCATGTTGTGGCTGTACGGGACATTGGTTAGGCCATTGTTGGAATAGTGCATGCAGTTCTGGTCTCCTTCCTATCGGAAAGATGCTGTGAAACTTGAAAGGGTTCGGAAAAGATTTACAAGGATGTTACCAGGATTGGAAGAGTTGAGCTATAGAGAGCGGCTGAACAGGCTGGGGCTGTTTTCCCTGGAGTGTCGGAGGCTGAGGGATGACCTTATAGAGGTTTACAAAATTATGAGGGGCATGGATAGGGTAAATAGGCAAAGTCTTTTCTCTGGGGTCTGGAAGTCCAGAACTAGAGGGCATTGGTTTAGGGTGAGAGGGGAAAGATATAAAAGAGACGTAAAGGGCAACTTTTTCTCACAGAGGGTGGTGCGTGTATGGAATGAGCTGCCAGAGGAAGTGGTTGAGGCTGGTACAATTGCAACTTTTGAAAGTCATCTGGATGGGTATATGAATAGGAAGGGTTTGGAGGGATATGGGCCGGGTGCTGGCAGGTGGGACTAGATTGGGTTGGGATATCTGGTTGACATGGACGGGTTGGACTGAAGGGTCTGTTTCCGTGCTGTACATCTCTATGATGTCACTGAGAGAGTTAATGAGGGTAAGGTCTTTGGTGTGTAGTATGTGGACGTTCAAAAGACGTTTGATATTGTGCCACATGACAGACCTGGGAGGAAGGTTATAGGCTGTGGGATACTAGAATTGATTCATAGAATCCCCTCAGTGTGGAAACAAGCCATTCCACCAGACAAGTCCTCAGCAACCTGCTGAAGTGTGTCCCACCCAAACCTATCCCCCTACATTTCCCATGGCTATTGCATCTAGTCTATATATCCCTGAACACTATGGGCAACTTAGCATGACCAATTCACCTAACCTCCACTGGTTTGGACTGTGTGAGATAACCAAAGCCCCCAGGGGAAATCCACACAGATAGGGGGAGAGTGTGCAAACCCCATAGCTGCGGGTGGAATTGAACCCAGGTCCCCAGTATTGTGAGGCAGTATTGCTAACCACTGAGCCACTGTGACTCTTAACTGTCAATGCTTCAAGGACAAGTAGGAAAGGGCAATAAATGTTGACTTTGTCAGTGACACCTCCATCCCAGAAACCTTAGAAGAGAAGGTTTACCAGAATGTTACCATAGAGTCATAGAGATGTACTGCATAGAAAAAGACCCTTTGGTCCAACTAGTCCATGCCAACCAGGTATCCCAGTCTCATAGTCATAGAGTCATAGAGATGTACAGCACAGAAACAGACCCTTTGGTCCAACTTGTCCAAGCCAACCAGATTTGGGCAGCATTTGGCCCATGTCCTTCTAAATCCTTCCTATTCATGTACTCATCCTGATGCCTTTTAAATGTACCAGCATTTGTATGAGCAATTGTACTGGACTCCACCACTTCCTCTGGCAGCTCATTCCATACACACACACCACTCTCTGCATGAAAAAATTACCCCTTAACTCTCTTTTAAATCTTTCTCTTCTTACCTTAAGCTTATGCCCTCTAGTTTTAGAGTCCCCGAGTCTGGCTATTTAACCTATCTATGTGTCTCATGACCAGGGCTCAGGAACTTCACTAAAGAGAAGTTAGAAAAATTCAGGGTGTCTGTTCTCCTTGGAGCAGAAGAGATGATCTAATAGAAGCTTCCGAGATGGAATGTGGCTTGAGGTGAAAGCTGAGGCTCAGTTGGTACCACGGATCTGGGTCTTGGTCCCTCTCTAGGATGTGAATGTTCCAGTGCAGTAATAAGGGAGTGCTCCATTATTGGATGTAGACAAGCAGAAGGCTGGAAGAACACAGCAAGCCAGGCAACATCAGGAGGGGGAGAATTTGACTTTTCGGGTGTAACCCTTCTTCAGGACTGGGGGTGGGTTACACCAGAAACATTGACTCCTCCCCCTCCTGATGCTGCCTGCCTTGCTGTGTTCTTCCAGCCTCCTACCTGTCGATCTTCTGCAGGTTTGTTTTGTCTCTAACCATTGTTGGAGGTGGTATCTTTGGGAAAAGAAAATCAAGGCTCCTGTCTGCTTAGATGGATGTAAAAGATCCCATTCTGAGGAAGGGCATGACAGCTGCCCTTGGTCTCCAGGCCAATATCACTCCTCCAGTCAACATGATACATGAAGAAAAATATTGGCCTCATTTATCATATTGATATCTGTGGGATCTTGCTGTATACAAGTCCTACTTTACAACTTCAAGAAGCATTTAATTGGCTGCGAGGCACTTTGGAGAATTTGGTTGCCATGTTTTATGAATGCCAGCATTTAATTTGGGCAACTCAAGGGCAACTAAGGACGGACAATAAATGCTGCCCCAGCCAGCAACACCCACATCCCATAAATGAATTTTATAATGTTACTGTTACTGGAGGGTGGGCTAGATGGATGTTTGCAACAGTAAGTCATTAACCAACACAGTCATTATTCAATTAGATTTTATAGAGTCATAGGTTGAGAAAACAATTATGCTCTCTGGTGAATGGGTCAGCAGAGGTTATACATTTGAAACAATGGCGAGAGTCGAGGGCCAGAGGACATTGTCTCAGAATAAAGGGGCACCAATTTAAGATTGAGATTAGATTAGATTACTTACAGTGTGGAAACAGGCCCTCCGGCCCAACAAGTCCACACCGCCCCGCCGAAGCGTAACCCACCCATACCCTTACATCTACATCTACATCTACCCCTTACCTAACACTACGGGCAATTTAGCATGGCCAATTCACCTGACCTGCACATCTTTGGACTGTGGGAGGAAACCGGAGCACCCGGAGGGAACCCACGCAGACACGGGGAGGATCTACAAACTCCACACAGTCAGTCGCCTGAGGCAGGAATTGAACCCGGGTCTCCGGCACTGCGAGGCAGCAGTGCTAACCACTGTGCCACCGTGCCGCCCCATGAGATGAGGAGGAATTTCTGTTACCTTAAGAGGGTTGAGAGTCTTTGGAACCTCTTGCCACAGACAGCTGTGGGGATAGAGTCCTTCTGCAAGGCTGAGATAGATAAATCTCCAATGAGTCAGGGAAATCAAAATTTAGGGGGAAAGGACAGAACAGTGGATGTGAGGAATGTTGGATCAGCCATGATCCTGTTGAATGGTGAAGGAGGTTCGTAGGGCCGAATGGCCTACTCCTGCTCCTATTTCTTATGGTTTGGATGTAGAGGGAAGATGAAGAAAAGCTACTTGTCACATGATTTGGAATTGTTCTACTGTTGTGAAATAGGCCAGACCACTCAAAACATTCTTAAGCAAACAGCCCAGACCGTAACTTTGCAATTTGTTTCATTAAGTGTACTGTGACAATTACCCTGGTGCAAGTTAGCTAGGTTGACGACCAGATTTTAAAACAGACAAAAATTTATTCACAAAATTATGGAATGAAACACAAAGAACAGAATCTAGAATACCCACAAACCTCAGTCGATTCCAAACTAGACTTCATTATGCTGTACCGAAAATACACAATAGTCCCAATAAACATCTCCCTTAAACAAAGTGTAAAACTGAAACAGAGGTTTCCAGGTCAAAGATAGAAAGGCAGAAGGAGAGAGAGAAGTTCCAGTCTCAACTGACTGACTGCAGTAGCCTATCTTCACACACACACACTGCCACTGAACTGAACGAACAAAAGTTCTGGACTGACAAGCCAGGGAACTACAGACCAGTGAGCCTGACCTCGGTGGTGGGCAAGCTGTTGGAGGGAATCCTGAGGGGCAGGATGTATATGTATTTGGAAAGGCAAGGACTGATTAGGTATAGTCAAAATGGCTTTGTACGAGGGAAATCATGTCTCACAAACTTGATTGAGTTTTTTGAAGAAGACAAAGAAGATTGATGAGGGCAGAGTGGTAGATGTGATCTATATGGACTTCAGTAAGGTGTTCGACAAGATTCCCCATGGGAGACTGATTAGCAAGGTTAGATCTCATGGAATACAGGGAGAACTAGCCATTTGGATACAGAACTGGTTCAAAGGTAGAAGACAGAGGGTGCTGGTGGAGGGTTGTTTTTCAGACTTGGAGGCATGTGACCAGTGGAGTGCCACAAGGATTGGTGCTGGATCGTCTATTTTTTGTCATTTAAATAAATGATTTGGATGCAAGCATAAGAGGTACAGTTAGTAAGTTTGCAGATTACACCAAAATTGGAGGTGTAGTGGACAGCTAAGAGGGTTACCTCAGATTACAACAGGATCTGGACCAGGATGGGACAATGGGCTGAGAAGTGGCAGATGGAGTTTAATTCAGATAAATGCGAGGTGCTGCTTTTGGGAAAGCAAATCTTAGCAGGACTTATACACTTAATGGTAAGGTCCTAGGGAGTGTTACTAAACAAAGAGACCTTGGAGTACAGGTTCATAGCTCCTTGACAGTGGAGTCGCAGGTAGACAAGATAGTGAAGAAGGCGTTTGGTATGCTTTCCTTTTTTCGTCAGAGTATTGAGTACAGGAGGTGGGAGGTCATGTTGTGGCTGTACAGGACATTGGTTAGGCTACTGTTGGAATATTGCGTGCGATTCTGGTCTCCTTCCTATCGGAAAGATGTTGTGAAATTTGAAAGAGTTCAGAAAAGATTTACAAGGATGTTGCCAGGGTTGGAGGATTTGAGCTATAGGGAGAGGCTGAACAGGCTGGGGCTGTTTTCCCTGGAGCGTTGGAGGCTGAGGGATGACCTTATAGAGGTTTACAAAATTATGAGGGGCGTGGATAGGGTAAATAGGCAAAGTCTTTTCCCTGGGGTGAGGGAGTCCAAAACTAGAGGGCATTGGTTTAGGGTGAGAGGGGAGAGATATAAAAGGGACCTAAGGGGCAACTTTTTCACAGAGGGTGGTACGTGTATGGAATGAGCTGCCAGAGGAAGTAGTGGAGGCTGATGTAATTGCAACATTGAAGAGGCATTTGGATGGGTATATGAATAGGAAGGGTTTGGAGGGAAATGGGCCGGGTGCTGGCTGGTGGGACTAGATTGGGTTGGGATATCTGGTCAGCATGGCCGAGTTGGATTGAAGGGTCTGTTTCCATGCTGTACATCTCTATGATTCTATAACTCTATAACTGTGCAGCTCAAGAGGTGGCCACACATACAGGTTACTTCTAAAGACATTAAAGCTTTGGCCTACACATGAACAAAAAGCCTCTCAGTAACCCCTTTCATCTCTGTACCATTTCAGCCGATTTGGAGCCTGGCTGGTTTTTCGACCCCTCTGAAAAACAATCAAAGACTCAGTATCCGTGAGAAGAAGGAACAGCTTTTAGGAAGAAAGGACCAGCTTTATGACACTATTGAAAGGTGGAGACTGATTCTGTGAAAAGTTTGAAAAGTGAGATGGAGAGGTACTTGTGGGTGTACTGCTTGCAGGGTGCACATGATGGTGTAGTGATCATATCACTGGACTAGTAACACAGAACACCTAGCTAATGTTCTGGGAACATTGGTCCAAATCCCACAGTGTTAAACCTTGTATTTGATTAAAATGCTGACTAGGTTAATGTCGGATACATGGCCAGCATGGATGGGTTGGACTGAAGGGTCTGTTTCCATGTATGACTCTATAAAATCTAGCTGAATAATGACTATGTTGGTTAATGACTTACTGTTGCAAACATCCATCTGGCCCACCCTTTAGTAATAGTAACATTTTAAAATTCATTTATGGGACGTGTTGTTGGGCTGGGGTAGCATTTATTGCCCGTCCCTAGTTACCCCTTGAGAAGGTGGAGGTTAGATACTTTCTCAAACCGCTGCAGTCCATGTGTTGTGGGTTGACCCACAACGCCCTCAGGGAAGGAATTCCAGGATTTTCACCCAGCGACTGTGAAGGGACAAAAGAAATCCATTGTTCTTAACAAGTCTAGCTTGTGCGGGATTCCAGTAATGGGCAGGGGTTTGACTTTTAACATGCTAGCAAGCCAACCAGTTTAGGGGAATTTAGCAATTGAGCAACAAATGCTGGCTTTGCCACACCCACACCTTAGGTATGATTAAAAAGCAAAAGGATGGCTGTGTGAGATGCTAATATAACTGGACTTTCAATAGAGCAATTATGAGAGATGCTAATGACCTCCTTCTGTGTTTTAAGGTTCCCTTATTCTCCAATGGCAAAACGTGACCTTGGAACCACTTTGCAATGAATGTTTGGCTCTCGTGATTGGAATGGGAGTGTTGCAAGCAAATGGCATTCATGGGACCATCCATAATTGTTCCACAGGAATGCAGAAGGACCCACAGTCACTCTGTTTTCTCTGCAACAGCACGGAACCAAAGTCTATTCCTTTAGTTACCCCATCCGCTCGCCTGATTGACTGGTAGTGCTGAGCTTAGCTTTCATGACGGGTGCCCAGTTGGACACGTGCCCAGTTGAGGAAACACATTGGAAATCTGCCGCAGGGATGGGTTGGCAAACCCAACGTGATGTTGGACACTGACGTCTGTTTGTCATTATCCATTCACACGACTTGGAATTGTTGCCTCACGTCGCACCACATAATGGGGGCAAGATGCTACCAGCCAATGGTGTCAGAGTGAGTTAGGGGAGGTGGGTTGGTGGGGGGGGGGGGGGGGGGGGGGGCAGTGGTTTAATAAAGTGGTAGTGACCTACAATGGGATGGTTCCTGATGTTCTATTTCTTCTGGGGCAATTTACCAAAGATGGTAATGTCAGGGAGAGGAGGGGGAGTGTACTGAACCCTGGAGGCTGGAGTCCAATTAGAAGCCTGATTGACGGGCATCTGGGTGCCAGTGGAGGAGTAGGCCACTGTTATGGAAGGGGGTAAATGCAATGACAGTCAACTCGGGCCGCCAAAGAAAAAAGCCATGTCAGAGTGCCTCAAAATAAGGGTACCCTCTCCTACCCCTTGGAGCCCCAATAAACATTGGCCGCCTCATGATTGATTGTGACAACAATGTGGTGAGCCAATCTGGTGCCCCCAAATGGATATTGAGTCCCATGGGCCACCTATTGGGGATGGCACGGTAGCTCAGTGGTTAGCACTGCTGCCTCCCAGGGCCAGGGACCTGGGTTCAACTTCAGCCTCGGGCGACTGTCTGTATGGAGTTTGCATATTCTCCTCGTATCTGCGTACGTTTGCTCCGGTTTCCTCCTACACGCCAAAGACGTATAGGTTGGGTAGATTGGCCAGGCAGAATTGTGCAGGTTGGGTGGGTTAGTCAAGGGTAAATGCAGGTTACTGGAGTGAGGGAGCTGGGACTGGATAGGATGCTGTTTGGTTGGTTGGTACAGACTCAGTGGGCCGAATGGCCTCTTACCGCACTGTAGGGATTCTATAGTGACAAGGTTGCTCCCACTGAGAGCTCAGGATCTGCATATGGTCCCAATATTGGGGTTTAACTCATGCTGAGAAGAAGCGTGCCGAAAACAGGATGCAGAGATGGATTAATATGACACAGCCATCTGCAGTGTGAGGCAGGATGGGTGCTAATTTGAAAAATGTGTTGCTGGAAAAGCGCAGCAGGTCAGGCAGCATCCAAGAAGCAGGAGAATTGACGTTTTGGGCATAAGCCCTTCTTCGGGCTTTTAATCTTTTAACCAAACATATATTCCACTCACAGTGTTATTAGGAAGGGAGTTCTGGGATTTTGACCAGTGACAATAAAAGAATATATATACTTGTATAATGAGGGGGTGCTGTTGGGCTGGGGTGGACAAAGTTAAAAATCACAAAACATACAAAACTATTGGACTATAACCTGGTGTTGTGTGATCTTTAACGATTATACTTCTCAGTCAGAATAACAAGTGGCTTGGAGGGGAACTTAGAGCTGGTGGTGTTTCCATATATCTGACCGTGGGATATTGCTAACAGGAGAGGTGTCCTAACCCTTGGCAGAATCCCTGTCAAGTAGAACTATAACTGACGAGGGATCCAAGTCTGGACCAGCTATACTATTTCCCTTTCAGCCTTTCACATCCTGACTGGGCAAAAAGAGCCAGTGTTTGATACCTCATTGCAAGTCTGATAGCGCGGCATTCTCTCAGGATCCCACCGAACACTTGGACTTTTGCACTGAGGTCCCTGGTACCAGTGTCCTTTCACAGAGGCCAGAGTGATTCCATTCATGACCACAATTTGGAGGTGCCGGTGTTGGATTGGGGTGGACAAAGCTGAAAATCACACAACACCAGGTTATAGTCCAACAGGGTAATTTGGAAATGCTTCCAAATTAATGACCACAGCAACATCTGGTTCTGCGTACCATTTGACCACAGCCATTTAGGTATCGAGGCATGAGATGATGCCAAGTTTAACAATGCCATCTCATCTCAAAGTTGGAAGAAATTGGATGTAAATGTTTATCTGTAAGCAATCACTTTTGGTATCTGGACATGGAGACCGATAAAACTCTGCTGTTAGATTTGATCCATTTTTACCTCCCGTCTTTACTGTTCTGGGGTCTGACCTCACTGCTTAGGTATGATTTGGAAACCTATTTTGGTTCATTCCGCACTGTGGCTATTGAAACTTGGCCCGTGTAATACAATAAAAACCCCAAGCAGAGATTAATCTCATCAAATTCCAGAATGCAGCACAAGATGTGACTGTGTTTCTGGCAGTGTCTCATTCCAGCAATTTCATAACACTTCACTGGTCAGGCTCTCTTCAAAAATGAAGAATCTATCTCTCTGTGACATACTCAAATAAAAAAAAACTCTGGCAATGAGACCATAAGGCCATGAGACATTGGAGCAGAAGTAAACCATTCAGCCCATCCAATCTGCTTCAACATTCAATGAGATCATGGCTGATCTGATGCTTGTTAACTCCACTGTCCTGCCTATTTCCCAGGACCCTCGATTACTGATTAACAATCTATCTATCAAAAACTTGAAAGACTTAACCGGACCCAGCCTCAACCTATTCTGCCCTTCGAGCCAGCACCACCATTCATTATGATCATGGCTGATCATCCTCAATCAGTACCCTGTTCCTGCCTTATCCCCACAACCCTTGATTCTACTATCCTTGAGAGCTCTATCCAACTCTTTCTTGAAAGTATCCAGAGACTTGGCCTCCACAGCCTTCTGGGGCAGAGCATTCCATACACCCAACACTCTCTGGGTGAAGAAGTTTCTCCTCAAGTGGCCTACCCCTTATTTTAAGCTGCGTCATCTGCTTCGGGACTCACCCATCAGCGGAAACATGCTTCCTGCCTCCAAAGTGTCCAATTCTTTAATAATCTTATACGTCTCAATCAAATCCCCTCTCAGCCTTCTAAACTCAAGCGTATACAAGCCCAGTCGCTCCAATCTTTCAGCATAAGATAGTCCCGCTATTCCGAGAATTGACCTTGTGAACTTACGCTGCACTCCCTCAATAGCCAGAATGTCTTTCCTCAAATTTGGAGACCAAAACTGTGCACAATATTCCAGGTACGGTCTCATCAGGGCCATGTACAGCTGCAAAAGGACCTCTTTGTTTCTATACTCAATTCCTCTTGTTATGAAGGCCAGCATGCTATTAGCCTTCTTCACTGCCTGCTGTACCTGTATGCTTGCTTTCATTGACTGATGTACAAGACCACCTAGATCTCGTTGTACTTCCTTTACCTAACTTGACTCCATTTAGGTAGTAATCTGCCTTCCTGTTCTTGCCACCAAAGTGGATGACCACACATTTATCCACATTAAACTGCATCTGCCATGCATCTGCCCACTCACCTAGCCTGTCCAGGTCACTCTGTATTCTCCTAACATCCTCCTCACATTTCACCCTGCCACCCAGCTTTGGGTCAAAGACTGCATTAAGTCCTATCCAGTCTGATAAGGTCATCAGAACTTGAGTGTGGAAAGGCAAGACAACTTAAAATCGCAAAGGGGACAGGCCTGTATCCCTTTAACTCCCAATCGTATGAATAACACTGTCCATCTTACCAATATAACTTGGTTACTATCCTGCAATAACCTCAATCTTGGACACCGCAAGACACAGCTACAGTAAAAAAATCAAGGAGTGTAAATGCAAGCTAAGCCAAAGTTGCAACATCAGGAGTGTTGAGAAGTCAGACTTACAGCTAAAACAGGGCAATTTAAAAGCTTAAGCAGAGTCGAGTGGAAGAAGAAATTAAAGAGGTTATTGTGTCTGCGGGGCGGTCTAGAGTAGAGGCAACTGTTAAGGCAGGTAAGAACATAAGAACTAGGAGCAGGAGTAGGCCGTCTGGCTCATCGGGCCTGCTCTGTCATTCAATAAGATCACGGCGGATCTTTTCATGGCTTCAGCTCCACTCACCATATCCCTTAATTCCTTCACTGTTCAAAAATCTTTGCCTTAAAAGCATTCAACAAGGTAGCCTCAGCTGTTTCACTGGGCAGAGAATTCCTTAGATTCACAACCCTTTGGGTGAGGAATCTCCTCCTCAGCTCAGTCCTAAATCTGCTCCCCCTTTATGTTGAGGCTGTGCCCTCTTGTTCTAGTTTCACCATCCAGTGGAAACAGCCTCCCTGCTTCTATCTTCTCTATTCCCTTCATAACTTCATATGCTTCAATAAGATTCCCCCTCGATCTGCGAGCATAGTCCCAGTCTACTCAATACCTCCTCATAAGCCAACCCTCTCAACTCCGAAATCAACCTCGTGAACCTCCTCTGCACCCCCTCCAGTGTCAGTACAATCTTTCTCAAGGTAGAATTCATTCTGACCGCAGAAGTGGGAATCTTTTGGAGAAATCGTAGAAATGGCTAGGAATTCGTTCAGAAATGGCGGCCATCATTACAAACATAGTAGACAATGAAGGAATCACTGAGGGAAGGCTGATAAGCAAAAAGGATTCATTATAAAGGTTGCCGGTAGCTGGTTTTATCTGTCAAATTGTGGAAAAGGATAAGCCTTGTTTATTAGGCCATGAAAGGTTGGAAATCTTCTATATTGCTTACAAAATGGCAAGAAACCTCCATTTTGACCATAAACATTCAAAGAAAATCTTCCAGTGAATGGTACAGCGAAGGTGCATTGCTGTAGTAAAGAGCTGAAAGTCTTTGGGGGAAGGAAAGTGAAACAACATTGCTATAAAGCATTTCAAAGTTTTCAGGCAAAGGGAATCTTTGTCAGGACTACAAACCTTTGAAACACCAAAAAAAAAAGCAACACTGAGATATTGCAGAATTAAAAACTAAAGTAAGAATAAATAATCGCACTGGGAAGAAATGACCTAATATTGCAGGAAGACTTGATTTCAGAAATGGCCCAAATGGAACAGAATATTGGACATGGAGGAAATAGTTCTCAAGAGCAGAATTTCTTCCAAACGCGATAGTAAATCAGAAGTTTAACAAGTATGTGAACAAGTAAGCGCACATTTATACTCCATTGGGATGATAGCTGCCGACATTATCGCTTGCCAAGACAGATAACTCGAAGATGTCCTACAAGCTTTTGACAATTGGTTTAATCTGGGAACAAATAAAATTCTTGAAGATCAAGGCTTAACAGTAAAGTTCAGCATCTAGGGGAATTGCTCAATAATTCAATTTATGATTTCTACAGATTATGTGGTTTTGGAGATTTGAAATCAGAACTCATAAGAGACAAAGCCATCATTGGAATTGCTAATAAATCTTTGTCAGGTTTATTATGAGGAAGATTTGACTTTGGAGGATTATGTTCAGGTATTCTTTTGTATTGCTGCTAGAAAAATGTCTATTATTGATCATTCTTCTATTACACTGGAACTTGTGTGCTTTGCACTTCTTAGGTACTTTATGCCGTGTATGATTGTGTAGTTTGTGCTGCTCATGTCGCACCCTCAGTACTGGAGGAACACTGTCTCGTTTTTACTGTATCTGTTGCATACAGTTAAAATGACAAATAAAAGCCACTCTCTCTCCTGAATCAGTCCCAAGAGAAGATTCGGTTCCCTACAGTGTGGAAACAGGCCCTTCGGCCCAACCAGTCCTCCAAAGAGTAACCCACCCTGACCTATGCACCTAACACTATGGGCAATTTAGCACTGCCAATTCACCCAACCTGCACATCTTTGGACTGTGAGAGGAAACCAGAGCATCCGGTGGAAACCCACACAGACATGCGCAAACTCCACACAGACAGCTGCCCAAGACTGGGATTGAACCTGGGACGTTGGTACTGTGAGGCAGCAGTGCTAACCACTGAGTCACCGTGCCACCCACTAAGATGATCACCCTTATCACATGAAATCTACTGGCTCAGGAACCGTAAAGGCTCATGGGTCATGACAACACAAATGATAGGCCAGACAGCAGATTCTGAAGGTCAGTGGAGCAAGAAAGCCTCAAAAGCACAAAACATGCCCAGTTATTCTATACAAATGCTTCATCTGTAAAAGAATAGGTTACTTCTAAAAGATATGTTGAAGTTGGAAACAATTACAGAGCAGCACAAGATCATGCAGTTAGTCTCAAAAATATGTTAATGAGGTACAGCAATTAACAACAAAATAATCTCTTCTGCAGATATCATACAGGAGATAAAAGCAGAGAATTTAGTGGGGAGTCTTTATAAATCTCACAGCGTCCAAAACAATAAATCATAGAATCATAGAGAACGGAAGCAGACCCTTCAGTCCAACTCATCCATGCCAACCAGACATCCCAATCTGGTCTAGTGCTATTTGCCAGCATTTGGCCCATATCTCTCTAAATCCTTCCTATTCATGTACCCATCCAGATGCTTTTTAAATGTTGTAATTTTACCAGCCTCCACCACTTCCTCTGGCAGCTCATTCCATACACACACCACCCTTTGCATGAAAAAGTTGCCCCTCAGTTTTTATTTTAAATCATTTCTCTCTCACCTTAAACCGATGCCATCTAGTTTTGGACTCTCCCATCCTCGGAACAAGACCTTGGCTATTCACCCTACCAATGCCCCTAATGATTTTATAAACCTCTATAAGGTCACCCCTCAGTCTCTGATGCTCCAGGGAAAAATGGCCCAGCCTATTCAGCCTCTCCCTTTAACTCAAACCCATAATCAAAGTCTTCACTTTTTGCAGTTATCCCTGAATCCCTTAATTCATTTCACACTCAGAAACGTATCAATCCCTGTTTTGAACGTACTCAATATATGAACCTCTCAGGATCTATGGGACAGAGTGTTAAAACAATTCACACTAACCATCTGTGTGCAGATGCTTCTATATCTTCCCTGTTCTGAGTCCATGGCACAGTGTTCTATATCTTCCAGCCAAAGGAAAAACAGTTTCCCAAAAATTACCTGATCAAACCAGATAATTAGATCAGTACTTAGTTCCAAGGGGTTTAGGTCTTTCCCACATGAGCTTTACCACAGGATAATCTCCTCATCCAGAACAAGTCTGGAGTCTTGTGAAATGACGTTGCACTCCCTTCAGGGCAAGCCTTCCTTCATGGAGCAGACCAACATGATATCTGGCAAGAAGGAGATCCTGAGGAAGGATCAGAGGGTCACCGAATAGTTCCGCAGCACAGGAGGAGGCCATTCAGCCCACCATGTGCTGCAGTCTGAATGAGCAATTCATCCAGAGACACTCCCCCTCCCCCACTTCACCCCTTACCCCCTGGATGTTTGCCCTTCTCAAGGACAAATCTAATTGCCTCCTGGTACTCAGCCAACTTCCTATCATTGTCACTGCTTTCTCCTTCTTTCCATGAGTTCCCACTTGGTTTACAAGTCCCTTATGCAGCATCATATCAACTGTGCAGCCTCTGGGAGAGAATCATTGATCATAACCTTACGGTACTTCTACAACCAAGTCTGAGGTCTTTTGGCCCATCAGGTCATGTACTAGATACAGATAAACAATAACACCTTTAGTTCTTTGAAGAGTTCCAGTTGTCACATTACAGCGATACCGTAAAGCTTAATGGGTGGTGGAAAATTTTTATTGGGATGTGGACACTGGATCTGTGCAAAATGTACTGCAGAAAGCCAGGTGACTTTGCACCGATGGACAGGAGCCTATAGAAATCTGAGTGCCTGTGTTACCCTGTTACTGGACAACACTGGTCCTACTCCTGGTCCCCATGTCAAGCGCAAGTGGCCCCGACCCTTTCAATTGAAGAAACTTAAAACAATAATGGATGTTAGACTTCTCAGTCCCGTGGTGGTGGAATTTCAAATGAAGCTGGTTCAGGAGACTGGTCAAAGACGGGGTG
The DNA here is from genome assembly GCF_047496795.1 of Chiloscyllium punctatum. NCBI lineage: Eukaryota > Metazoa > Chordata > Chondrichthyes > Orectolobiformes > Hemiscylliidae > Chiloscyllium > Chiloscyllium punctatum. Next base: position 17,414,913 of record NC_092740.1, on the reverse strand, counting down.
CTGATGGATTACCAAATGTTCCACAGTGTCCCTCAGTGACATCAGCTTCACCCAGTTGTGTATGAGCATTGGAATCCATCGATATTGTCATCACGTGACTGAAATTGGCTGAAGGGAAAACCAATACCCAGGGAAGCAACAGCCTGACCTCGTGATACCCATGGAATTGTGCCTTAAAAACAGACTGAGAATGTCCCAGAAAAGACCATCACCATCGCTGGGTAGGTCCTGCCCAATCCCACAGGACAGACTCAGCAGAGATGACAGCTCAGTGATATGCAATCAGGAGGGATTTAACCACTTCCTGTGGCAATGAATTCCACAGGCTCCCCATTCTCTGCATGAAGAAATTTCTCCTCATCTCTGTCCCAGGTAGCATACCCCATATCCTTAAATTGCGACCCTGGTTCTGGATTCCTAGTCATCAGGAACATCCTTCCTGCATTTACCTGTCTAGTCCTGCTGGAATTTCATAGGTTTCTATGATATCCCTTCATTCTTCTAATGCTAATGTAGCCCTAACTAATACAGTCTCTCTTCATACATCAGTCCCGCCAACCCTGGGATCAGTGCGGTGTTGACAATCAGTCTATTGCTCCAGTCTGTCTGACTTTCTTGCCCCATTGAAGATGGCTATTCCGCAAATAATTATTCTCACTCTGTCCTTACCCACCATCTTCCTAAACCGTATGATGTAATCATAACAGTGTCGACACTTAAAAAGTACTTAATTAGACATTAAGTAGTTATAGAGTCATAGAGATGTACACCCTGGAAACAGACCCTTCGGTCCAACCTGTCCATGCCGACCAGATATCCCAACCCAATCTAGTCCCACCTGCCAGCACCCAGCCCAGATCCCTCCAAACCCTTCCTATTCATATACCCATCCAAATGCCTCTTAAATGTTGCAATTGCACCAGCCTCTACCACTTCATCTGGCAGCTCATTCCATACACATACCACCCTCTGTGTGAAAACGTTGCCCCTGATGTCTCTGTTATATCTTTCCCCTCTCACCCGAAACATATGCCTTCTAATTCTGGACTCCCTAACCCCAGGGAAAAGACTTTGCCTATTTACCCTACCCATGCCCCTCATAATTTTGTAAACCTCTATAAGGTCACCCCTCAGTCTCCGACGCTCCAGGGAAAACAGCCCCAGCCTGTTCAACCTCTCCCTGTAGCTTAAATCCTCCAACCCTGGCAGCATCCTTGTAAATCTTTTCTGAACCCTTTCAAGTTTCACAACATCTTTCCGATAGGAAGGAAACCAGAATTGCAAGCAATATTCCAACAGTGGCCTAACCAATGTCCTGTACAGCCACAACATGACCTCCCAACTCCTGTACTCAATACTCTGACCAGTAAAGGAAAGCATACCAAACGCCTTCTTCACTATCCTACCTACCTGCAACTCCACTTTCAAGGAGCTACGAACCTGCACTCCAAGGTCTCTTTGTTCAGCAACGCTCCCTAGGACCTTACCATTAAGTGTATAAGTCCTGCTAATATTAGCTTTCCCAAAATGCAGCATCTTGCATTTATCTGAATTAAACTCCATCTGCCACTTCTCAGCCCATTGGCCCATCTGGTCCAGATCCTGTTGTAATCTGAGGTAACCCTCTTCGATGTCCACTACACCTCCAATTTTGGTGTCATCTGCAAACTTACTAACTGTACCTCTTATGCTCACATCCATATCATTTATGTAAATGACAAAAAGTAGAGGACTCAGCACCGATCCTTGTGGCACTCCACTGGTCACAAGCCTCCAGTCTGAAAAAAACCCTCCACCACCACCCTCTGTCTTCTACCTTTGAGCCAGTTCTGTATCCAAATGGCTAGTTCTCCCTGTATTCCATGAGATCTAATCTTGCTAATCAGTATCCCATGGGGAACCTTGTCGAATGCCTTACTGAAGTCTATATAGATCACATCTACTGCTCTGCCCTCATCAATCCTCTTTGTTACTTCTTCAAAAACTCAATCAAGTTTGTGAGACATGATTTCCCATGCACAAAGCCATGCTGACTATCCCAAATCAGTCCTTGCCTTTCCAAGTACATGTACATCCTGTCCCTCCGGATTCCCTCCAACAACTTGCCCACCACCGAGGTCAGGCTCACCGGTCTATAGTTCCCTGGCTTGTCTTTACTGCCCTTCTTAAACAGTGGCAGGTTTGCCAACCTCCAGTCTTCTGGCACCTCACCTGTGACTACCGATGATACAAATATCTCAGCAAGAGGCTCAGCAATCACTTTTCTAGCTTCCCACAGAGTTCTAGGGTACCTCTGATCAGTTCCTGGGGATTTATCCACCTTTAACCGTTTCAAGACATCCAGCACTTCCTCCTCTGTAATCTGGACATTTTTCAAGGTGTCACCATCTATTTCCCTGCATTCTATATCTTCCATATCCTTTTCCACAGTAAATACTGATGCAAAATACTCATTTTGTATCTTCCCAGCTCCACACAAAAGTCACCTTTCTGATCTTTGAGGGGCCCTATTCTCTCCCTAGTTACCCTTTTGTCCTTAATGTATTTGTAAAAATCTTTTGGATTCTCCTTAATTCTATTTGCCAAAGCTATCTCATGTCCCTGTTTTGCCCTCCTGATTTCCCTCTTAAGTATACTCCTACTACCTTTATACTCTTCTAAGGATTCACTCGATCTATCCTGTCTATACCTGACATATGCTTCCTTCTTTTTCTTAACCAAACCCTCAATTTCTTTAGGAGAAAGTGAGGACTGCAGATGCTGGAGATCAGAGCTGAAAAATGTGTTGCTGGAAAAGCGCAGCAGGTCAGACAGCATCCAAGGAGCAGGAGAATCGACGTTTCAGGCATAAGCCCTTCTTCAGGAAAGAGGAGGGTGTGCCAAGCAGGCTAAGATAAAAGGTAGGGAGGAGGGACTTGGGGATGGGCGTTGGGAATGTGATAGGTGGAAGGAGGTTAAAGTGAGGGTGATAGGCCGGAGTATGGGTGGGGGCGGAGAGGTCGGGAAGAAGATTGCAGGTCAAGAAGGCAGTGCTGAGTCTGAGGGTTGGGACTGAGATAAAGTGGGGGGAGGGGAAATGAGGAAGTTGGAGAAATCTGCATTCATCCCATGTGGTTGGAGGGTTCCTAGGCGGAAGATGAGGTGCTCTTCCTCCAGGTGTCGTGTTGCCATGGTCTGGCGATGGAGGAGTCCAAGGACCTGCATGTCATTGGCAGAGTGGGAGGGGGAGTTAAAGTGTTCAGCCACGGGGCGGTTGGGTTGGTTGGTGCGGGTGTCCCAGAGGTGTTCTCTGAAATGTTCCGCAAGTAGGCGGCCTGTCTCCCCAATGTAGAGGAGGCCACATCGGGTGCAGCGGATGCTGTAAATGATGTGTGGAGGTGCAGGTGAATTTGTGATGGATCTGGAAGGATTCCCTGGGGCCTTGGAAGGAAGTGAGGGGGGAGGTGTGGGCACAAGTTTTGCATTTCTTGTGGTTGCAGGGGAAGGTACTGGGATGGAGGTTGGGTTGGTGGGGGGTGTGGACCTGATGAGGGAGTCGTGGAGGGAGTGGTCTTTCCGGAATGCTGATGGGGAGGGGAGGGAAATATATCCTTGGTGGTGGGGCCTGTTTGGAGGTGGCGGAAATGACGAAGAATGATGATATGATGTATCTGGAGGTTGGTGGGGTGGTAGATGAGGACCAGTGGGGTTCTGTCCTGGTAGCGATTGGAGGGGTGGGGCTCAAGGGCAGAGGAGTGGGAAGTGGAGGAGATGTGGTGGAGAGCATCGTCAACCACGTCTGAGGGGAAATTATGGTCTTTGAAGAAGGAAGCCATCTGGGTTGTTCGGTGTTGGAATTGGTCCTCCTGGGAGCAGATGCGGCGGAGGCAAAGGAATTGGGAATATGGGATGGTGTTTTTAAGGGCCTATCACCCTCACCTTAACCTCCTTACACCTATCGCATTCCCAACGCCCCTCCCCCAAGTCCCTCCTCCCTACCTTTTATCTTAGCCTGCTTGGCACACCCCACTCAATTTCTTTAGTCATCCAGCATTCCCTATACCTACCAGCCTTCCCTATCACTCTGACAGGAATATACTTTCTCTGGATTCTCGCCTTCGCCAATTTAGAACTTCAACTTTTAGATCTGGTTTATCCTTTTCCATCACTACTTTAAATCTAATAGAATTATGGTTGCTGGCCCCAAAGTGCTCCCCCACAGACACCTCAGTCACCTGCCCTGCCTTATTTCCCAAGAGTAGGTCAAGTTTTGCTTTTCAAACTACTGAAGTTATAAATGATGTTCTCTCTAACTGTCTCACTAACTGTGCAGACCTCTGAGGCTGCTACATGGTAGTGACATCTGGACCTTAGAGGGAACATTAGTTTTAAAATACGAGGCAAATGAACATTGATATTCCCCCCTGTATGACCCTACGATCCCTGTGTCAGTTACTGATCTGAATGCCAAAGACCCCTTCTCCCACCTCCTCACTGTTTTCAATGATGTGCTGCCCTGTGTCTATCCAATGGGGCTTCGAGTATGGAATCATTGATGCAGACAGAGATCTGGGTGAATCACTGAAGGTTAGTGTACAGGTACAGCAAGTAATCAGGAAGGTTAGGGGAGTATTATGTTCAATTGCAAGCAGAGTTGAATGAAAGAGTCATAGAGATGTCCAGCATGGAAACAGACCCTTTGGTCCAACTTGTCTATGCTGACCAGATATCCTAAATCAATGGGCGGCACGGTGGCACAGTGGTTAGCATTACTGCCTCACAGCACCAGAGACTCGGGTTCAATTCTTGCCTCAAGCGACTGTCTGTGTGGAGTTTGCACATCCTCCCTGTGTCTGCGTGGGTTTCCTCCGTGTGCTCCGGTTTCCTCCCACAGTCCAAAAATGTGTAAGTTAGCTGAATTGGCCATGCTAAATTGCCCATAATGTTAGGTGAAGGTGTAAATATAGGGGAATGGATCTGGGTGGGTTGCTTTTCGGAGGGTCAGTGTGGACTTGTTGGGCCGAAGGGCCTGTTTCCACGCTATAAATAATCATAATCTAAATTAATCTCGTCTAGCCAGAATTTGGACCCTGTAAACCCTTTCTATTCATATACTCATCCAGATGTGTTGTAAATGTACCAGCCTCCACCACTTCCTCTGACAGCTCACTCCAAACAAGCACCACCCTCTGCGTGAAGAAGTTGCCCTGTCACCTTAAAGCTATGAGCTCCAGTTTTGGACTCCCCCACCCTAGGAAGGGGAGGGTATGTTTCAGTTATCCACGGTGAGACCACGTGCGGAGTACAGTTTCCAGCACTGGTCGCTGTACCAATGGAAGGATGTTGGTGCGTTGGAAGCAGTGCAGAGAAAGTTTACTACACTAACACCTGCAATGATTACATTGCCTCAGGAGGAAAGGCTAGACAGGCTTTGCCTGTATCCTCTGCAGTTTAGAGGAGTCAGAGGTTACTTAATTGAAACATATAAGATCCTGATGGGATTTGACTGGATGGATGTGGAAAAGATATTTCCTCTTGTGGGAGAATCTAGAATAAGGGGTCACAGTTTAAAAACAGGGGGAATCCCATTGAAGACAAAGATGAGGAAACATGCTTTCTCTCAGTGGGCGGTACACCTTTGGAATTCTCTTCCTCAGTGAATGCAGAATCTTTAAATAGTTTTAAGGCAGAGGCAGATAGATTCTTGATTACCATGGGGATGAAGGGCAGCACGGTGGCTCAGTGGTTAGCACTGCTGCCTCACAGCACCAGGGACCTGGGTTCGATTCCTGCCTCGGGTGACTGTCTGTGTGGAGTTTGCACATTCTCCCCGTGTCTGCGTGGGTTTCCTCTGGGTGCTCCGGTTTCCTCCCACAGTCCAAAGTTAGTTGTATTGTCTATGGTAAATTCCCTGTAGTATCCAGGGATGTGTAGGCATGGTATGCTAGCCATAAGAAATGCAGAGTTACAGGGATAAGGTGGCACTGGGAGGGATGCTCTTCGGAGGGTCAGTGTAGACTTGATTGGCCAAATGGCCTGCTTCCACACTGTAGGGATCCTATGAAGGTTTAGAGGGGATACACAGGCATCTGTAAAGTCAAATCAGCCATGATCGTTTTGAATGGCAGAGTAGGTGTGAAGGGCCGAATGGCCTGCTGTTGTTCCTTGTTTGAATCTCTGAGGTCTCCTGCCAGGGAGGTTGAGAGAGGGGTTGGTGGGAAATGCAATTCTTTACCCACACGATTCCTACCACTGTCAGAATCAGCAACCAATCTGAAATGCTAAGGGTGCACAATATCACCAGATGGATCTCTTTTTTTCAAATTAATCCTGGACAGGGAACAGATTAAATAAGTTACTCGCTGTTTTCTCAGAACATTTACTGCATTCGCCAGCAGTCCAATGTAACGAGGGCCTTTTTTTAATATATATATATGGAAGTAATTGAATGATTAAGGCCAGGAAATACAACACAGCTGTACACATAATTTATGTGGAACAGCACACGTCGCTTAAATTAATGAACTTAACCTCGAGCGAATAAATATCCTTTTGGAAAACAGTCTACAAATTCGTAGTCTCTGGAGACAGGGCCAGATTGCCAACATTATCACGGTATTACTGGAAATAAAAGCTGTCTGTCACTGTGCTCCCAGGCAAAACTCTCCCGTACCCATAGGTACATCGGAACAGGAGTAGGCCATTCAGCCCCTCGAGCCTGTTCCACCATTCAATGGCTGATCTGTGGCTGAACCCCATATACCTGCCTTTGGCCCAGATTGTCGAATCTTAGAATCCCTACAGTGTGGAAACAGCCCAGCAAGTCCATACCAACCCTCTGAAGAGTAACCCACACTTTAATACCTTTACTTAACAAAATGTATTTATCTTAGATTTATAACTAACAACTGATCCTGCATTCAGTACTGTTTGTGGAAGAGAGTTCCAAACTGCTAATGTTCTTAGTACAATCTGTTCTTATATAGAATGATAGTTCCATTCCGATGCGATTCTGGGTCATAAGAAAATCATGTAATAGCCATGCCATTTAAAACAACAGGGCCAGAATCATGTTGTAGCCAATACAGGTAAGGAAGGTTCACGTTCTACAAATAATGCTCTAAACTCAAATCGTGTTTTCATAGAATCCCTACAGTGTGAAAACAGGCCATTAAGCCCAACAAATCCACACTGAAGAGTAAATCCACCCAGACCCATTCCCCTACATTTTCCTCTGGCTAAAGCACCCACCTACACATTCCTGAACACTATGGGGCAATTTAGCATGGCCAATTCACCTAACCTGCACATCTTTAGACTGTGGGAGGAAACCGGAGCACCTGGAGGAAACCCACACAGACACGGGGAGAATGTGCAAACTCCACACAGACAGTTGCCCGAGGCTGGAACCGAACCTAGGCCCCTGGTGCGGTGAGTGAACAGTGCTAACCACTGAGCCCACCATGTCATCCTGTTATAGCCAATTCGTGTTGAAGCAATGTGCGTTATAGCAGAACTAACTGTATGCAGAAGTGCTTCTTAGCCTCTCTCCTGAATGACCTGGCCCTAATTCCTGGACTATACCCCCTAGTTTTAGAATCCCCAAACAGTGGAAATAATGTACCTTTATCTACCTTGTCTTTTCTTGTTAATATCTTGAAGACTTTGATCTGACTGCACCTTAACCCTCTAAATGTGAAAGGAAACAGGCCTCATTTGTGTGTCTCTTCATGCCTCTTGCACACGACTATCTTCAGTTGAACTGTTCCCCTCCCTCTTGTGCTCTTACATGTAGGAATGTACGATCACGAGTGGGAGCTGGCCATTTGGCCCATCGATTCAGGTTCCCCTGAGATCACAGCTGATCTGATCGTGAGTTCAGCTCCCCTTTGCTGCTTGTCCCTACTGTGAAACACTCCCGCCAGTCTGATATGGTCGGTATCTGCCCTGTATGTTAGCTTGCTACAAACATCCTTCACCTTTCCACAACATCCTACATGAAACGTCACTTCAAAATGGAAGAGCTATGTGCTTCTGAGTTAATCCACCTTCCCCTGATACTGGCTCAACATGGTGAAGAGTTTTGAAATGTGGGTTTGGAGGAGAACCGGGGCAGAAAAGGACATGGTGAAGGGCTGAGGAGACTGGAGGAGCAGAGCCACTCACTGAAACCCTGTTGAGGAACAGGTGGAGAGTCTGCGTAGGCCACATTCTCAGAGGAAGCAGGCCTGTAAGAGATGTTACAGAGCAAGGAAGCCTAGAAGGAGAAAAGGAAGAGATTAGCAATGTTGGATGGGCTGTAAAACTGGAAGGAGTTCTGAATAAATGTAAAGGCTGGCCTGGGATAGAGGGAGATACAGAAAGATTACTATCAGCCTTCAGACAGAGTACACATTCTGGGCATGATTGTTAACTTCTGGCAATGATATTGCTCAGTTAGCTTGATTTAAATTCATTCTCAGGATGTGAATGTCACTGGCTAGGCCAGGAGTTATTATCCCTCCCTAATTACCCAGAGGGTAGTGAAGAGTGACTTCTGAGTTCATGAACCACTGCAGTCCTTGGGCTACAGAATGGACCTGTGCAATCTATATGCAGACTTTATTTGGAGCTTCCTAATTCAGTGCTAAAATTGTGGGGATGGTGCTCAGGTACTGAACATGGATAGACTCCTTGTATGAACTGGAATTGTTTTTTTCATAATAAACAGTAGTTGGAAGGTTTAAATATGTCCTGGGTCAACATTAAGTTCCAACAGCTTTCTTATCATCATTGGGCTATGCAGCAGTAACAAAGAATCAAGGATATAATGCTCCCAGCATTTTGAAACATGGTGCGCAAGAGTCAATATGAAGAAAAGAATCATAACCAAAAGGGTGAAGAGGTAGACACCTTTGGGAGTTACCAAGGTAGCAAGGTACTATAACAGAGGGATGAACCCCAGGAATGCTTGGGGAATGGACAACAGGGGTTTCGGTTGTGATTCCCATCGTCATTGCGCACTGAGTGGTCCTAAAAGGATGTCAACGATTTTGAAATAACACACAACGTGGAAGGCTTAGAGGAACACGGTGATACTGATCAGAGAAGGAATTGTTCGCAAGAAGCTCCAGTCTGTGAATGTCCTACTCTCAGACTCAGTCCATTACGCTGTGCTGGACAGTGGGTGAACGTCCACAGTGTGTGGCTTGGATCTGTTAAAATGTGGCCTACCTTCTCCACACAACAAGAACCAAATTAAGGTCAAGGAGATTGAGAGTTCTGCATGTTTCGCATATGGCGATGACAGCACACTGCACTCTGAAAAGAATGATGATTCCAAGTCAAGCAAGTATGGGTAAACCACTTTCTTTGCAGGGACATGATACCAAGTGAAATGACCTCATTGTTGAATGGCTATCTAGGATAATTGCTCAAATGAAACTGAGCGGACGGTGGCTCAATGGTTAGCATGGCTGCCTCATGACACTAGGAACCTGGGGTTTGATTTGTCTGTTGGGCAGCTGTCTGTCTGTGTGGAGTTTGCACATTCTCCCCGTGTCTGCGTGGGTTTCCTCCGGGTGCTCCGGTTTCCTCCCACAGTCCAAAGATGTGCAGGTCAGGGTGGACTGGCTGTGCTAAATTGCCCACAGTGTTCAGGGATGTTCAGGCTGGTTGAGTAACCCATGGGAAATATAGGGTAGGAGGATGGGTCTGGGTGGGATACTCTTCGGACAGTCTGTATGGACCAGTTGGGCCGAATGGCCTGTTTCTACACTGTTGGGAATCTTTGAAAGTTGAACATGACGAGACGACTGTTTTTGGGGAGCAGTGGGTTTACAGCTTACACCATTTGGATTGGATTGTATCCATTTAGGAGACCTCACCTGTCTAATCAAAATTGTAGTTTGAAGACTACATTGGCAATTGTCCCAACTGTCCTCTCACAGGTCGAAAATCCCTCTGAAGGTTGTGGGAGTAATAGATAGCAGGTGCACTAACTTTGTCTTGTAACTCATTCGTGGGATGTGGGTATTGCTGGCTGGCCGGCATTTATTGCCCGTACCTACTTGGTGCAATATTCGTAGATCTGCAGAAGTACATTGACAATGTCCAAAAGGAGATATTCTGAGAGAAAATAAAGGGGATGCAGTTGGGAGATGACAATAATTTGGATGCTAGATTATTTAGAAAGGGGAAAATGGAGTGAAAAGGCTCACTTCTGCGTTGCAGTTTGTAGCGGTGCCTGTGAAACCAACGACAGGACATTCTAGTATCACATACATTTCATCAGCACGCATTGGTTGAAATGTGATTGACGAATTGTGGATGTTGTTTGGTTAACATGAACATTCTACTGAATGAGTACAGAATTTTTTTCTTAGTGACCTTCTATAGCATGATTTTCTATAGCACTTTTCATATTGTCATTTTCTATAGTGGCTTTCCAAAGTGTGATTTTCTATAGCACTTTCCATAGCATGATTTTCTATAGCACTTTCCATAGCGTGATTTTCTATAGCACTTTCCATAGCATGATTGTCTATAGTGGCTTTCCATAGCATGATTTTCTATAGCACTTTCCATAGCGTGATTTTCTATAACGGCTTTCCATAGCGTGATTTTCTATAGTGGTTTTTCATCGTGTGATTTTCTATAGTAGCTTTCCATAGCGTGATTCTCTATAGTGGCTTTCCATAGCGTGATTTTCTATAGTGGCTTTCCATGGCGTGATTTTCTATAGCACTTTCCATAGTGTGATTTTCTATAGTGGCTTTCCATAGCGTGATTTTCTATAGCACTTTCCATAGTGTGATTTTCTATAGTGGCTTTCCATAGCATGATTTTCTATAGTAGCTTTCCATAGCGTGATTCTCTATAGTGGCTTTCCATAGTGTGATTTTCTATAGCACTTTCCATAGTGTGATTTTCTATAGTGGCTTTCCATAGCATGATTTTCTATAGCACTTTCCATAGTGTGATTTTCTATAGTGGCTTTCCATAGCATGATTTTCTATAGCACTTTCCATAGTGTGATTTTCTATAGTGGCTTTCCATAGCATGATTTTCTATAGTAGCTTTCCATAGCATGATTTTCTATAGCACTTTCCATAGCGTGATTTTCTATAGTGGCTTTTCATAGCATGATTTTCTATAGTAGCTTTCCATAGCGTGATTTTCTATAGTAGCTTTCCATAGCGTGATTTTCTATAGCACTTTCCATAGTGTGATTTTCTATAGTGGCTTTCCATAGCGTGATTTTCTATAGCACTTTCCATAGTGTGATTTTCTATAGTAGCTTTCCATAGCATGATTTTCTATAGCACTTTCCATAGTGTGATTTTCTATAGTGGCTTTCCATAGCATGATTTTCTATAGTAGCTTTCCATAGCATGATTTTCTATAGCACTTTCCATAGCGTGATTTTCTATAGTGGCTTTCCACAGCGTGAATTTCTATAGTGACTTTCCATAGCATGATTTGCTATAGCACTTTCCATACCTTGATTTTCTATAGCACTTTCCATAGCGTGACTTTCTATAGCTCGAGGTTCAGGGGAACACAACAGTTTTGTTATCATAGAACAACCTGTATGGAATGAGAGGGGTTAGACTGAGGAAGTCAATTAACTCTCTCCACAGAAACTGTGTCCCCCAGTTTGAATTTCACCAACTTCCAAATCACAATGACATGGAAGGAGCATGACAATTAATGGAAAGAACTTCCATAGAGCTGGCAGAAATGGGCTGAGTGGCCTTCTTTGCTGTTCCGTGCTTTATTTCCACATTAGATCTTCATAGTTCCTTTACCGGATCCTCAGGATATTACATTCTACAAATTTCTTCAGCCTAACCTTCACAGATGCATGAATTCAAAGACAATGTTGTTCACCCTCAGTACGAGAGTGTGGTGTATGGGAAATCCGGAGAAGCAACAGAAATAGGCCAGTTGACCTCACAAACCTGTTCTGCCCCAACACGATTTCCACTGCCCCATTAATCTGTAATATCTAGAAATCACTTACCTTCAGTGACTGGTGTACAGAGGAACCTCAATTATCGGAACGATGCAGGTGGGGTGTACTTTGTTGGATAATCTTCGAATGTTTGGAAAATCGAATACCGGATAGCACAGTTTAGCATCAGAATCTTGCGATCTTGCCGGGTAATCTGATATTCGGATAATCGAATGCCGGATAATCGAGGTTCCTCTCTACAAGGACACCCAGGTCTCATTGCACCTCTCCCATTCCCAATCCATTACCTTCATGATGACATTTGGTTGCGTCGAACTTTACAGCAGAGACACAGGCCATTCAGCCCAACAGAACTGTGCACCCCACGTGGGCCTCAACCAAGTTACTCACCTCATCCGATCAGCATATTCTTCTAATCTTTCCCACCTTATGTGGCTTCCCCTTTAATATTTTCTGTGTTATTTACTTTAAAGGAGTCACCAATGTTCCCAAAGGATCATAGGGTTGCTCTCCCATTGGGAGAAAGTGAGGACTGCAGATGCTGGAGATCAGAGCTGAAAAATGTGTTGCTGGAAAAGCGCAGCAGGTCAGGCAGCATCCAAGGAACAGGAAGGGCTTCCTGAAGAAGGGCTTTTGCCCGAAACGTCGATTCTCCTGCTCCTTGGATGCTGCCTGACCTACCGCGCTTTTCCAGCAACATATTTTTCAGCTCTGCTCTCCCATTGGAGTGAGTCAGTCAGTTACAGTAACTGGTTGATTGGTCTGTGAGGCAGAGTAATGCCTTGGGTTCCATTCCCATATTGGCTGAGGTTACCATGAAGGACTGTCCTTCTCAACCACCCTCCTTGTCTGTTGGGTGGTCACCCTTAGGTTAAACCAGCCATTGCTCTCTCAGTAAAATGGTAGTTACTAAGTCTTTCCAGAGCATAGAGCCACTCTCTCACTGGAGAGAAACAGTGGTTTAACCTGAGGGCCATGATACCTCAGGTGAGGGGAGAGGTTGAGAAGGAGACCCCTTCATGGTAGCCTCAGCTGGTACAGGAATCAAACTCCCCGCTGCTGGCGCCACTCGGAACGTTGGGCATCATTCCAAAGGGGCAACGGGCTCCTTCCATTCAGATTGACAGCCGGTGGTAATGCAGACCCTACGTTTGGCCTCCTCCCGTTATTGCAGCATGCACCATAAGCAGAGCCACCTCTCTCCTACAGTCTGGAGCTCCAGCCAAGTGCAGTCTCAATCCCACACGAGGCAGCAGCAGCTGCTGTGCCAGCAATCCAATGGGGCCCAATGGCTGCAAGATCAGCCAGCCCCTTCAATCCTCCTTCAAAAATAAATCGACAGCGTACTGGCTCTCCCTGGATATCGGGGATGGTGGCCAAGCAATTATGTTAGATCGAGCCTCATTGATGCAACTGAGTTGTAGCCACAGGGTTCTGACTAATGACATGTTAATGAGATGCCATTATGTACAAATGAACTTTTACAAAGCACTTCTATGATGATGTTGCCCCTGAAGGTAATTGTTGCTGCCTGCACTCACTCTTATCCCCACTCTTTCTGACTCTGGTCAGTAAATATTTTCCTGGTCCAAAAATAATCGACAGACGCACAACACCTCAGTCACTTCAGAGCTAATTAAGATTTCTCACCGTGCCCTGCATACAATTATCCTGCCCCCCCCCCCTTCCTCGTGTTTTCACATTTCCCTCCCCCCCTCCCCCCCCCCCCCCCCCCCCCCAAACTTTGATTCACTCTTGAGTTTGCTTTCAGTGAAGCAGCTGCTGTGTTGTTGAATTTTTGATCGTTAATAAAAGTTCGTCATGTTGCAGCCCGGCAGAAACATGATGTTACTGCTAACGCTGCAGTCAGGAATATGTTTCAGATGGGATTATGCAGTGGTGCACGAGTCAGATGATTGACCCCATCCCCTCCAACCCCCCCTCCCCCAGCACAGCTAAGCAGCTTTCTACCTGGGGTGGACTCCAACATTAGAGGGTGTAGGTTCAGGGTGAAGTGGGGAACGATTTAAAGGGACCCAAGGGCAACTTTTCCATGCGGAGGGTGGTGTGTGTGTGTGTGTGTGGAATGAGCTGCCAGAGGAAGTGATGGAAGCTGGTACAATTACAGCATTTAAAAGGCTGGGTGAATGAGCCATGGGGAATGTGGGGTTACAGGGATAGGGTAGGGAGAGTAGGTCCGAGTGGGATGCTCTTAGGGTGGTCGGTATGGACTCAAAGGGCTGAATGGCCTAACCACACTGTAGAGATTCTATGATTTAATGAAACCCGTGACTTTCACAGACTATAATTCTATGCATTTGGATGGGCATATGATCAGGAAGGGTTTACAGGGATCTGGGCCAAATGCTGGCAAATGGGACTAAGTCAGATT